>NW_027527920.1:14245887-14320113 GCF_008692635.1 Crocuta crocuta | reverse complement strand
TTTTTTTTTTAACGTTTATTATTTTTGAGAGAGAGGGGGCAGAGAACAAGCAGGGAAGGGGCAGAGAGAAGGAGACACAGAATCAGAAGCAGGCTCCAGACTCTTGAGCTGTCAGCACAGAGCCCGACACGGGGCTCGAACTCACAGATCGCGAGATCATGACCTGAATTGAAGTCGGACGCTTAACCGAATGAGCCACCAAGGAGCCCCTGGATCTCTTTAAATGTGTGTACTTTAGGGCTATCATTTAGAGGATACTGAAAATCTATAAAGTGCTGTGGATATGGAAGGTGTAAGAGATTGGCCATGGCTATGCAGCTCTTAGAGGTGTTTCAGAGGGTATTAAAAAACAGAATTTCATTCCTACGTGGAGGTATAGCATAGCATCAGACAGAGACACAGACCACGTAGTCCACAAAGGAGGGTACCACGGCGGGTGGGGGGTAAGCATATGGACAGTACTATAATCTTACAGAAGCTGGCTGACTTGAGGTTGACCTCCTCAGACAACAGCAATCTTTGCAGTCCATGCAATCCTGAATACTTTGAGTATACCCAGAAGGTGGCAATTGTGAGCATTCAACAAGACAAGAATGTGAGGCCAAGTCTTCCAAGGAAGAGAAAAATGCCCCAACCTCCACCCTCTGTTTTTTAGGGAATAAACTCAACTGAGAATCCAGACCACTTGAAAGTGAGTCATTGAAACCTTGATGATCTGGGCCCCTTGGATCTAAATGTGACAGTCTTGTGACTAGATTTTCCAGCCCAGAGCTAATCCTTATCCAGGGCCTTGAAGTGAAGGCATGAGTCAGAAGCTTCACACAGACATTTCTATCTGAGGCCTCATGAGAATGGCATCTGCTCTCTGCCTTCAACTCTTGGCTCCAGTGAACTCAACGCAGAGATTGTCCCAGGGCTACTAAATGTCTCTAGTACTTTGAACATGACTGTCCCTAGTCCGAGAGGACTCTACCCTCTAGTTCAAAACCCAGCTTGCATCTGACTTCCTTCTCTAAACCATAAGTCTTCTCTTGACTAGAATCTTCTCATTGCTATGAGGTTTTTTTCAGTTTTTTTAATTTTTTTAAATTTTTTGTTACAAATAGTTTATTGTCAAGTTGGTTTCCATATAACACCCAGTGCTCATCCCCACAAGTGCCCCTCCCACATGCCCATCTCCCTCCTCCCCCCCACATCCATCAGTCCTCAGTTTGTTTCTCAACATTCAAGAGTCTCTCATGGTTTGCCTCTCTCCCTTTCCCCCACCATTTCCCCCCTTCCTCTCCCCCTTGTTCCTCAGTTAAGTTCCTCCTAATCCTCCTATACGTGCAAACATATGATATTTGTCCTTCTCTGCCTGACTTATTTCGCTCAGCATAACACCCTCAAGGTCCATCCACGTTGCTACACATGGCCAGATTTCACTGTTTCTCATTGCCATGTAGTATTCCATGGTATAGATAAACCACATCTTCTTGATCCATTCGTCCGTTGATGGACACTTAGGCTCTTTCCATGTTTTAGCTATTGTGGAGAGTGCTGCTATGAACATTGGGGTACATGTGCTCCTATGCATCAGCATTTCTGTATCCCTTGGGTAAATTCCTAGCAGTGCTATTGCTGGGTCATAGGGGAGTTCTATTGTTAGTTTCCTGAGGAACCTCCACACTGTTTTCCAGAGGGGCTGCACCAGTTTGCATTCCCACCAACAGTATAGGTTTTAAAGATCATTTCCTTTACTCCAGCCAGTCTTCTCATCCTCAGGGGCTGCAAAGCAGGCCTCCATACAAGAAACACTCAGAGAAGAGAGCCAGCTACCAGAACATACGACCACCATGGTATCCATCAGGCGGGGGTCATTGAGGACACGGTGAGAAGGCTGAGCAGGATTTGGATACACCGAGCCAGGGAGAAGGCATGGACACACACATCTAGGAGCTCACTAAGAATGACGCAGAGATGAGTAAGCGAGGTGTGGCGCTAAGGACGGTGCCGAAGGAGCAGTGTAACAGATTGGGTACATTTTGTGCTTATGAGGTTTCAGGCAGCATGCTAAATGTCTAAGATGGATTGCTGAATTTAATATTACAACCCCCTCCCCCCATCCCAATAGGTACAAAGATCCCCATCTTACAGATAGATAAAGCAAATGACACACTGAGAGTTTAGGTAATTTGCTGGCAATCACAAGCTAGTAAAAGCCAGAGCTGGGATTTCACCACAGGCAACGGACCCCCCAAAGCCCTACTGTTAGATGATCCTATTGATTATAAAACTGCAGTGGTATTTAACTGATATTTTTAAAAAAGAGTTTAGTGACTTTCTCAAAGAAGTACATGATTAAGTGTGTTTGATGCAAACTTTAAATTCAGAGTGTAATTAGGGACAATGAATTTCATCTCACAATGGCTCAGGTGATGCAGTGCACTCTCCACAGGGGCTCCCCAAAAACACCGTAAGAACTCCTCGTGTGAAGACACCATGGGGCCAAAAGTGCTCATAATTTGCAGAAAGGCGGGGCCTGAAAGATCCAGTGAGGAGGGTGCATAAATTGCCCCCAAAAGTCCCAGAATTTTAAGTACGTGAAACTCCGTAACTGGCAAGTATTGGGGTCTAGTCTGGAAAAAGGTCATTGAAGTCCAGAATGTGGGGGTGCCTGTCAGTTAAGCGTCCAACTTCAGCTCAGGTCATGATCTCATGGTTTGTGGGACTGAGCCCCACGTCTGGCTCTGTGCTGACAGCTCAGAGCCTGGAGCCTGCTTGGGATTCTGTGTCTCCCTCTCTCTGGCCCTCCCCTGCTTGTGTTCTGTCTCTCTCAGGAATAAATAAACATTTAAAAACTTTTTTTAAAAACTCCAGAATGTGGCTCTCGTTCATAAAATCTTCTGATAGTTTAATGTGTATTCTTCCAGATTCTGTCTAAAGAAAGCCATTTCCTCTTAGAGAG
Source organism: Crocuta crocuta (assembly GCF_008692635.1). NCBI lineage: Eukaryota > Metazoa > Chordata > Mammalia > Carnivora > Hyaenidae > Crocuta > Crocuta crocuta. The sequence continues at coordinate 14,317,166 of NW_027527920.1, read as the reverse complement.
TAGCTAGTTAGCATCTGCTGACTATGAAGCTATGACGTACTTAATATCCATCTGGGTTCCCGTACAGCCAAGTCAAATTTAGGGTGCATCCTTTCTCAAGCAGCAACATTACTTCTGGGCATCTTCTGTAACCATTCTGTTACATCTCACTGACCTCATCCTGGCCCAAGGGTACAGATTCTGACTCCTAGAAAACCCTGCCTCTTCTAGGAATCTGTAAACTTCCCACAAATAGAACAAACCTTTATTTTGCTTCCGGCAGTCGTCGGGCGCCCTTTCTTGTCAGCTTGCAGATTCTCCGGAAATAAAGACTTTATAAAAGGTCTGGAAAAAGAGAAAGAGAAGCAGTTAGCAATCAGCGGCTACCTCGGGGGACGAAAGCCTGCTTCAGTACAGAATGGAAGGGAGGGCTGTCCAGAAGCACATGACTTTGGCTCCGGAAGGCCATCTGACTCCAAGCACGAGCCATCAAGGTGTGACCTGGGGAAATAAGCAGTGGACAAAAGAAATGCAGGAAGAATTCTAAGATAGAAGCACCTTCGTGTCTAAGCCTGAAATATAAATTTAAAGACTCTGCCTTTTGAATCTGCCTGCTCACTAAAATGGAGGTATACGCTGGCAAGAGGACACACAGAGGGGACTGGGACCGGATCACCGAGATACGGGAGACAGACCAAAGCTCAGGGAAGTGTATGAATTGTTGGGGTCGAGTGCAGATTCCACCTTGATCTAAAGCAGGGCTTCTCAGTCTTGGCGCTATTGACCCCGGGGCTGGATAATTCTTTGCTGGGATGGGGAGAGGTAGGCTGCCCTACACATTATAGGACATTTTCCAGCATCAGTGACCTTTGCCTACTTGATGCCATTAGTACACTGCACGCTGCACCTTCCCCCGCCCCTGCAAAAACCCTTGGCAAACTGTGCTTTTTAAGTACAATTTTTTTTTCTAGGAGAGAGAGAGAGACAGAGAGAGAGAGAGAGAGAGAGAGAGAGAGACACAGCGTGAGCAGGGGAGGGTCAGAGAGAGAGGGAGACACAGACTCCGAAATAGGCTCCAGGCTCTGAGCTGGTAGTCAGCACAGAGCCCGACGTGGGGCTCGAACCCACGAACCGCGAGATCATGACCGAAGCGAAAGTCGGACGCTTAACCGACTAAGCCACCCAGGCGCCCCTAAGTACAGTAATTTTAAGTGGAGCAGTAGGAGCTCATCAATCCTTTACCTACTGAATATATTCTCATTAGTCAGTGTAATTGAGCTGCATTTGTTCAAATGCCTGCCTCACCAGGACACAGGTCAGGGACAGAGTCCTAGTCACCTCAGTGTCCCTGGTGTCTGGAACACAGCCTGATACACAGCAGGTGCTCAATCAATATGTGCTGACGGACCGAATAAACTCATCCATGTACACCAGCAATCTGACACCAAGTTCAATTCCTCCTAAATGGCTTTTGGGCCATCTCGAATTTTCTAGGAAGTCTCCCTACAATCTACTTTTAACTTGACCAGACATGATTATAGATTGTTGAAGCCAGTGTGTTTAATAAATATAGACTCTGTCTGTAAGACAGAAGCTTTACGTGGAAGTGTCAATAGCTCTCAAACTTGGCAGAAATTTTAATAATTAAAAAAAAAATTCTGAAAGCATGTCTGTACCCGACTGTCATAAAACCCACAGGGCAGGACTTGTGGTTTACCTGACTTTTTAAGAGGAGCAAACCGATTTTATGTGTTTTCAAATGAAAACAGATTTGGAATCTCCAAAATTGGGGGCGTGAGCACAGGGAAGTGCAGCATGGGGAGATCATGGGGAGATGAGGGCCAGGGGAGAGGGGAGGGGGGAAGGGGAAGAGAATTAACTGGAGCCTGAAAAGCATGCTTGGTTTTCCTAGAAAATGATCAGACTCGAGGCTGTTGACTAAGGAAGTTAACCTTGCTATTACGACAGCTCAAGTAACAGGAACTAGAAGGGCAGCAATTACTTGGAGGTCACGCTAAAAACTGTAAAATCTGGAAGACTGTGCAATATTGTACTTGCCTGGCTTATACGGGCCTGACCGTGTAAATTATTCTTTATATCCATTACCTAAGGTCTTGGGAACCTTTGCAGGGAAGAGGGGAGGGAAGGACATAGCAGGCTGGTCCTGGGAGCTCCTGAAGGGAAGGGAAACGGACGCCTCTACCACTCCTATCCCTACAGCTTAGACAGGGTCTCGGGAGAGAGATCTCTGAGGCAATCCCTCTTGATCTTCCCCTCCCCAATTTCTTGAGCCATTTCCCAAGTGCTTCAAGGACATGTTATCTCACATCCTGTGAAGCCATTAGCTGTTAAAATAATTGAGTGACCGTGGAAAATTCTTGGGATGCTATTCTAAGGGCAAAGTATCAAAGAACCAGAATGTTCCACTCGTAGATGTCAAAAATGGCTGCCTCAACCCAACCCCAGGAAGGGCACCTCTCCCTGATAATATTGCTGAAAATGACGAAGCTGGGGGCCCTGAAGGGCACGCACATAGCACATGAAATTGAGAGGCAGAAGGTGTTCGGGGCACATGGGATTCGAGACGAAAAGTTATTTTGAAAAACCGAATTCTCCAAAGATTACCCAGACCAAGAGCCCAAAGGAACAAAACTAACTGCCACAAGTTGTTTTTTTTTTTATATAGAAAATTTGATCAAACCTATATCCCACGTCAGATAAGGTAAAACACACTTACAGCTCACTGCTCTGCATAAGCTCGATCAGATCCATAAAAAGCACATCACGGTTCCTTTCACAAAAGCCATCCATGTCATAGGATACCTGGCCAAGAACGGAAAGAAATCTAATTTTATCCTGTAAGTATTTCATTGAACAAAAAAAAAAATCCAAGCTGGCACGGCTATTCTTACCAGAATGTGAATATTTCCAGATGTACAATTGGGATTTCATCATGAACTGTCACATTAAGGCTGTGCAAGTTTTATTTAACTTGTTAGCTGACTTAGGTGGTGACGGTCTGCAGATGCTGATGAATGGGATCCGGCTGCCTACATGGCTCGGGTGACCTATGACCAGGACATCAGCTACCACGATCACACCCCTTCTTCAGTGAAGCCATAGGAGTGTCTAAGTATAAAACACTGAATTCTTTCCCTAAATTTTCACTACAACAGAATAAAATAAAACTCCTTTTGCTCATTAATCCATTGCAATGGAGCATGTCATCTGAGTGCAAGTTTTTTCTACAAATGGCATCACAGTTAGATCAATTCAGCCAAAAACTCATGCTCAGAGACCTTGTTAACGAGAGATTAGATGGGTGAAAGGTGAGACCAGTGGATTTTCCACAGGACTAGAAGACTCTAAATATCATGACCTCAACTTACTTATCTTTTTATCACTGGCAGCTGGACAAAGCCTAGTAACCAGCAGGCACCTGGTAATCACGCGTCTTATGAGAACAAACATCAAAAGCCAGCCTTATTTACACTCCTAGCAGGCAGGGCAGGTAAGGAAGACAGGATTGTGACTGCAGCAAGAGGCAAGACAAAAATCCATTCCTTCAGCAGGGTGATTCACAGTTTAAAAACATGCAGTAGTTGGGATGCCTGGGTGGCTCAGTCGGTTAAGTGTCCGACTTTGGCTCAGGTCATGATCTCATGGTTCATGGGTTCGAGCCCCACATCGGACTTTGTGCTGACAGCTTGGAGCCTGGAGCCTGCTTCGGATTCTGGGTCTCCCCCACTCTCTGCTCCTCCCCTGCTTATACTCTGTCTGTCTCTCAAAAATGAATAAACGTTAAAAAAATTTTTTTAAACATGCAGTAGTGTGTACTATCCTTTGATTGCCTTTGTAGATACTTCATATGTCCCGTGCTGTTGAATGAATGAATGAATACTGAGTGAATAAAATACAGTGAAGAGGTGAAACTCTATGGATACTGTGATCAGTTGGCTCATGGGAAAACAGATCACAGACCCAAAGGCTTACAACATTAAGGGAGGTGTTGGAAAGGGTAACTTCTTCTCTCCCGTGGGACCCCTGCTCCTTGGACATACCTTCCCTGCATAATGGTGAATAATGAAGCCTTGATTCCAGCTGTTGAAGTGCTCATGATTCCCAATCTGCATCTGAAGTTTCTGCAGCAGCGTCTGGTCCGCCCCCTCCCCTACTGCGTGCATCGTGGCACACACATCGTCCAGGATGCTCATGATCCCAGGAGGGTTCTGAAGGGATCAAGAAGGCAAAGTCCCAATTCAGTGACTGTTTAAAGCCCTGGGTCAGTGGCTTATCAGGTCTTTCCTTAAGCAAGGAAATAGTTCCCTAGACTCAAGATACCATCTTGAAAATCAGTCTTTCCCTTTGAACAAAATTGCCATTAATAATCCCAAATGGGAGTTGCCACTTAGATCTAACAGTAGAGGGAAGTCCGTTAAAAAAATAATTGCTTAACTTCCCAAAGTTCTGTTTAAAGTTATATACAGATTGCTATCTGCTGACTCCTATTTGTACTAAGTTGATTTTCCAAACCCAAAAGAAAAATGAAAACATTTTCCTTTGACCCTAATTCATTCTTAATATTCGCTCTCAGCCTGCTATCCACAGAGGCACAGTTTACAGTTACAGACTGTACATGCTCTATCATGCATTACTTTGTTTCGCAAAGCACTGTTTTATAAACAGTCCTCATGTTTTACAGAGTCTTCATACCTACTATTTTAACGGCTATCTATATTTTGCTGCTCTGAGATGCTACAGTTTATCTAATGACTGAATTGTCTTTGGATGTCTTTATGGCTTCCCGTTTTGGACTTTTATAATAAAAACAAAACAAAACCAACAGTACTGTGGAGATCTCTGCCTGTATCTCTGTTGTTTTCTTTTGGAGAATCTGTATAGATGGTCCAGAAGGTAGGGCCAATTTTATGTCTCTTCATACGCTATGCCATCCACATTAGTCAGCAATGTCTTCCCTCAGAAATCAGTAACAACTTCCATTTGTAAATTGGTATTTTATTCACACACACACATGTTCATATTACTACACATAAGTCTATACACAAAATTGAGGAGATTGTAAACATTCTCTGCAAATCAGAGTTGTCGCTTCTCCTATCCTAAAACAGTGACACAGAGAACAAAAACCCACTTGATGTAAACCCATGTGCAATGAAGGGACACATCAGACAGATACTTACAACTTTGTTCTCTATGAGGTCACACACGATTTTGTTATTAAAGTAATCAATGGGTGTCCATCTTATTCCCTCCTGAACATATTCTTCCTGAGGGACAGAAAGCGAGAATTCACATTATTACCCAGTGAAGACTAATTGCAGCTCCACCCAGATAACTATCAAAAGCACACAGGTCACCATGAAAGAAAAACTTGAATGCCCTTCGACATACAATGGGAATTTTCTTTATTTTTCTAAGAGGGATAGAAAAGGAACATTTCATTGCTTGGTAATTTTTTTAAAGTAAACTCTATGCCCAACACGGGGCTCAAACTCACAATCCTTAGATCAAGAGTCACATGCTCTACTAACTGAGCCAGGCCAGTGCCCTATGCTTAGTAATTTTTATATTTAGTTTGAAATATATGAAATTTACCACACAATCATTTATGACATACAAACAATAACAATTTAATATGGCTTAACCCATAGGCCAGTTACAAAATAATCTCTTTGAATTTAACCTAAGAACAGCAGTACAGATTAGCTGCTAGGCACTCAAGGGGAGGGTCCCTCACCCAGGCCAGTTGCTCAGTTAACTTGATGAGCACCACCATGCTCGCCTGGCTTCCTTTCTTCCTCACCTTGCTTGGTTAGCTTCCTTCCAGATCCTCATATGAAGGAGAGTCCTTTGGCTCCATCCTTCAGCCTTCCTCTATTCTCAGCCCTGCTTCTCCAGAGGATTTTAATCAATCCCATGGTTTTAAATAGCACCTGGAGGCTAATGACCCCCAAATTTATTTCTCTGGTCTAGACCTCCCCACCGAGTTCCAGGGTCATGACATTTCATATATGAGAGCCTCTGTTCAGATGAGTCACAGGCCTCAGAAAGGTAACTTCTTCAGTGGAGTTCTGATTCTGCGTTTCCCACCACTGCCAAGCAACTTCCCTCCTAACCTTACTCTTCAAGATAGAGCCTCACCATTGGCCCTTTTATTCACACCACAAAGGCAGAAATCATCTTTAAGTCCTCTTTCCTTTTTAGCTCATTGCTAATTATTTTGAGCGCGTCACACTGACTCACTTTCCAAAATACGTGTCATATTGGACCACCTCTCACCATGTCACCACCTCTACCGCTACCATCATTGTCTACACCCCCAACGTTTCTTGCCCAGGCTCTTACCTGGTTTTTAAACTTTCACTCTTTTTTTTTCCCCATGTTTATTAATGTTTGAGAGAGAGAGGCAGAGAGTGAGCAGTGGAGGGGCAGAGGGGAGGGGGAGAGGAGAGGGAGACACAGAATGTGAAGCAGGCTCCAGGCTCTGAGCTGTCAGCATAGAGCCCGAACCAGGGCTCAAACTCATGAACCACGAGATCACAACCTGAGCTGAAGCTGGACACTGAACTGACTGAGTCACCAAGGCTCCCCTCAACTTCCACTCCTGTTTGCCTTCCCCTCAGGTCACTCTAGAAGTCTATAGAGCCTAAGTAATCTTTTCAAAAACACAAAGCAGACCAGGTCACTCTCTGCTCAAAACTCCCCCAGGGTTTTGCATCATACATACTATAAAAACTGAAGTGTCTGCCACACCCTACAACATTCCTATATTATCGGGCCTTGGCCTACTTCATCCGGGTCTCAGCCCTACCAAGCCTTCACCTGGCTGTTCTGCTGTCGCCTCTCTGACATGCCGGAAGGCTAGAACACCAGGGCAGAGGTTTATGTGGAAACCACTGGCCACTTCCATGGCTTAATGTCCCCCAAAGAGCCATTCATATGTACAGCGGGTTGCACGTGACCCCGGAGATTTCATGTCCACCTAAAACTTCAAAACGTGAGGTTTGGAAATAGGATCTTTGTGATACAATTAGCTAGGGACCTTGAAAATGAAATCATTCTGCAGTTAGGGTGGTTCCTGACCCCAGTGACTGGCGTTTTTACAAGGGAAAGGAGATGGAGGTTTGGGCACAGAGTGACACAGAGAGGAAAAGAGCACGTGAAGGGAGAGGCAGAGACTTGAGTTACTGACACAGGACTGAGACCACCAGGAGCCACAGAAGCTAGAGGAGGCAAAGAAGGAGTGCGGTCCTAGTGCCAATTTGGTTTTAGACGCGAGCCTTCTGAACTATGAGAGAAGAGATGTCTGTTGTTTTAAGCCACTCAGTTGGTGGTACTTGGTTACAGCTACCCTAGAAATCCAGAACATGGTATCCAGAATAAAAGGGAACCTGCATTGAACTTTGAGGAGAAACTATAAGCAAGACGTGTTACTTTACGTCAGAATGAAAAATACCAGCTTTGTCCGTCTGTAAGCAAAACTGGGAGTTGAGCAAATCCGAGAAAACCACGTTTTTCCTTTGGAACACAGTCCATGCCACAGACAATTGGGGTTGGAACTGGGTTTCCATTTTCCACTCGGTCAATGAGTCAGACTAGTAAAAGCAGCCAGTAATAAGTCCAACTTCACAACATCATTTGCTTAAAGGAGAAAGAAACTGTAGCAGATGGTGTTTACATTTCATAGACTAAAATGTCACAATGGCATACGGTTTTTCTGCCTGACTCTATTAAGTACATTTTCTAATATGAGGCTAAAAGTTGAATCTAGCACGAAAAGAGAGGCATTTATACCTTTTAAACAACACAAGTTAGAAATAAGATGAAAGAAGAGCAACCGCTTACCTGTTCTGCCTTTAATGTCAGTTCAATAAAAATCTGCTGTAATTTTTCATTAACAAAATTGATGCAGAACTGCTCAAAGCCATTTTTCTGGGGGGAAAAAAGGTTACTTGCATGTAATTGTTACAGCAAAGTCATTATGAAGTCATTTCTTAAGCGATTTAGTGAAATGTTTCAATGTGAAAAGTCTTAACAGAAATGTTGGAGGCAGCAGAGACAGCAACATAGTTTATATGTAGGAGAAACTAATTCAGTAAAGGGACATGAAGAACTTACAGAGGGAAAAATGAACTGTAGTGGGTTTTTTCCTCCCCATTACCTAGAATTCTTTCTTTCANACCCAGGTCCCAGTTATTCAAAATGGTCTTACCTGGAATATTTCAAAGCCATAGATGTCCAGGACACCAATGTTATATTCTTCATGGTCCTTCTCCATTGCTTTGTTGATGGACTACGAGAAAGTAACCAGCACATGGCAGTTAACTCCTTTTCTTTCCTATTAGAAAGGGGCGTGCATGGGGGAAAGGGACGCAAGACTGTGCACAGCAAACAGGACTGCCTGCTGGGAACAGAGGATGACAAGAAGAGAGGTGACTTGCAGCTTAAAAACAGAAAAAGTCCTGGTGCAAGGTCAAGTACTCTGGGAAACCACCAGGATCCAAAAAAGCTACTATTGCTTAATGATGAAAGCCATTAACTTCTGGCAGTTAGTTTTTCTCAGGAAGTCTACAGAATTGGAAGAAAATGTCAACTTGGGTGGTTGCAGTAAAGCCTATTTCATATAAAGAACCAATAAGACAACATCCACAAATATTATTTCTGTTGACCCCATTCAGGAGCCATAACGGTCCCCTAACATGGCATGGGTGGGAGGGATATCAAGGCAAAGGCAATCTCTGTTCCCAGGAGCTTCTAGAGAGGGTGAGCTGGCTACAGATAATAATGTAATTATTATTAAAGTAATGATAATAAAAGCAGCCTCCGTGAGTTTACCATTCACCTGTGCCAGGCTTTGCTCAGTGCTTTCCATGAACTTCAATTAATTCTTGCTACAATTTTCCCAATGACAGTGATAACATTAGAATCCCTAAGCCCACCATGGGCCAAACGCAGGGTCTAGGGTTCCGTGAAAGTAGCATGACGCTTAACATCTGTGTTCTGGATCACTGTGAGAAGGGACGAGCAAGCCAGCAGCTGGACTTAGCAAGAGAGGGCGGGTGCAGGTTCTAGGGGCCTAGGGAGGGCTGCAGCATGGGGAGGAGCACAGGAGAAAGGTTCCTGGAGGTGGTGAACACCTAGATGAATATGGAAAGCACCAGAGGTGTTTTCCAGGCCAAGAAAATGACGTGGCATCTTTTGTGAGCTAATGGGTAATGACACATAGCACTTACCCCAGTGCCGGGCATATGCTCAGTGCCCTGTAAATGTCAGCTCTAATTACATGGGGCATCTGTCTGCTCTTACCAGACAAAACGTAAAGGGCAGGCAAAAAGGAAATCGGGTGGGAAGTCCAGTGGTGGAAGGCACACCGAATAAAGAGACAAGAGATATGGGTTCTACGGTCAATTCTCCACCACTCTCCTGCTCAATAGCCTTGGGCAGATCCACCCAGTATTTAGGCTTAAGATTCCCTTGTCAATAAAATGAGGAGTCTGGACAAGTTAAAAGCATGACTAATGTTTAGTATGACCCTGACCTTCCACAAGAAGTACACAGAATAATTACCCTATCCGGCTCTGCCCTACTCATCCCTAACCACACCTAACCACACTTTAAGCTGTATAGATGGTGCCTGGATTCAAACACAAGCTTTTTGGATCTAATGGGCATATTGGTGTTCTTTGACTAGGGTCCCCCTAGGGGTCTCTCTAGCTTTAATGTATAAAAGTCAGAAAAGTAGAATAGCTAAAGCATTGTCAAATTACTTGGGTATAATTCCTAGATTTATCACTTAAGAGTGGTGTGACTTTGGGGAAGTTCCTTAGTGTCTCTGTGCTGAAGTTATCTGTAAAATAGGGATAATAATACCCAAGTCCCATGACTGTTGTTAAGAATTAAGGGAGTTATTTTTTCTAAAAATGCTTAGAATGGCATCTGGCACATAGTGAGGGCTATAGAAGAGCTTGCTATTATTATTCTACCATTTAGAGGCTATGGTGATTAACACACTGTCACTGGTAAGTTCTATACTTCTGAAAGACTGATTTTCAGAATCTGTGATATATAGATATAAGTATATATGATTATGCCATTACAAAAATAGTCTGTGATAGTTCTAAAATATATCTCAAGCCTTTGATACTTTTGCCTTCAAAAGGTAGAACCTAATTCTCCTCCTCTTAACTGTGGGCTGTACTTAGTGACTTGCTTCTAATGAATAGAGTATGGCGGATGTCAATAGTTCAGTCCAAGGTTACAAACTAAAAGATCTCTGGCTTCTTCCTTATTCTCTCTCTTAGATCTCTCACTCTGGGGGAAACCAACTGCCATGTTGTGAGGATCTTAAAACAGCTCCAAAGAAGGCTCATGTAGCAGGGATCTGAGTCATCCTGCCAACAGCCATAGGAGTGTGCCATCTTGGAACTAGATCTTCCAACTCTAGATGGAAGACTAGTAGCTCCAATCAGTATCCCAACTTTAGCCTCATCCCTGAATCAGAACCACCAAGCTAGATCACTTGCAAAAACCTGTCCGACAAAAACTGTGACAGAATAAATGCTTATTGTCCTAAGCCACTAATTTTGGATTGATGTGTAATGTAGCAATATATAACAATATAGTATTCTAAAGCTTTAGGCTCAAAAGTCAACAAAGTGTCATGCCCATGGGTCTCCCCTTACTCTGTTCTGTAGTTTTGCCTTTATCGAGTATTTTGTCCAGATGAAGCTGTTACCATGTTAGTGTCTTGCTGGACATTCTAGAAGTAAAAGTGGGATCCAGTGATCCCCAAGCAAAAGGATAACAGAGAAGTAAGCATTATAATGGTTATAAGGAATGAACCAAAACATGAAAACAAAGCCCTTAGTGATTTTACTCCTTTATAGTTAAAATGTGCAACACCATCAACGTTAACTTGTGATTACTTACATCTACCAAGAAATCAAAGACGCGGGCGTGCAGGGCCTTGGCAAGTGCATCTCTGGTGTAACAGGCCTGCTCCACATTGAGGGTCACATGGATGGACTCCGACTTGCCTCCCCACTTACTATCCATCTGCCGGCTGGTGAGCTTTTCTTTCAACCGGTCCTGGTTTATCCCCAGGAGATATGCGGGAAAAGCCAAAACTATAGAAAACAAAACAAAGCATGACTGTCTCTCAGAATTCTAACAATTCTCATCGCAAACACGTACAGGCACTTGTGTACGTGTGTGTGTGCATGCGCACACATGTGCACATATAAGACACCATCGTCGCCCCCCCAAAACTTTCACTCTACCAAAGAAGACTGCTTATCAGCAGTCCCACATGCATCCATCCACTTTGGTTTTCTCAATTGTTCTATTACATGAGTCAATTCCTATGATGACTGAGACTTCAAATAATGTAAGTCAGTGATCCAAGAAGGATGGTGAACCAATCCCCCCTACTGAGATCACAGTTAAATGCCTAAAATGGACATCTTTCCAAGCCTGCATCAAGGCAGCCCGGAAGGAACTAAATCAAGAGACATTTCTTTGGCTCCAAAAATTGTTTTCTTCCTTTCTGGTACAATGTTTTCACAGCATCATTCCCAAAGATGTTGAAGCACCTGGTATCACGGAATTAATAATTACAAGCAATCACATATTTACTGAGCGCTTACCACATGTAGTGTTACTAGAGAGGACAGAACACAAAATATGAAGAAATCCTGAAGAACATCTAGATGAGGCATGGACAGTGGACCATATTCCGAAGCCCACTAAAAGCTGAATAGGTGATACAGGCAGACAATAAAGTCCTGGAGGAATTTAGAACAGGAAGCTGTTACAACCTGATGGGGTAGTCAAGGAAGATGTGGGATGTAGGTAGGGCTTTAAAGAATGAACAGAATTGAGGCACCTGGGTGGCTCAGCGGGTTAAGCACCTGACTCTTGATTTCAGTTTGGGTCATGACTCCAAGGTTCATAGGATCGAGCCGCGCATCAGGCTTTGCGCTGACAACACAGAACCTCCTTGGGATTTTCTCTCTCCCTCTCTCTGCCCCTCCCTGCCCTGCCCCCTGCTCACATTCTCTCTCTCAAAATAAATAAACTTAAAAAAAAAAAAAGGATGAAGAGGATTTGTACAGATGCAGAGGAAGAGGGAGATGAGGATGGAGAACGGGATGTGCAGAGGTGTGGAAGCAGCGACTTAGGACACATGGTTGAGGTGCGGCAAGGGGACCAGGACTGGCTAGAGCTGAAAGTTAAGGGTGAATTCCAGCAAGGGAGGTCCTTGAATGGTATACAAAATTTGGCCTGGAGTCAAAGGGGGTCTGGAAGGCTTGTGTGGGAGGAGGTGGTTTACAAGATTTCTCTGGGAGACGTTTACAGAGCAAAATGGAGAGTATCAGTGTTACTCATATCACAGCACACCCAGTCCATCCTAAGGACGTGTAGTAGTATAGATTTGGTCTTCGAATAGAAGAGCTGAATAGATGGCTTACTAACTTGCTTCAGGCCATGAAAGTCGCCAAGAAGAGCACTCGTGATATAAATGGATTTTCTTCATTTCTGCTCAAAACACTGTAATGTGAATAAATGACACCAATCTGGGTCAAGAAAGAATGCTCAGATTTTTTTGCAGTATGAATGAAAGATTTTCATGGACACAAATCCAAACTCTCAACTTAGGTAGGAGTCTTTTTTTTTCCTGCCTAAAACTGTATCAAAAGTTTCTGATAAAAGGATTTTTGTCAAAGACTTTATGATAATACTCAAAAATCACAAGCCTCCCAATAAAGGATAATCTGAATTTCACAGACGGTGTTAGAATGAATGGGCTGACATTTTCAGTATATACCTTCCAATGAGATTAAGTCAGTGAATACATTCTGAACAAGTGTAATGCCAGCACAAGGTATTTATTATCTATGCTAGTGTTCCACAGAAATGCTCTGGCAGTAGAAGGGCTTCCTTTCACATAGGGTACATGAACAAGATCAAGTGCACTGATTTTGCCAATGGCCGTTTCCTTTAATTTGGTTTTAATGTTAACACGTATGTTTGAGTATCTGGATGTGTTTGGGGCATCTGGGTGGCTTAGTCGGTTAAACGTCCGACTTTGGCTCAGGTCATGATCTCACGGTTCCTGGGTTCGAGCCCCACGTCGGGCTCTGTGCTGACAGCCTGCTCAGCCTGGAGCCTGTTTCAGACACTGTGTCTCCCTCTCTCTCTGACCCTCCCCTGCTCATGCTGTCTCTCTCTCGCTCTCTTTCAAAAATAAATAAAACACTTTTTAAAAATTTTAAAAAAGAATCCAGATGTGTCTTCCACTAAATTGAAGCTTACCTTTGCACAGAGCAAAGACTTAAGAGGTCATAATAAGTCAGACTGGATACACAGTGTTGGTGTGAGAATCAAGGGACATTTTCCAATGTGTCTGACATAGAAGAGGCCTTTACTAAGGGGATGCTACAATGTTGGTTATTATGACCATCACCAGGCAGTCAGGCACATACATGTATCCCTTAATACAGTGGATATTATTACCAATGGCCCCTCACTGTTCATGGTAACCACATAGTCAATACCTTGATACAATTTGTATATTTTGTAAATATAGGCTTTTCCCAAGCCCTTAACCATGCTAAAATAGGGACACAATTCAAATATTTGGTAAAAATGTTTACGCCATTATCTCTAAGACCACAACTAAAGACATACAACACTAGGGGCTAAGTCCTTGGGTCCTTATCTAAGACCGAAAAAGAAACATGCTAATTTCTATGTCTCCCACTGCCTCTGCAGAAGAAGGCAGGGGTGAAGGACCACAGGCATTTGAAAAACAAGGCATGGAATCTGACCAACAATTAGAGCCACAAGCATAGAAAGAGAAAATCTAGTACTTGCTTTGAAAAAAATCCATGCCATGTTTTTCAAGTACAAGCTTTTATGGCCTTGTTTTTTCTTCAATTGCCTGCCCTGGTGCCGAAATCACCAGGGAGTGCAGAGATCGACTTCCTTCAGGCTGTGAATTTCCAGGAGGGTGTGTGCAGGTGTGGCTGGTGTCAGTGCAGAAGCTTGCAGGCTGTGGGGAGGGAGGGAGGGCAGAGGCATTGATCAATTTCAAAAAGCTGATAATAACTCCAGTAGAGTTCATCAGAGTTATTCAGAACATAAAAGAACCTGCTAGAAAGCAAGGTTTCGATGCATTCTGATAATGAAAACAGAGTTCTCTTATAGCATTGAAGTGTAAAGCAAAGTTGGATTTAATGTTTCTGTTTACATCTAAAGTACAGAGGAGATAAACTAAAAAGTTGTATCAAAACAAAATTTCGTTTTACAAATACAAAAGAAATGGCGAGGTAAATGTGGTCGGTCTTTGGTGTTAAAGTTCTCTCTTTTTTTTCTTTCCCAAGTTCTTACTTAAATTTCAGTTAGTTAACATACAGTGTAATATTAGTTTCAGGTGTCGAATTTAGTGATTACCATGCTTTCTAATCCATTAGTAGCAGGGCACAAAGGAGGGGTGCTGTCACTGAGTAATTCCCATAGTTTTTACATAGTATTTTCTTTCTTTCAACAAAATTCATAGGTGAAGGTCTTTTAAGCAAGACTTGTTTCCAAAAGTATGTCATCTTACTGTAGTGGTTATGACAGACACACGTGTGCCTAAGGTGAGGTTTGTTTGGCTTCTTAGCAGTGTAAAGGTCTGACTCCGGAAACTCTACAGCTCCATTAAGCTAAGCTCAGGTTAACAGCAAAATCTGTCATACCCGATGGCTGTTCTGCTTTACTAGATCAGCAATCTTACCTTTTTTTTTTTTTGCTATAATCACCGGAGGAAGTCTGCTTTCTTCTGTTTTAAGAACACGGGCTAACACTTCCCTCTAAAAATGTATTCCATGGGATATATTCCAACAGGAGTTTTACGTTTTAGTGTGTTCTTTTAGTTCTGTAATAGTGGTTTTTTTTAAAAATATTTTTTAATATTTATCTTTGAGAGGGAGAGACAGACAGAGCACGAGTGGGGGAAGAGCAGGGAGAGGGGGAGACACAAAATACACAGCAGGCTCCAGGCCCTGAGCTGTCAGCACAGAGCCCAATGTGGGTCTCAAACCCACAAACTGTGAGATCATGACCTGAGCTGAAATCGAATACTTAACTGACTGAGCCACCCAGGCGCCTCATGTAATAGCATAATTTCTAAATCCACCTTCATGCCTACCAATCATGCCTTCTGATTGATGATTGGTTCAATCAGAGTATAACATAGACAAACAACAGAATACTACGCAGCTAAAAAAAGGATGAGGCTCCTTAATGGGTAGAATCATCTTCAAGATATAACATTAAATGAAAAAGCAACAGTAGAACACCATGTTTAACGCTCTCATTAATGCACAAAAGTGAGAAGAACACATGAATGCAGTTGCTCTGAAAGGAATACAAGAGATTGGAAACCTTAGTTCCCTCGGGAGGAGGGAACAAGTTGACGACCAGAGGGGTAGAGGAGAGCAGTCTGCTGAGCTAACGACTCCTGTGAAGAAAGGTATTACAACAACTGAGCAGAAAACAAATTATCAGAAGGAGGGCGCACTTCCTTGTTAGATCTCTTTGGTCTCAAGCACAGCCTTTCCTGATTTCCAACACTCCACTGCCTCCAATCAGGGCATATTTCAAAGCAGTTAGTTGCTAATCCTGGGCCTTGCCCAGTTGGCTGAGGAAGCTACTTCCTCTGGACATCAATGTGCATTGAACCCTTTCTTGGCTCAGGCATACGGGCGCATGCTTGCTGTGTCACACTGGTTTTGTTCTCCAGCATAAAGAGGTGATAAAAAAGTGTACTGTTGAAGAAAGCAAGAGAAATTCAGTCTACTTCCACAGCAACCACACTGTCAATGTTAAAAGGACAAGTGTTAATGACCCTCTTAGATACATATGGACACCTGTTAAATAAAGGAAAACACACCTAAGTCTAGGAACATAGTTACTGTTATCAGGTCCTGTTTCTAAACTTCATGCACACCCCATATATTTATTGTTTTCCACTCCATTCCCTTCCCTGGTCAACATGATTCATCTTTCTCTTTATCGGATAGACATCAGAAGTCAGAACTTCCCTCTTTTATCACAAAAGAAAACAAAGATATAAAACGAGGACCTTATTTGGAATGGAAATAGCCTCCCTGCGTTGTCAGCAATGAGTGGGATACTATTTATTACTAAGCATCTAAATTTATCTCCTGGAAGAATGCTGAGAAAGGAAGAAATGGCCTCCTGGGTGGTTGACGGCTGTGTGGTTTCCGAAAGCCACCCGGGGAGCCAGCTGATCCATCAGAGGCTGAAGTCACCCAACACAGTGCTTGTGGCCGCCTGCAGCCCGCACAGCCAATAACAATTCCCTGCAGGTGGGACCAGCTTCTCAAAGAGTAAACACGAACATTCAGGTCTTTAGGTTCTGACTACCACAGAGGTGACCATGGAAGGTGATCATCAGCAATGTCGACACAGCAGCCAATGCCCTTCCCCCACCTCCGCCATTCTGAGAATCCAATCTAAACCAACCCCTAGGCAAGCTCAATCTGTGAGCTTTCCTTACTGACATATAACCGATCACTTGCTCTTTAGCACCTTTGGGTGAAGGTAGAGCCTCAAGGTCAGTTAGTAGGAGACAAATCCTTTGGATTATTTACCTATTACTCTAATCTTCATTAAAGTAATTTAATTAACAATTCAATTCACATTAAAGATGTGAAATTCTGCCAGACTCCCCCAAAGGTGAAGGTAAACTGAAACGGAATCTCATGAATGGTCTACGGGTGTGGGACGTGATGAGGAGGGCAGGTGCACAGGAGAGGCTGGGACTCTTTTAAGCCCATTTGTTCTGTCCCAGCAGCACAAAAGTCCTCATCTTTCCCCAGATCCTCGGCCAAGACCTTAGCCAAAGGAAAACGGCAGGTTACTTCTGCCGGAAGCGAACTGACTGTTCACCCACATTCAACCGCCGTCGACCGCCGGAGCTACTCACACTCCTGACTCTCCACCGCCGCATAATTGCCGACTTCTTTGAAACTGATGTTCCCCAGGTGGAGGATGCCCGCCACTATCTGCAGAACCAGCGTCTGCTCCTCGGCGAAGATCCCGATCACGTTCATCGCGTGCTGGGAGAGAAAAGAGAAATGATCCAGATGAGCTGGTCGCCGGCTTTGTAAGCGTGTAATAAAGAAGCCAGAGCTTAGGTTGAGTTGTGCAGCCACACGGGGCTTAGCTGGCAGTGGCAGCTGGAGGGCCCTGTGGGACACTGTCACTGATGGACGCACTGGCATGAGAAGTCTCAGAGTCTTGCTGGAAAGGCAGTTCTATCTTTAGATCCCGCACACGATCCCCGGGGGTAAGGGTCGGAGAGCTGCAGGAGCAAAGACACACAGAGGCACAGCAGCTACGCGCACAGTCACCAGCCTGTCCTCGTCTCCAGCGGAGCCCTTGCTGCTACCCACCTCCCTCCAAGGGCACCGATGCCCCCTTTCCAGCCACTCCAGGGAGACCCTGGAGACCTTTCACCTCACCAGGAGGGCTGAGACTGGAGCGTGCTTGCGCAAGGATCTTGATTATAAAGCTAGCTCCAGCCAATCAAATAAAAGCATCGTTAGAAAAGTCTTGTTTCTCAAGTGCGTTAAATTAAGTAAAAACAGCTGAAATGCCGGGACTTATTTGTCTGAGTCCTGAGAGAGCCATATGCTAGGACCCGTGCAGGCCTCTCATCTGCATTTCTTCTCCCGGCTCCTTTGAGGCCATCTGGCCCCTTGATGTCGCCTTCATCTCTGCACCTGGCTGAGCAGCCTGCCTCCTTCAAGCAGGATGGCAGCTCCCCTCCAAATGCACCCCCACTTGCCCTGTCGGGGTCCCCATCTTGCGCCTGGGTCTGGCTGAGGGACTCAAAAAGGCAGAGGTGGTGCGGTTCTTTGAGGTTGTTTTGGGTGAAGAGCCCAGCTCCAGAAAGTTCTAGATTGACTCATTAAGTTGTTTCCCTGACGATGTGACACCTCAATGATGTAGCTAATTTCACACTTTGTATCATAACACGCACCCAGAGTGGAAGGTCGCCCTCTGACCGACCAGTGCTGCGGTGAAGGGAAAGCACTGGACCAGTCCTTGCAGGTGTTGGAAAAGATCAGAAGCGTGGATTTTGCTTCACCCTTCTGAGGAAACGGTACAGCAGCTGCATAAGCTCTAGGCAAACAGGGATGGTAAATCTTCTACCTGCAACGGTGCTTACCAGTTCATCAGAGTGCCTGTGCGGGGAGGGGAGTGAGGAACTCACTTTCTTGTCCATTTCAACTTACGAAGTGGTCCTCTGGCACCTGGGCACATGGCTATCGAAGGGCGCTTAAGCATGTGTGTAAGGAAGTGCAGAGCTGACAGCAAAATGAGGTGGAATTTTCACGCTGCTCTTTGCTTGGTTAACCCTCCCGCCTTTCTACCACGGGCGACACCAGGGCCAGAGAGCCCAACCGCCTGGCCCCGCGCCGGCACTTACCAGTGTTTCCTGAAAGTCCCGCCTATCATCAATGTCATCCACCTTGTAGGACCCAGACAGGTTCAGGTAGTTGTAGTAGTCCATGCTGGTGATGCCGAGGCTGTGTTTCTGCTCTGCAGAGGCGCCCTCGATGAGCTGGAGCGAGAGGAAGCGGGGTATGTGCGGTGTGGCCCACAAACCTGAGGCGCCAGAGGCCACGCTCCCGAGCCCGGGGTGACGCGCACTCTCTGACCCTGCCTTCTAGAATGATGGGTGGTGCTCGTCTCCAAAATATGGGCTTCGGGATAGCTGTTCCCCCTGGTAGTAGCCCCACATCTTCTCTACATACTCTAGTTCTCAAGTCTGGTAAGACCTGCAAGAGCTGAGACTCTCCCCTTATCCAATAAAGAGAACCACAGTGCGGCACTCGCGAGATCCTCAGAGGAGTGGAAGATAAGCCAGATTGTAATTACTTCGTTCTTACTCAACTTGCTATGGCTTTATAAAGTGCACCTGCCCCTCCCTGCTTCTCTCTGCAAGATGCATATTGAAAAGCAGCCCCAGGTCTCACTCTCTCCCATTCTGAAACCTCCTAACCAGTGGGCTGTCCCCAGCCTTCTGTTCTATCTCTGAGCCTTGCCTTAGGTCTGAGCAAGACCCTCTTAAGGGGTTCCCACCCGTGGTGTGCTAGAAAAATATTCAATAATCAACTCTAGGGGAGTAAAATGGATTTGTAGTGTTTGCCGATTGTCGTGGTGTAAATATTCCTACCATGACTGATTTCAAACTCCTAAGAAAATATGACTGAAGGGGGAAGTGGGGAGAGATGCACACGGCCCATGCGAGCCGGCTCCAGCAACCGCCAGCTCCAACGCTGCAGCATTTGGGAAAATAGAGACAACCCAGCCACACTTCTGTATCTCAGTCAAGTTCCTCATGTCACCGCAGCCCCAGGCCCCGCAAGAAGGGAACCTCATATCCATTACAGAAGTTCCAGGTCACCCATAACATCAGGTCCCCTGGCTTTCTTCTGTCTTCCTATGTTCCCCTTCTGTTTCTCCTCTCCATTCACATCACACTGCCCTTCATTTGCATCTTCGCCACCCGCCCTTCTCAACTCCCTCCCAGCTACAGACACATGCTGCTCTTTGCTGTAAGCTTTTCCTTGCCTCTGAACTTGTGCGAGTGGCAGAATCCACTTCCTCATCATGCGCCAGCCGTCTGGAAGAATGATGTGCCATCCTCTGGGACAGCTATCGAACTGAAAAGACTGTGTATATGAGCTCCCAACACAGTTCAACTTCCTTCTCACTAACACAAAAAAGAGCTGCGGGCCTTTCTTCGAAGAAATTCTGAGGTGGACCCCCAATATATATGCCAATATATAAATCCATACATAAAGAAGTCGTTTTTGGTATCAATATATTTCTTAAATACTTAAAAACATTTTTTAAAAAGTAGTCCAATCTGAGGATTCCTGAAGCCTTGGAACACAATGTAAAGGCACCCTGCACACTGCTTTCGCACCAGACTCAGTGGCCGTTCTGGGTGCCCAAGTCAAAACTTCTTGACCTGGGATTAAAGATCCTTAGTCTTTCCTCTGACAGCTCCCCTTCACCAGACTTCCACCCTCTCCATCTACCTGGTGGAAGCCTGGCCGTCACCTCCACAGCTTTGTTCAGGCCACCTGACTTGCCCCACCAAGTTCCCCTGTGTGCCCTCGATAACTCCCCTTAGCATCTCAGCCACAGCTCCCCATGTGAATTCCTGTCTGGCAAAGAATCAAGCACTCCTACTTTTGTTTTAAAGTGATATTAACACTTTCTTGATTATTAAACTTTTGGGAAACCAAGAACTTACTCTCCTTGCAGATAGGGATATATCCTGATAATTTTTTGCACATTGACTTATACATACTATCCTAATAAATACTCCTTGGCTTGACAGACTAGATTGTCTAAACCAGAGAGCTGAGAGCAAAAAAAAAAAAAAATTTTTTTTAATGTGTAGAAGGAATAAGGAAATAGGAGAGAAAAAATATAAAGGAAAACCTGGTAAAATATGTGAAAACTCCTCTCTCCAGGGTTCCTCATCACCACCCTGGATTTTTCCAGAAGGAAGTTGGAGATCTTTCCACCATCTGGTTCCCCACCTGGACTGAACTGGATTTCAAAGTATTTTCCCTGCAAGAAAGTTAGGGATTTCCTTCAATGGTTGGTGAATAGAAACACGATGTTCCAAACAGGCTCTCAATACAGTATATAATTCAAGGAAATTCATTAATGAACGATACGTTCTGAATGATTCCCAGTTCTGGTCTAGACTTCCTCACTTCTTCCTATCAGACAATAACCAGTGCTTTTGTCCAGTCACACGATTCTGTACTGAGAGAGAGAATCTATCGTTCCAGTCCGACTAAATAAGGATATGCTGAATTCCCGGCCCATTTCCCCTGGTGGGCGCTTGCCCGCGAAGCCGGAAGCTGTAAAGAATGGGATAGAAAATCTCAAGGTTCCCTTGATTTAACAAGAGCAAACTCTATCAATCTCGTTCAGGAGAGGCAAATTTTCCCTCTGCCAGACTTATTTTCATGACTTTGGGCAAAAGTCATCGCTTCTACTTCCGGATCATCTAACATTCTTCTACAAGCAAAAACCCCTGATGATAAACCAAGTTCTTTGCAGCTAGTTGCGGGTATGGAGATTTTTGTTACTGTTGCTGTTAATTATTTCCTTTTAAGTTACTGCTAAAAGGGAACAAAGGAGAAGAAAGCCCTGAAATTGAGCTGGAAAGGTGTCCAGATTGTTCAGTAAATGACATTGTTTTTCTCACTAGAATCTGGCCCATCCTCAGAAGGGGCCAGGAGGGTAAACGCAAACAAAAGGAACCATGAGAAGGTGGGTGTTAGTGAGTGGTGTAAGGAGCCCCTAACGAGAGACCAAAAGTTCAGCCGAGGGACAAACCGGAGAGCATGTCCAGCCTGACTGCATTTAATATTTTAAAACACTGAATCTGTTTTAAATGTGTTTGCTGGTGAAATCCACCCATTCCAGGGCTGGCTCCTGCCAGGACGCAAGTCTGGAACCAGAACCGTGAACGCATTAAAAACAAAAAGAGCGCCGTTTTTCCTGTTGTCTCCGGCATCCGCTACCTGCTGTGTTCTGAGGTCACTGGCCACGTCCAGGTATCAGAGGGGCTACGAAAGAAGGCCACCCTCTAACTGTCTATTGGCCTTATTCTGATGACTGCTCCCTCAGCCTCGCAGCACCAAGAAACAGGGGAAGACACAACGCCCACCAGCCACTGCGATCCCAAATCACAGTGGTTCCTGAGAAACGCTTGCAGAACAAGGTTCCCCATTCTTCCTTTTAGGAGGACAATCCTTCACCATCTTTTCCTCTGGGCATGTTTTAGAGGGATTACATCAGTGTCTGTCCGTGTACACCCCGCGTCGGGCTCTGTGCTGACGGCTCAGAGCCTGGAGCCTGCTTCCGATTCTGTGTCTCCCTCTCTCTCTCCTCCCTTTCCCCACTCGTGCTCTCTCTCTCTCTCTCTCAAAAAGAAACATTTTTAAAAAGTGCAAGACGCTAGATGATGTATTTTTGTTTATTGTATTCTTGGTTCTGGCAGGTTGGCCAATGTCCTTGATTCGAGTTGATCAACATGCCCAATTCAGGCCTAACTTAAGAAACAAAAACCTCCTGACTTCGTGGGGGACATTGGAAAGTAGGGCAGGATACCATCCGTGTGACAGGAAAGCGAAGGAGTTTGGTACCATTTTATAAAAGTTCCCTTTGGAGTAAACACACACACACACACACACACACACACATACCCCAAAACTAAGGAGGTATTTAAAGGAAGCTCCAGGAGGGGCGCTTGACTTGGGCTCAGGTCATGATCTCACAGTTCGTGGGTTTGAGCCCCACGTCGGGCTCTGTGCTGACAGCTTGGGGCCTGAAGCCTNTTAACTGACTAAGCCACCCAGGCGCCCCAAAAGTAAATATTTTTTAAAAAGTAATAATAAAATAAAGAAAATGAAATAAAAATGGGACTGTATTATAAATATTGTTCTATAATCTGTTTTTTAAATTTAACAATATATCATGGATATCTTTTTTTTTTTTAATGTTTTTATTTATTTCTAGGAGAGAGAGAGAGACAGCGTGAGCAGGGGAGGGTCAGAGAGAGAGGGAGTCACAGACTGAAACAGGCTCCAGGCTCTGAGCTGGCAGTCAGCACAGAGCCCGACGCGGGGCTCGAACCCACGAACTGCGAGATCATGACCCAAGCGAAAGTCGGACGCTTAACCGACTAAGCCACCCAGGCGCCCCGGATATCTTCTTAAATAAGTCATTCTTAACAAGAAACTCAGGTATTACATCTTAAAAGTATTCTTAGGTCAAAGAAAATGAGCATTTCAAATTTTGATAAAAGTTGCCAAATTGCTCTCATGGGGGAATATTTAGGCTTTAACCAATAGTGTCTTTTCTCTGGGATTATCAATCTCCTTAATGTTTGCCCATCTGAGAAAGAGAAAATAATATATGGTTTTAATTTATGTTCCTTCCATTATTTGTGGAAACATCTTTTGATGCTCCATCAGACATTACTCTGTGTGTGTACGTGTGTGTGCATGTGTGCACGCGCATACACACACACACACACACACACACAAATTGCCCATCCATACTCTCTCATCTTTCCACCACGGTTCTACAAAATTTTATTAATCAGAAAAATAATAAAGGCTGGATATTTTTGCTTTGTTTTGTTTTACAAAAAAAAAATAAATGACTGATGTATCCTCTTGTCCAAGGGTAAAGAACAGTTTATATTGGGAAAAAAATAAAAATATCGATTTAATTATTCTTCTGCTCTCTAAGGAAGGCAAAGAGTGGGGGATGGGTAGCTAGAGAGTTAAATTCGGTCAAGTGCATTTTTATAAGGCAGACCGAAACTGACAATTAGGAAAAAAGGTCAAGTAGAAAATTCATTCACATTTCCCTTCGCATTTCATTATCTAGAAACTTCTTCAAGATAACACAACCCAGCTACTGAACAGAAACATTTGAGAGGTGAACAAATGAATAAATAGTCTGAATAATATTGAACACCAAGGAAAGTGAGGGCAATTCTGACAGATATAACTCAGCAGGGAATTTAACAATCACTGCGTGAGAACTTAGTAAGAATTCTCTTGGAAATAGAAGCTTCCTTCCAAAATAGAAGGGTGAAAAAGAAATTGTTTTTCTCCAAAATTCCCACTATTTATTTTAAAATGATCCGGAATCAGCCTCACAGATGGCTCCTTAAATGCTTCACTGCCAGACATAATCTATGGTTGAGATAAGATATAAAATCTACATAAATCAAAGCTGCTGGCCAAATACTCATTTCTTTCTAAGTGTGGCTTTTTGTCAAGGAGAATATATTCATATTCATCCTTGCCAGCTTTCCAATTCACCCCCTCAGGAGACACTCAGGCAGAAAAACGTCTAAATGGGCATTTGTGACAATGCATTTGACTGACATTTTCATTCTCTTGGGTGAGTGGACCAGTTAGGAGGCTGTCTGACAGGTCACATCCAGTTGCTTTTGGATGTTATTATGTTACACGAATATATCTAAAACAAATCACCAAGCTCTGAGGGGCGGGTAGACAGCTGGCGCACTCTGTCTGACAGAGAGGAGGAGGGTTCTCTCCAAGGTGCAAGATCGAAGTGTCTGCTCCTTCCCATGTTCACAGCCCAAGTTCCGTGAAGCAAAACCAAGGCAAATAAGACCTGCAAATCTAGTCAGCTCATTTATTTCCCTGGGAAAGAAGGTCTCTTCTCCGAGGCACAAAGCAAACTCCTCCAGGACCCAGACTGACACTTTTATCAATTTTTATTTTCCCTAGTAAGGCAACTCCAGTTGAGAACTGTTTTCAAAAATCATCTTATATCCTGAGGCTCAAAAATAACTTCAGTTAAAGGGCAAATTGAAGCCTGACAGCACAGGCTTATAGAAAAGGAAGAGAAGATTGAAAAGACAGCCTCCTGACGATATGTGAAAAGCTCCCATTTCCTCGGGGACGCCAGACTTAAATCGGGAATATCAACATCATCAATCAGCTGACGGTTTCTGAAATAGGGAAGAGACTTACAAATCGGCTGGAGTTGTTGTTCCGGACGGTCTTGGCATTCCCAAAGGCCTCCAGCAGTGGGTTGGACTGCAGGATAATGTCCTTGACATGCTGTCACAGCAAACAGGCCAGAGGTTAGGAAGGTGCAAGCACCAGCCACACAACGTGAAGCCAGACTCCCTAAGGATGTGGTTTCTGAATGCAGTGAGATGAGGCCTCGAATCTACAGGTTCCCAGGGTTTCTGGAGGATGGATGCTTTCCTCTCAACAGACCTCAACCAGCTTGTGTGTTCTTGTCTTCCAACTCCCTTGATGCATGACTCCCTGGAGCCAGGGAGCCACCAGTAAAACAGGATCTGCAGATGATCTGGGACCAAGTTTCCAAACTGGACGCGGCAGCTTTACCCTGCGCTCACAGGCATGGCGGGAATCACAGCAGAAAGGAGAGGGAAGTAGGAAGGGGCATCTCCTTGCCACGCTGACCAACCTTTACTCTCCCTACCTCTCTTCCACCCAACTTCTCCATGTGCCTATTGCATCCTGTCTCCACCCTCTCCATGGCAAGGGGGAGGTGGCTTAAGGAAAATGAAATCGTTTCTGCTCCCCAGACAAGGTTGTGGGCACATAGTCTTGTGTTTCCCAAACTCCCTTGTGTGTGATTCGCCAAGGGCTCTTGTTGAAAGCCGGATGCAGATTCAGTAGGTCTGAGGCAGGGCTCCAGAATCTGCATTCCTAACCAGCTACCTGGTGCTACTGGTTTTGCAAGCAGGGAGCCACACTTTGAGCAACAAGGGCCAACATTGGATTGTATGGAACAATTCCTGGCCTACTACAGGGGAAGAATTTGGTTTTCAAACACCCCACTTCCGTGCCAGACTGAAAAGTGTGCAAAACACTCCACAGGCAAGACAGCACAACAGATAGGAGTTGATGTTGGAGAGGTCTTTCAACAAGTGAGTCATTCCTTGTACTTCTAATTATTCACATGCTACAGTTAAACATGTTCCAGAAATAACAAGTCTTTGGTCTGCACTCTTCAGCTACTGACTAATTTCAAGCCAAGAGCTCTGCATCATTGTCCTCATAGGAAAACAGGAAGAGAAAAGTCAACATTAAAAGTCTGCAGTCTGGTTGCTAGGTCATGGTCTGCAGCAGATAGGACTAGATGAAGGCACCAAGTACTAATTAACTATGTAACAGCTCAAGTATTCCTTTGGCACCCCCTCTCCCCCCTTACCATTCATATGAAGATCGAAAGACAGCACTTTCACTAACTGGGACATGTCATTAGCAATGGCGCCAAAGGCAAATTCTGAGTGGTCCCTCCATGGGGTCAAGTTCAAAGCTTAGAAACATCTTCCAAGCTTCCTACTCTCCTTTAACAACTCATGGATTTATATAAATGGTGCTTTCTTTCTAAAATTAATTTGGACTTTGTGGCTCTTCATTAATCCTTTATATCTGTTTTCTAAAGGAAAGTAGTTGATTTTTTATTGCTGAGTAATATTCAATTTGTATATCTATCAAAACATTTTTTGAATAAATTGGAGATGCAATATTATGTAAGATGTACAGCATGTTACATTGATACATTTATGGACTATAGTGTGATTCCTGATGTAGTAATATTTATCACATTACATATTTATAATAAAAAGTATGGTCTGTATTCATTATACTGTTAATTAAATCTCTATTAATTTTTAATACTTCTTATAAATTTGTACATTCAAACGATATCAACCTTATCACCTCTACCCCCAGCACACACATATCTAATCATCCCACCATTTTAGTCTTTTTTCATGTTTAATTTTTTAGATTCCATATACAAATGTCCTCATACATTGTCTTTGATCTCACTTAGCACAGTACACTCAAGGTGCATTCATGTATATCTGTTTTTTGACACCATTTATCAACACTCAGCTTCTCAAAGGGGTAGAACAAAAGGAAGGCTCTTGTTTCTTCCCTTCTTTAATTACTGACTTTTAACTGAGAATCCTTATGCATGTATCGACACATCATGCATCCACCAACTGTCAAGGTGTCCCACAGAATTTTGTGGCATGTGGTCAGCGTATTGGGGGAATGACAAAGAACAAATTAATATAAAGGAGCAGACCGCTCACAAAACAGCATCCTGAGTTTCTGTCTTCATGTCAAGCTTCTAGGGCTAGGGTACGGTCACATGAATGGAGATAATCAAGTGGCGTCACACCAATCCAGGTTCTTGAATCCAGTATGGAAGCCATGAGACACATGTTGTATTGAGTGCAAGAAGGCTAGTCCCAACTGAGATGTTAAGTGTAGATTATACCCTGGATTTCGAAGATTTAACATTAAAAAGAATGTAAAATATCTCACTAGGTTTTTGATAGCGATTATATGCTGAAATGATAATGTTTGGGATATGTTAAGTTAAATACAATGTATTTTTTAAAATCACTTTCATAAGCTTCTTTTTACCTTTTAAAAAATGTAGCCACTTGAAAATTTTAAATTATGTTTGTCATTTGTGCCACTGTAGAGTGTTACTCTACATCTGCCTTTCATTCAGTGAAAGAGGCCATGCTAAGACCCTTTCTCTCTGTGAAAGGAATTTTCGATGCTGCCTTAAGCTTTCTGACCCAATGGGACATAACAGAACTTCATTTAATTAGCAGACAGAACCACAGTAAAGAGAATTTTGACGTATCTTTTTAAAGTCTACAGATGACTGCAGCAATGACATCACTTATGAAATGATTCTGATTTTTTAAAATGTATTTTTAAGTTAGCTAACCTACAGTGTAGTCTTGGCTTCAGAAGTAGGTTCCATCGCTTACATATAACAATGATTCTGATCAAAAAATTAATTTTTATGTTGAAATCTACCTGGGGGCATGAGTTCCAATAAAACAATGTTTCCAGTGGTCTGTGCCAGTGATGAGAGCTGAGTTTGGGGCAGTCCCCGTGGACCCTCGCCTGCCTTCACCATCATCTTTTGCCCATTCCTATGGATGCCGATTCTGTTCCCATGAGGAGTGAAACTAAAGACAGAGGAAGCTTGATCTACCTTCTTCATACTGTACTCTCAGATGTGCTGCTTCTCTGCCCATATCCTGTTCCCCTCTTTTTTTTATTTTTTTTATTTTTCCATCTCTCCTGTATTCTCATTTTCTGGATCTCCCTGCCTTCCTAATGTTATTCTCTAACCTTTCCTTCTTCCTTGGTCTCTCCCTCCCCCTTCTCTATTTTAAGATTTTTGTCAATTTCTTTAATTGGAAATGTAGTCTCCTAGTTCAAACCATAAAAGTTTCAAAAGGATATCGGGGAGAGTGTGCCTTCCCCCCCCCATCTCCCAGTTTCCCTCCCTAAAGAACTGATTATCAGCTTCTTATTATCTTTCCAAAAGTATGTTACACATATCCAAACAAATATGGATATATGTTCTCTTTTTCTCCTCAAATGGTAACACATGATACACAATGTTCTGAACCTTGCTTTTTTGCAGTCCATCATTATCTTGGAGATCATTCCCTATCAGTCTATGAAGCTTCATTTTTAAGGCTGTCTCATAATTCTATTCTATTATCAGCCACAAATTATATCACCAGTCTCCAACTAATGAACATCCAAGTTGTTTCCAGTCTTTGACATTACTAAAAAATGCCATACCAAATAACTGCATCATTTTGCATATATTTCAGTCCATCTAAAGGATACGTTCTCTTAAGCAAAACTGATGAGTGAGTCAAAGGGCGCATACACGTAGAGTTGATAGATTTTGCTAAAACGCCCTCCATTAAGAGCATACGACCTCATGCTCCTACCACAATGTATGAGAGGGACTATGTTCCTGTATTTTTACCAACATTGTTTAAAATACTACAAAATTTTTGCCATTCTGACAGTTAAATAGTTGTTAAGTTTCAATGTGCACTGTCATTATTATCCTGAGAGTGAGCATATTTTCATGTTTTATGAGTTGTCTTTCATGCCCTTTATTTCCTTTTAGGATTTTTGACGCTTTTTATTGATTTATAAGACCTCATTATTTATCAGGTATCTCCATCCCATGCTATTTCTTTGCAGATTTCAAGGTTCTTAGTTATAGAACCTATGACTTTTCTGTAGAAAAAACATTCTTGTTTTGTTAAACAAGCCAATGGAGACTTCCATATTTCACATAGTACAGGGCTTCAAAAGGGGCCACATCACTAACTCACCTGGACTTTGGGACCTCCTCCCGACACTCTGGAGATGTAACTCATGATGTATTTGGCAGCCACGGTCTTTCCAGCACCACTTTCACCACTGAGAAAAGACAAAAATACCCACCCATGAAGTGGATCACAACCAGTTCCCTCCCCCAACAAAACAAACGAAAACAAAAAAGAAAGCAAACATAGAGGAATTCGGTAATAAGCATATGATATTGGTTGAGAAAGGCA
The DNA here is from genome assembly GCF_008692635.1 of Crocuta crocuta. Lineage (NCBI taxonomy): Eukaryota > Metazoa > Chordata > Mammalia > Carnivora > Hyaenidae > Crocuta > Crocuta crocuta. The sequence goes on along the minus strand of NW_027527920.1, from coordinate 14,288,119 downwards.
AATCACAGCAGGAAGAGTTCCCTCCCTGACTTGTCTGACCAATATTAACACGGTTTGAGGACCAAGGTCTGGATAACGGCCATGTCCAGAATAGACAACCAGGCTTTCTAATGCCTGCTAATAGGGAACGTGATTTAAGAACGCTTTGGGATATCAGAAAGATGGAATACTCTACAGAACTTACAACTGACACGAAGATTGTAAACTTATGGAAAAAAGCATATGAAATAATGTTAAGTGAAATAAATCAGATACAAATGATATATGAACACATGAACACAAGTTAGGGAAAATATACATAAGAAAAGAAAAGGCTAGAACTACTGCAACATATTAGCAGAGGTTTTGGTAAAGGAAAAGATGCCATGGAAGACCCCTTTCTTTCATTATTTTCCAAACCTTTAGTAATGCATATTATTACTTCTGTGATTTAAAAAAAAAGGAAAACATAGGCACTCTCAGGTTACAGACCATGTGCCTTGAACTGATGCAAGCAACTTTATTTTAGAAGTTCTAAAATTAAACGATGAGGCAATATTAATCACATCCTGCATAACAGAGACTACCTTCCGTTTTGGTGGCCTCACTGCATAGGGAAACCCTTTTGTTAAAAGTGTATAGTCTACTCTTCAAAATACCCATTCTTCCTTCAAAATCCCCTCAAATTGATGATGACCTCAACTCAAAACCCGCTGAAGTCAGTCAGATTTCTCCTCTATTGGTTGCCTTCGTGTTGCCATGATAGAATTAATTAACGGAGGTCAGATCATGTAAAATAATGGTGAAAATTAGTGTGAGAACTTCAGGCTGCTACGAGTTCGTGAGACAATATTTTTGTTCGTTCTTGGTGATCGAGAATTTCGGGGTAGAGAGCAAATATTTGTCTATGAACACTCAACCTCAAGAACTATTCTCAACTGCCCAGTTACTCAAGAAAAGGGGAAGAGTCTGCTTAGGGTCCATCCAAGCCAGGTGACCCCTTACCTTCAAAAAGAAACTAAAATTTGTAAATAATTGGGTATTTCGAAACAAAACAAACACAAAGAGGATTAAGGTAGTCATCAGGGGACAATTCAGAAGTTAGTTGGAATGTCTTTCCCCCATACATGTTTAATTAGAGAGATTATAGGGAGGAATGAGGGAACTCTTCAAGGGCCTTGAAAGGTCTGAATCCACCAATGCAACTCACTCACCATACTCAGTTCTGGCTTCCAGGTCACATGACTAGGGAGACCAAACTAAAATTCCCTGAGGTGTGGCGGCAGGTAGAAACCAGCAACTCTGAGATGAAACGTTACGCTGTTTGTAGAGGACATGCTTACTCACAGGCACAAGGAGGTATAGTGAATACTTCAGTTTCAACAAGGAAATGATCTGCTTCAGTGGTCCACGTAATCAAATGACGCTAGATCCAGGGTCAAAACGTGCACTCTTGCTCATTTGAAGCACACGTTTTGTCAACAAATGAAACTCCATTTTATAATTTTGTAAATAATGTGAACAGTCAAGGGTATTATAAAGTCCAAGAGTGTAAAGGTACAACCACCCAATCTAATATCATACAGACATTTAAAATAATTAGAGGGGTGACCGGGTGGCTCAATCAGTAAAGTGTCTGGCTCTTCATTTCAGCTCAGGTCATGATCTCATGGTTGGTGGGTTCAAGCCCCACATCTGGCTCTGTGCTTGGAGCCTGCTTGGGATTCTCTCTCTCCTTTTCTCTTTGCCCCTTCTGACCTCTCAAAAGTAAATAAGTATTAAAAAAAGAAAAGATCCCCTTTCTCTGCTCCTCTCCCCTGGTTACTCGTGCTCTAAAATAAAAATAAACAAACTTAGAATCATTAAAACACTATGTGGCAACATAAAGAAAATGCAACTAAGGTTAATGGCAATATAAGCAGAAGACAATGTATCCATAACGTGATTATGACTATGTAAAAATAATGTATGGAGAAGAATGGAAATGGAACAAAGAAAAAATATTTCTGAGTTGTTGAAGGGCTGGTACGTAGATGACTCTTTTTTCTTTTGATGTGATTTCGCTTAATGTTTAAAGTTTTGAGACAGGTAATTACCTATATATTTCAGATATTTAAAAACAGCGTTTCTAGAAAAAGTGGAACCACATACCACAGTGATAATCAACATTGATCAATTTCTTTTTTTTTTTAATTTTTTTTTAAATTTATTTCTAGGAGAGAGAGAGACAGAGCGAGCAGGGGAGGGTCAGAGAGAGAGGGAGTCACAGACTGAAACAGGCTCCAGGCTCTGAGCTGGCAGTCAGCACAGAGCCCGACGCGGGGCTCGAACCCACGAACCGCGAGATCATGACCTAAGCGAAAGTCGGACGCTTAACCGACTAAGCCACCCAGGCGCCCCATGATCAATTTCTTTAGATTATTCCTCAAGTTACCTTCTCAGGATGAGTAAACATTTTCATGTTTAGAACTCCTTGATGCAAGCAGTGTGTGTGTGTGTGTGTGTGCAAGAAAGAAAAGGAAAAATGACAATTCCTAGTAAAATTATGAAATCAAAGTATAGTGATTCCCCCACTGTGTCTTTGGTTATTAGTGTGATCAGGCATGAACTATTTTATCTCTTTTGTTGGAAGCAGAAGAACAGAAGAATACTGGAACATAATTCATTTCACATATTAAGATAAATAAGCCAGATCCAATAATAGAACTATATTCTAAAAATTGTGATATTTTTCAGAAGCTTTAAAATAATTAATTCTGGCTGAACACTGACTGGAATTTTCACTTCTTGGTTTCCATTTATAAACACTTAAACGTTTTATTGATCAGAAGTTGGTTAATTTGCTCAGAATATGGTACAATAACAATGTTACATAATTATTTGAAGCTTAAAATATATACAACCATAATTATACTGGCCCTTTGGGGATGGGAAAATATCATTTCTTCCCCTGGACTAAAACCTGAGTTAAAGGAAGGTGAGGGTATCAGACATTATACAGCATACCCAAAATTATTTGCTTTGTATCTCACAGCAGTTAGAGAATTTGCTTTGCTTATAGTTACAGGCAGCCTTTCTTAATTTAATTGCCTTCACTTGACTTCTAAAGTGGGCCAAAAAAACCCCACCAAACCCTCTAAAATAATATGTGCTTTAAGTTAGAAAAAGGCCCCATTGGTCCCTAAATCCAGCAGTCAACGAGAATCCCCAAGGTACTTTCATTTCTTTTTTGAAATTCTGTTAAAATTTTATTCAGAGAGAGGGCACAAGAGGAGAGAGGCAGAGGAAGTGAGAAAGAGAGTCTCAAGTGGGCTCCATGCTGGGGAGCCCAGGGCAACGTGGGGCTTGATTCCACAACCCTGGGATCATGACCTGAGCCAAAATTAACAGTCAGATGCTCAACTTACTGAGCCACCCAGGCGCCCCTCAAAATACTTTTAAAATGCCTATGTTTGGGCTCCACTTCTGACCTGCTCCATCCCAGTCTCCAAGAACAGTGCCTAGAAATAAGATTTTTTAACTAACTCCCTAGTTCTTATATAGCTGGCTGTGAACCAATCAAACAAATTTAGAACAAAGTCAAGACAGACTTCACAAGAAATATCAATTTAAATAGGAAATAATATTGTGTGCATTAGCTACAGAAATAGAAACATACGCTAAAATTTCAAAGAAATGGAAAGAATGTTCTGGGGATAAAAACGTTATTTACAATGGTATATTAATAATTGGATTCAAGGACCATAATTGCTTTTTGAAGTCTAAAAGTTATTCCTCACTTAAAAATCAATAGCACTTTCCAGGCACCTGGGTGGTTCAGTCAGTTAAGTATCCAACTACGGCTCAGGTAATGGTCCCATGGTTCGTGGGTTCAGGACCCACACTGGGCTCTGTGCTGACAGCTCAGAGCCTGGAGCCTGCTTTGGATTCTGCGTCTCCCTCTCTCCCTGCCCCACCCCAGCTCGTATTTTGTCCGTTTTTCTCTCTCTCAAAAGTAAACAAACATTAAAAAAAAAATTTAAAGATCAATAGTGTTTTCACTTCACTTCAACTTACTCTAGCAAATGTAAAAGCATTTGTCATATTTTTTGAGCAGATATCCCACAGCATAAGGACAGTCAATAATTTCTACTGTTGGAAGATTCACCAATCTATTCCCATCTTCCCCTTCCTAGTCTCAAAATATTTCAGGGTGCCCGGGGGGCTCAGTAGGTTAAGTTTCCAACTCTTGATTTTAGCTCAGGTCATGATCTTGTGGTTCCTGAGTTTGAGCCCTGCGTTGAGATTCTCTCTCTCTCCCTCTTCTCTCTGCCCTTTGCTCATGCTCTCTCTCTCTCAAAATAAATAAATAAACTTTAAAAAAAAAGCATCCATTTTAACTGTTAGAATGTTCTGTGTCAGTACATACACACAGAGAAATAGTCATAAGTGTGGTATGTATGGTATATATATATTAATGTTAACATTAATTATATCATATCATATCATATCAGAATGAAAGAGCCCAAGTCTCCTTGGAGAAATGGCCAATTAATTCTAGGGCTGGACCAGGGAAAATCCAAGTGGAGCCTAGAACTTTGTCACTGTGTCGATGAGTAAAGAAGTACAGTGACTGACTGATGTGGACGTGTCAAGCACACAAGAGCCAGTATGAAAGGGTTTGCACAGATCAAGATAATATTGGATTATGATCCTGTGAGTTTAGTCCATACATGGTTGGATGAGGAGCAAGGTGCTGCTATAATCTCAGAATATGCCCACAAAATGCTAACAGGTCCTAAAAGAAAATATGCTAAAGTTAATCAGAAGAAACTTAGGAGACAGGTACAGGCCCAACCAGTTGATCAAGAGCACGGTGTGGATACTCAGCAAGAATGACTGAATCTGTTCAGAAGGAATCACTAGATCCAACATGAGGTCCCCCTACCAAATTTAATGCCTGAACTCTTATTTAAAACTACAAAGAGCAGAAAAATTGACAGGTATTGAGTAAACCCCACAATGTGTCACCTGTAATCTGAGGACCTGTTCCAAAATGACAGAATCTGAAGAGATCATCTATTCCTGAAAAGACACCTGGAGCAAAATGGAAAGCAAGATATTTTGGGGAGAACTGGTAAAATGTAAATGGGGTCCACAGGCAAGGTAGCCCTATACAATTATCAATGTCCCGATTTGGAGTATGTTAACTGGTTATGTAGGAAAGCTTCTGGTTTTTAAGAAATATACACAGGAGTGTTTAGGGGTGATGAATTATCACATCTGCAACTTGATCTTAAAAGGTTCAGAAAAATAGCAATATACTGGTAATAATAATAATGGTGAGTACGTGTGTATGGTTGGAAGAGGTAGGAGGGAAGAGGTAGGAAAGAGCCTAAATGTGGTAAAATGTTAGGGGAAACTATGTAAAGAAGATATAAGAGTTATCTGAACTATCCTGGCCATTTTTCTGTACAACTGGAATTACTTCAAAATAAATTGTTTAAAAGAGTGTTTATAAGCAAAGTTGCATATCTGAGAATATTTTTTCATTTGTGAACATGTACATACACACACACATACATACATATCCCTTTTAAATTTGTCTTGATCAGTGGCTGATAGATGGTTAGCAGATAGTGAAAAACGTGAGTCTGAAGCATAGGGAAAGGTTCTGGATGAAAATACCATGATATGAGTGAGAGTAAGTGGGACTACCAAGGAGAAGCATGAGTGAGGACAAGCCACACTAGGACTTTGGTGGTTGTAGTGGCCACAGTTGGGTCCCACTCAAGCTCTTTTCTCCATCCCCCTTCATTGACAATTTCCTGACTTGGTTCAGGTATCTTGCCTGGCACAGCAGGCATAGGGCATAGAAAAGCTGGTCTCATGCTCAGCTAAGCCCAGATGACCTGCCTCCCACCCCCAGTAACCCAAGAGTCCAAATTAATGAAGTTGCCTAATTACACTGAAGGGAGAACTAATGGGAGAGGCTTCTCTCTCCTCTAGGATGTGAAGAAGGAAGCATGTCACTCTGATGGCCACTGGCAGCCACCTGGCACCACCAAGAGGAGCCAGAAGCAATTTTAGGTTGTCTAGACTATGAAGCAGAGAGGTTGAAAGGACCTGGGTCCCTGATGACATCACTGGACCACTGAACAACCAGCCCTGAGGTCCGCACAACCTCTGCATGTTTTGTTATGTGGGATAATAAAGTTCCTTAATTTCTAAGCCAGTTTGATTTAGATTTTCTGTTGCTGGCAGCTAAAAGCATGTTAAATGAAGTAGGGACCTCTGACATTTCAAGAGTGTAGAGGAAGAAGCTCCCCACAGAGAACAAGATGGAAAGGTTGAAGAGGCACAAAGGGAAGTAGGGAGACGAAGCATCATGGAAGCCAAGGGAGCTGGAGGTCAATGGTGTCAACAGGGCAGGGAGATTCATAAGACAGTGAAGTTCTGAAAAATTCCCACTAGGACTGATTCTCTCAAACCCTACTTCTTTGATATACGGACATATTAATATTGAACTTGACTCATTTCAAAAGGTATAACCTAGGGGCGCCTGGGTGGCTTAGTCGGTTAAGCGTCTGACTTTGGCTCAGGTCATGATCTCACGGTTGGTGGGTTCATGGAGCCTGTCTTCGAATTCTGTGTCTCCCTCTCTCTCTGACCCTCCCCTGCTCATGCTGTCTCTATCTTTCTCAAAAATAAACATTAAAAAAATTAAAAACAAACAAAAGGTATAACCTAAGGGTAACAAATATAGGGATAGTTAAAAAAATATTTTTTTCTCATTCTAGAGTTCAAAAGATGAACATATTTGTGTTTGACAAATAATCCAGGAGATGAGAAATAACATCAAATGCAAAGGAGATTTGAAAGGAGCAAACTAGCAGGTGTCATAATGGTAGCACTGTCCAGTGAGCAGCAAAGGCACATCAGAGACTGTTGTGATGAGAAATGCTAAGCAGCTTGCTCAGGGACACATAGTTAGTGAGTGGCAATGCCTGAGCAAGCACCTGAGCTCTACTGCTTCAGATAAGGCATATATCTTAAATCCTCATATGAGTTTCCTGGCCGATTAAAATCAAGTGTTTCATAAAGTAACTCCATAAATAGCACAGTTCATAGCATCATCAAACTTTTACCTACACCTGAGTCTTTGCTGATAGACACTTCTTTAAGGCTTCTGTCAAAACACTCATCTCTCACACACAGAGGGAACTAACAAATAATAGCCTGCATCCCTGTGATCACATAACAAGATGTGATCAAGAATGAGAAACGGGTGCCTGGGTAGCTCAGTTGGTTAAGCATCTGACTTTGGCTCAGGTCATGATCTCGCGGTTCACGAGTTTGAGCCCCACATCGGGCTCTGTGCTGACAGCTCAGAGCCTGGAGCCTGCTTTGGATTCTGTGTCTCCCTCTCTCTCTGCCACTTCCCCAACTCACACTTTATCTCTCTCTTTGTCTCTCTCTGTGTCTCTCTATCTCTCTCTTTCTCTCTCTCAAAAAAAAATTTTTTTTTAAATGAGAAACACATCAAAGAAGGTTCTGGACAGCCTCCTCCAAAATTCAGTTTACACATTCCCTTCCTGGCAGCCCTACTGGATCTGGGAAAGAAGGAAGTCTGAGGTGAAGCATCTCTGTTGCCCACCTGGGGGATGAGAAAGGGGTGATGTGTCAGACGCTGTCATGACACTGAAAACTAAATCCTCAGGTACACGCAATGGCTGAGTATGCAAAATATAAAATCAAACAGACATGCCAAAGCTACTGAGTAAATGATAAAAATTCGTTCTTTCACATAATGAGGAAAGTGTGAACAAGACAAAGAGCTCTTCTGTCTTCCTAATCAATTTTTACTGTCAAGCAGACAAAAATGTCACCTATAGTCTGCCAAGAAAATGGCCTCACAGCAATGCTCTTCTTGGCCAAGGCTGATCTAACAGCAAGAACCCAATGTTTAGTCTGAGGACCAAGTTTGAGCCTCAGCTCAGCTACTTATTAGCTTTGAAATCCTTTTCAATGTTATTAGCACGTATTTTAGACCACGTCTTAACAGTTTAAAAACTTACGTATATTTCCTTATTCAGCTTTCCCTTTAAGGCACTAATCCTCATTTTGTAGATCAAGTGACTGAAGCTTGCACGCATCACACAACTTATATGGAACAGAATAGAATCCACCCTGTGACTCAGGCCCTGAGGTCTTTCTTTCCACTACACATGACAGTGGGTGCTAGCGGATTATCACCCAGACAACCTGACACCTGCTGGCTCACAGCATCAGGGAGAAGTGGAAAGAAAATAATAATGGAGCCAGGTAGCTCCGGCTTGGAGTGCGGCTTGGCCACGTTTCAAATTTGAGATGTTTGACCCGGCTCCTTACCTCTGAGACTCAATTTCTTGAAATGCGTAAAGGGGGACAGTGAAAGATGTTGATACTCAAAGCACATCCTCAAAAAAAAAAAAAAAAAGCTACTCTTACGATTTTGGATAATATATTAATTAGCTAGTGAGTCAGCCTTCCTGAGCAACATTCTTCGGTGTAAAGGAATTTCAACAATCACGCAAGCTAAAAGGTCAGCATTGCAGCAAGCTTGGGGGAAAAGAGGAGATTTAAGCCCCTGCTCCACAAGTCCACAGCGAGAGGGCAGTCCTCATACGGACCCCACTCAGGGCCGTGGGCTGACAGGGCCTCCCAAAGCCAGGCGGGAGCGACAGGGAGCCTCAAAGGCCAGTGCTGCTGGGATAAACAAGAAGTGGGGTAGACCAACAGACACACAAGAGTTCCAATGCTAATAATAAAAGGTTCCTGAAATACATCAAAGACAGGAAGGCAGCTTGAGAATCCCTGAGACATTTGATGGTGCGCAGACAGAGAGCAGAGATAGGATGCGAGCCAAATGTTAGAGGTGCTCGGATTTTTTTTAAATCTTTTCATCTTTAACCTTTACTACTGCAAATCTTAGGGGTTCCAAATCCAAGATGTCTTTTGAAGCAGAAAATTCAGAAATCTTAGACCCAATAAGATGACACCTGTCTCCTTTTCCTCTACGAAAACTTTCATATTCGGTCACCAAATGCTATTGATTTACCTTCAAAATACTTCTCACACCTTTATTTAATCCTGAAGCAATATTTATTTGGCACATATTCAGGATGCAACCTGTGAACACTTTGCAAACTAGTGCTGGATACATCAAGGATGGAATGCCCTCTTCTGTAGAAAACAATTCCATCCGAATAGTTCCAGTGCAAAAGAAAATTAGGATCTTGCATGAAACTGACAACACAGCAGCAAAACAAGCTAGGATGGAGAGAGCTGATGTGGGCCAGAAGTGATAGACAGGAATTCACTTTTGATGGCAGCATTAAAAGTGCCATCTGGATGCTCTCCATGGCCACGTAAGTCCCCACAGAGGTCAGTTAGCAAAGGCTCCAGCAGTGCCTTTGGCCATACTGCCAAGGTCTTGGTTGGTAACATAGAGATGATAAAGAACACGTGAAAAACTTACTAGTCCTCTTTTCTGTCTTATCACACCATGATTTTTTTATTATCTAGATTGGCGATGTCTCCGAGAGATCCAAAGGTAACATGCATGTAATTCTAAAACATAAATCCAAATGGATTTTGTAGCACAGAAGATGAATGAGCTGAGCAGCTCTGGGTTGCTCATTCACTGGAATCAAAGGTGTCTACTCGGGTCTTCAGGAGCGCATCAATGTCAATGATACTAATGTAGCCAGAGCTGTTGTGTTTTTTCTGTTTGCACTGTCCAGGGTCCACATTCACCTCCTATTCTTTTAGTGCTTCACAGGCTTACTGAATGGAACACATGAGCTTCCCTTTGCCTTCCAAGCTCAGGTCCCGCCCTCATAACCTCACTAGCTATCTGCATCCTCTCAAGAGCCCATCTCTTTTCTACCAACAGACTTTTGTGCATCGTGTCTCTGCTCAGAGGCTTGCAAGACATCACCAAGGTCTGCAGGTTTGTCTCAGATCACCCGGCCTGTCATTCAAGGAGGGGCCTGTCACCCAATCACACTTACCTCCCCAAATTGACCAATCCGGCGCCACACAAAAGCAAGGTGGCTATAATATAGAAACAGAAGTGGAAGGCCCCATTCTGGCCTACAAGTAATTTACACGGACACTTAGTCAGCAGAAACCTTTAACAATCACACTGATATCCTCCCCACTTTCTCCCCATCACAGAGGATGGAGGATGGGTTCCAGAAGACCTCAGGCCATTCATGTTTTCTTCTTTCTAAACATTCAGTTGGGAGGGGGGCACTCAAATCAAGCCCCAACATCTCTGGGACACCTTTGCTGACTGTTGTAGTCCAAAGTGATCTCCCCCTTATCAAAATGCAAATCGCACTTAGAGCTTGTACTTCCAGTGCTTCAGCTTCAAAAGTATCAGTAAATAAATATTTATTGCGTGTACCAGAGAAACCAAGAAGCCTAACGACAGTTTCTAGTCATCAAGGATTGAAAAACTACTTAAAATGAGCACATGCAAATTAAATAATATTATTAAATAGGTGGTAAAATGAGGGCTATCAGAGTTCCTACTGAAATTCAGAAAGTAGAAAGACCCCTAGGTTGAGGTTGATGAGAAAGGGTTGGGTGGGGGCAGGGAGAATAACCCAGGCAAGGCCTTGGAGACGGAAGTGAACCTGACCCACTGGAGGGAAAAGAGTAGAGCAATTTGGTTAGAGGAGCAGAAAATAGAGTCAGAGGTGTCTCAAGCTAAGGACTCTGGACTCTACTAGGCAATGGAGAGCCACTGAGATGTTTTAGCAGAAGTGCAACACAGTTTAAATCATATAATAATTTAGGGGGCACCTGGGTGGCTCAGTCAGCTGAGCGTCCAACTTTGGCTCCAGTCATGTTCTCAAGCCCCATGTCAGGCTCTGTGCTGATAGCTTAGAGCCTGGAGCCTGCTTTGGATTCTGTGTCTCCTTCTCCCTCTCTGCCCTTTCCCCACTTACACTGTCTCTCTTTCTCTCTCTCAAAAATAAATAAACATTAAAAAAATAGGGACGCCTGGGTGGCTCAGTCAGTTAAATGTCCGACTTCGGCTCAGGTCATGATCTCATAGTTCATGGGTTCAAGCCCCGCATCGGGCTCTTTGCTGAGAGCTAGCTCCGAGCCTGGAGCCTGTTTCAGATTCTGTATCTCCTTCTCTCTCCCTGACCCGCTCCTGCTCATGCTGTCTCTCTCTCAGAAATAAATAAAACATTAAAAAATTAATAAAAAACATAAAATAAATGATAAAATAGGAGCATTCATTTGGCAACCATGTTTGGAAGAGAGAGTTGGTGGAGGTGTAAATTTTGGGGTAAAATGAAAAAAGAACCATTATGAACTTGGGCAATTTGAGACACTGGTATGTTACATACATGGGATTATTATGATGACAAATTTGTGCTTCAGACAGGAGTTGGTAAACTCTTCCTGTAAAGGCCCAGATATGTTCTCTGTCACCACTTACCTGTGCCACTGAAGCACAAACGCAATCACCGAGAACGTGAAACAGACGGATGTAGCTTTGTTCTGATGAAAGTTTATTTACAAACACACGGCTTTGAACCTGCGGTTTAGGAGAAAGCCCAGCACTGGAGATACAGGCTCTCTTATTTCTCACAACTGGAGTTCTTTCTCATGTCTTCATGTAATATGATAGTGTTCATGTCCATGTGATGAAGAATGATCCCAACTTGTAGTTGAGAAGAATTCAAATAATTTAAATATGACTCTTTATAAATTTATCAAAAGAACGTATCCATTAAAACTTTTAAAGAGGGGCGCCTGGGTGGCTTAGTCGGTTAAGCGTCCGACTTTCGCTTAGGTCATGATCTCGCGGTTCGTGGGTTCGAGCCCCACGTCGGGCTCTGTGCTGACTGCCAGCTCAGAGCCTGGAGCCTGTTTCAGTCTGTGACTCCCTCTCTCTCTGACCCTCCCCTGCTCAAGCTGTCTCTCTCTCTCTCCTAGAAATAAATAAAACATTAAAAAAAATTAAAAAAATAAAAATAAAAATAAAAAAAATAAAACTTTTAAAGATAGTTTTTAAAACAGATATTAACCATGTACATCATCAAGACTTCCTAAAGTCTGAAAATATAAACAAAATGAATATCTATTCAATGTTTACTTAATATTTATCAGAATTCTGTTATTTCATATAGGTCAATTTTATAATACACTGTTATTTTATTTCTATGTGCCAAATATGTATTGTTTTTGGTAGCACATTAGAGTATCTCGGATAAATGCATACATTTAGGGGTGCCTGGGTGGCTCAGTCAGTTAAGTGCTGACTTTGATCCAGGTCTCATGACTCATGGTCCATGAGTCTGAGCCCTGCGTTGGGCTCTGTGCTGACAGCTCGGAGCCTGCAGCCTGCTTAGATTCTGTGTCTCCCTCTCTCTCTGTCCCCCCCCTCCCCAGCCCCTGCTCACACTCTGCCTCTCTCTCAAAAAATAAACATTAAAAAAATTAAAAACAATAAATGTACACATTTAAAACTACATGGTTCAAAAGGAACATAATGTGGGGTGAAAAGCAGGGTTATCTGTAAAGCTGGCTTGCCAGCTTCCTCCACAGATGAAGTCTTCCTTAACAGAACGCACCAAATGCATGCATCAATATACATCCATAATCCCCTCACTCATGCCCAGGGATAACAAGTCAAGCCAGATAAATGACCCAGGTATGGACATCTAGTGTATATGTGCATCTTCATTTCTCAGGAAGAAACTGAGGTTAACATATTAATAAGGTCGTGTTCTTTCATTAACTCCATCTGTCTGTCCTCTACTGATGACAGAGCAGAATCGTCAGCCACCTGGGTTGCAGAAAGCATTATGGCCAACAACCTATAAAGGATTAGGTTAAAACAAGCATCTGTGCTTTGCAGGGGGAGACTTTTACCCTAGGAGCTCAAGTCCCGAATGACGGAACCTCACGTCATAGTAGATGGTAGCTGCTAAAACCTCCACTGAAAGGTGAGACATTAGAGCAATTAACAATAGTGTGTACTGAAAGTGCATGAGAATTTAAAAAAAAAAAAAAGTACATGAGGTTTAAAGTCAGGCTAGGGCTAACTAAGTTCAAATACAGACGCTGCCATTTCCTAGTTTGAGGATCTTAGAATTCTCTTAAGCCTCNCAGCAGAGGGCAGGCATTCAGGAAGTGCATCTGCCTCCCCTAGTGGGTGCTTCAAGACAAGAGGACTGGGAATTAGGATCCCAGGTGCCTTCACCTTGGTTCTCGACTAGAAAAATTGGGGAGCTTGCAAAAAAGATATTGATGCTCTGGGCCCACCATAAATCAGTTGAAACAGAATCTCTAGATGCAGAGCCTAGATATCTTTATAGGTGCTGAACTAATAAAGGCAATCCAGGAAATGGAAATCTTTATCCCTGTTCGGGTAAACTGGAAAAGGCAAGGCATGGTGGATGAAATTAGCATCTACAATAGGCCACTTTTCCGGCCTGTCTTGTCAGTGAGCTATTGAGGAAGACTCAGGGAACACCAAAGGCAAGTACTCGGTGTTTATTGCTGAGTAGGACTTCACCTGACAGATGGCAGAGGCTGGCAGGAGAGGGTAGGTAACTGAAAGGGGGCTAACCTATGAGGAGGCAGAACAGGAAAATAAACAGCAGACATGACGGGTTTCCCCCAGATAAACAGACTACTGAGGAGGAGAGCAACCTCCTTCTCTGTCTCCAGATAGAGATGGGGCCATGATCTGAAGACATTCACCAATATGATCATCCATCTGCTCCAAAGTCCACCCTGAAATTGGAATCTGGCCCTCCTCGTGGACTGTGTTCCTGGGAGCCATCCAGGGCAGAAGTCTCTTTATAAAATCAAGAATGATAGTTTAGAGGCACTTCCTCAATCAGTGACAAGGGAAATAATTTGCTACCTAGGATTTGCGTAAGTGGGGACAGGACGAAGGACCAGGTAACAGAGGCTTGGCCATAGAGGAACATCTGTATAAGCTGAGAGACAGATCCACAGGGACTTATTATATTACTCTTTCTCATTCTGTCTGTATTTGTAAATATTCAGACCTCAAAAATTTTCAAAAGTGCTTTGGTTAAAAAATGGAAGAACTGGGGTGCCTGGGTGGCTCAGTCAGTTAAGTGTCCGACTTGGGCTCAGGTCATGATCTCACAGTTGATGGGTTCAAGCCCCACATAAGGCTCTGTGTGACAGCTCAGAGCCCGGGGCCTGCTTCGGATTCTGTGTCTCCCTCTCTCTCTCTGCTCTTCCCCTGCTCATGCTCTGTCTCTCTCTGCCTCTCAAAAATAAATTAACGTTAAAAAAAAAACACATACATAAAAAAAGAACTAAAAAGATGAATGCAAATATGACAGGATGTTAACAACTGTCAAGTTCTAAGTGATGGGAATATGGATTGCTTATGTTCTCTGTACATTTGAAAATGTTCCTAACAGTAAACAAAATTGTAAAAGCATTTTTCACAATTGTAAATTGTAATTGTAAAAGCAAAGACACAGAATTGGCTCAGGTTAAAGGGACTTTGAAATGTAGCCACAGACACCTAAGCCTGGTGTTTGCCCGTGATGCCCTCAGAAGATGAAAAGGCAATGACAAAGTATACTAAAACAAGTTCAAATCTGAACTACTCAATTCTTAAGGAAAGGACAAAGAGGGAAGTAGAGAAAAGGACTCCAGCTGACAAAATAGTGAAGCACACTTACTGTACCTACAACATAAAGGATCTCCAATTCAGAGGGAAGCCAGTCAAATGGGAGGGGAGATACTTTATGTTAGCTCAGAGCCCAGTGATAATCAGAGAGAGGTCAGGCTAGAACCATGTAGACCCCTACAGCCTTAACACCTTGAGCAACAGAAGTATGAACCACAATCCCACGGAAGCCCAAAGCTTTTATGGTGTGGAGTTATAAAATAAACCAAGACAAAGCAGATAGCCTGCTTGTTACCCAGGTACATTAACCAGCCTCTGACCCCAGCAGCTACGGAAAAAGCGCTGTTCCTTGATAGAATGCCAACTTCGGCATGGTCTCTATTCCTAGTGAGGCTCTTTCCCATACCTGATGATGACACACTGGTTCTCTCTGTCAATGATCATGTTTCTGTACATATTATCTGCAAGAGCATAGATGTGTGGTGGGTTTTCATACTGCGCCTAGAGAAGCAAAAACAAAACAAAAACAAAACCATGGTCAGAGAGGGCAACACACTGCATCTCCTTCCTTGGTCGCAGAAATGACTTCACCACCGCACAGTTCCAATCTCAAGGGCTGCGCAACGCAAGAATTCCGAAGCTTGCCTAGGTCATGAGGAGCTACACTTAAGAAAACAGAGGCGGGCTTGGGAAGGGCTCTTCTGTCACCAAGCATGTGACTCAGCCTTCAGAAGTGAACCACATCTTCAGACGCTCCAGCTCCACACCCTTCCACCCACCATGCCTCTGCGGAAGACATTCCATTTCTAAATGCTTCTCAAGACATCTGGGCAACAGGTCTCAAGAGAGGCGTACTAAAAACCTGGCTCTGACTTTTACTAGGATTCTAAATCCCTACATGATTTTTTTTTCTAAGAGGTAAGTCAGAGATCCTGGCACCCCAGAAACTATCTCTGAGTGAGGAGAAAACCTAACGTTTCTCATAGGAGGGCAAGAGGTATAGTCCTTTAAAGGGACGAACTGGTTTGACCAGTTTGTTTCATCTCAATAGACAGAAAAAAAATCCTACCACAGCAATATATTCGCCTGGGTCCCTTGCTTTCCTGTCGTCGGCTAGCTTAGCTATGCAGAAATTCACCAATAAACTCATTGTGTCAGAACCACTTCGGCCCCATTTTCTTCAATTTCTTGGATTTAACACCGCTACCTCGAAAATTACTAAAAAGGAAAATACTTCATGTGGTATAAAGCGGAGGAAAGAATTTGCCTTATATTTAAGACGGTCCGACATCAAAGAGTGAGCATAGCAGATCCAGTGAGAAGACAGACTCTGTCTTACCCGTCACTGGGCCCATCTCTAAAGTGGGGATAATATTGTCCAATAGCAATAGATCTGAGTACTTCTCGAGCCTTCGTTTCTTTATCTGTGAAATGGGGTTGGACAGTGATACACAGTCAGCACCCAGGGCTGTTTTATTATTGTTGCAGCTACCACAGTACCTGGCATTCAGTAAATACCAATTTTACAACACTCTTACCATTCGCAGTTAAAAATAAATACACTCTTTAAAATTCTCGGGCACTTCTTTAAAGAGAAGTCTTTAAAAGATAAATGGTCTAAAAGGGACGCGTGTAGCAATGCTATTCCGAGAACTGGGAAGAAACAACATGAATGCAGAGCACTTGCACCCGCCCCGCCTTGGCCTTGGCCTTGGCCAGCTTTGAGAATGCCAAGACAGCTCCGTGCCTGCTGCCCCGGGGCCCTGCTGATCAGGGCGCCAGGGCAGGGCCCAGCCTCTGCTGACAGTGTTTCCCTTGTGCTGGGCTCCCATAAAGGCAGCATTATCAAAGGTCTTTCGCGTGGCAGTCTCCTTGGGCTCCGGCTACCAGTACCATTCATCTGGCAACAATGGGGTGGGCTCTTGCTCTGGGTAAATTGCCTTCCACTTCAACTGATGAATTTGTGTGGGCTCTCTTGTGTTTGTTTTCCAGAGGTCAGGATTAATGAACGCTCTCGCACTTCTGCTGAGGAGGGAAGAAGGAAGGAAGAAGATGCAGAGAAGGAGAGGCCTGGGGAAGTGCTGAATCTCATAATGAAATAATTAGAATTAGAGTTTCTATTTTCATCACACACAACGAAAATGGCTACGGAGCTGGTTCTGAATAGGGACCAGAGTCACATTAAGAAAGAAGGAATGAAAAGATTCATTTGTCATGTTCCATTCATAGCCACAGCTTAACTAGAGTTCTGATTTGGAGAGACTGGTTCTCATCGTCCTATTTATTTTTTACCCATTACTGATTTTTTTAGTCCTTAGAATTTTGTGGCCTGTGTGGAAGGAGGAATTCCCCCATGCCGTCTCCAACACACGCTGTAGGTCCCTGTATGTCCCACATCCTATTTGACTAGTTTTGGATACAATATTACTATATTAGATAGCCCTATGCTTTTTTGAGCTGCATTCTAAACAGCAGCACATCATTAAAAATCAAACAATGTCACCTACTTGAGCCTCCCCAATAAATAATTCATAATAAGAAAATGCAAATGTATTGCCAACTTCAAGAAAAACTACCCATACATCATAAAAGCCCCAAACACTACAGTAATTTATGTGGCATGTAACTTACCGCTCCTTGGTACATTTCAATTTCCTTTTCCCCAAAATACGGCATCTGCTTGAAAGGGTTGACTGAGATTAATACGGATCCTATATATGTCTGAATTTATACCCAGTTAAGGTCCAGCATTAATCTTCATAGCTACACATTTTTCAAATTAAGTAACCAGATGTTATCAAAAATTCATAAAGACTGTCCAAACAAAAAGCTCAAGTACCTGTTTTCTAAAAGATTACAAATAAAGACAAAAGGAATTACCAACTAGCTCAGGTTCTGTTCCTTTCCAGAAAGAGTAATGAGGTTAATTACCAGGGTGCTACTAAAAGAAATCATTATTTTAAATGAATCGAAGCACATCCTTTGATGACTGGGGACAGGTATGGCTAGGAAGGAAAACAAAACGAAACAGAAGTGACCTAGGAGAGAAAGGAACAAGTATCATTACTTTTCTCAAATAATATTTTTTCCTGGAACTTTCTTTTTTAATGTTTTCTTATTTATTTCTGAAAGAGAGAGAGAGAGAGCAAGTGCGTGAGCAGGGGAGGGTCAGAGAGAGAGGGACATAGAATCTGAAGCAGGCTCCAGGCTCTGGGCTAGCTGTCAGCACAGAGCCTGACGTGAGGCTCGAACCCACGAACAGTGAGATCATGACCTGAGCCGGAAGTCAGACACTTAACCAACTGAGCCACCCAGGCGACCCTCCTGGAACTTTCCTATCTCTTAGGTACACTGAAAATGTATTCACGTACTCATTTAACAAATAGAGAGATACACGATGAACTGAACAGTCCTACACCTTAGAAGCCAGCGGGACTGAGTTCTATCTATAAGACATTATTTGGAGCAGAAAATTACAAGCCCACACAGATCAGGTTTAGAGGAAAAGGTATTATTTCTGCATGAGGAATCCAGGAAGGCCTTTCAGAAGAGAAAAGTGTTCACACTGACTCTTAACTGTTTTATACAACACACTACAATGTGCCCAAATACATGAAGTATCATTATAACATAAAAAATATTTCCATTTATTTATTCAATAATTGACTACAACAGGCACTGTTCTGGATACTGGGGATACAGAAATGAACAAAAGAGATAGAAGAGACCAAACTCTGTGCTCTCTTAGAGGAAAACAAAAAATTATTTAAAAAGGGAGAGAGACAGAGGAAAAAACAACAAATACCACCAAATACACAGACTCGGGGTGCGTGGGTGGCTCAGTTGGTCACGGTTCGTGGGTTTGAACCCTGCATCGGGGTCTGTGCTGACAGTTTGCTTTGGATTCTCTCTCTTCCTGTCTGCCCCTCTCCCTCACCTCAAAAATAAACACTGGAGCGCCTGGGTGGCTCAGTTAAGTGTCCAACTTCGGCTCAGGTCATGATCTCACGGTTTATGAGTTTGAGCCCCATGTCGGTCTCTGTGCTGACAGCTCAGAGCCTGGAGCCTGCTTCAGATTCTGTGTCTCCCTCTCTCTCTGTTCCTCCCCCACTTGTGCTCTGTTTCTCTCTCAAAAATAAACATTAAAAATAAATAAACACTAAAAAAATATACATACTCAAAATCATTTCTTTTAATCAAGGAATTTTAAAATGTTTGGAAATTTCCTAGTTAAAGATATAAAGCAATGACATTTCCTCCCCCAGGAGGATATTTCCATATTTATATGATAGGACCTGGGTGTCAAACAGAGCAGCACAGGGAATCCAGTCAGATTACCCAGTTCTACTCTGACCTTGGGCAGGTCTCATCTCTAAGCTGTGGCTAATGGGTGATAGTGTACAATAGCACCTACCTGATAGGCTTATTATGGAATTAAATTAAATAAACAGAATAGGGGCACCTGGGTAGCTCAGTCGGTTGAAAGTCTGACTTCAGCTCAGGTCATGATCTTGTGGTTCGTGAGTTGAAGCCCATCACAAGGCTCTGTGCTGACAGGGTAGAGCCCCCTTTGGATCTTCTCTCTCCCTCTTTCTCTGCCCCTCCCTTGCTCATGAGCTTTCTCTCTCAAAAAGAACTAAAACATTAAAACAACAAACAGTAGGGGCACCTGGGTTGGTAAAGCGTCTAACTTTGGCCTTGAGTTTGAGCCTTGCATGGGGCTCTGTGCTAAAATCTCAGAGCCTGGAACCTGCTTCCAATTCTGTGTCCCTCTCTCGCTCTCCTCCTCCCCTGCTCATGCTCTGTCTCTCTGTCTCTCTCTCTTAAGAATAAATAAAAAAAAATTTAAAAAAACTTAATAAAAAAAACCCAAACCGTATAGAAAGCTCAGCAATTTCCTTAATTCGTGTACCTTGAGATGCTTGAAAGCTTGAGAAGCAGCTTTGGTATTATTATTGAACACAAATGAGCCAAGTGTGGGATGGATCAGATAATATTTGAAAATGAATATTTACACATGAAGGTGGACATATGGAATGATTCTATTGCCATTTTGCTTCCCTTTTCACTGACCAGAAAGATCTTGAGGCTTGAAAGGGCTGATGGCCAAAGAGCAGCAGAGAAGACAGGCCTGTTGTAAAAGTACACCCAGATGCACCCAGGGCTACTCTAAGGGCAATTCACGGAAGTAAGAGCAAATGGGAATGAGATGGTGAATCCTAACTGAAAATCACTACAGAATCATGGAAGAATGGCCAGGAGCAAATGTGGTTCCAAGTCCAAAGTCAGGCCAATGATAGGTTACTAGTGGACTACTTTTTTTTTTTTTTTTTTTGAGGCAAAATTGAGAACGGGCTGATGTATTATTAAAATTATCAAACCGTTAAGAAATGCCCATGACGTTATAGGCAAGAGCCAGTAAGTGATGGT
Organism: Crocuta crocuta; assembly: GCF_008692635.1. NCBI lineage: Eukaryota > Metazoa > Chordata > Mammalia > Carnivora > Hyaenidae > Crocuta > Crocuta crocuta. The sequence goes on along the minus strand of NW_027527920.1, from coordinate 14,268,039 downwards.
AATGTGAACACTGACTGAACACACACACATTTACACTTACACGATTCTCATTAAACTCCTAACAACAACCCTATTACTCTTTCACTTCTATTTTACAATGAGGAAACTGAGGTATAGAGAAATTATAAACTTGCTCCAAGTCACAAGCCAGTTAAGTGGCAGAGCTAGGATTCAAACCTGGGCAGTCTGGTTCTAGAGTCCACAATCTTAATCAACAAGCTATAAAGTCTTTCTAATTAGCAAGTTTGTTGCTATGTTAATATTGTTATTACTACTGGCAGCATTGCCAGATTTAGTAAATAAAACACAAACACCCAGTTAAATTTAAAGTTCAAATAAACAGTGAATAATTTGTTTTACATATATATTTTTTTCCCACTCCCACACTCGAAATTCTATAACCCTTAGTTGATTTTTTTTTTTTTTAGTATTATTTCCACATGGTAGGGACCAAATCAAAACTGAATGAATGTGGTTTGTCCCTCATTCTGAGTTTCATGTGAAACAAATATAGTCATTCTTTTTTTCCTTAAGTTTATTTATTTATTTGGGGTGGGGGGGAGAAGCAGAAAGAGAAGGAGGGAGAGAAAAACCCAAGCAGGCTCTGCACCACCAGTGCGAATCCCCACACGGAGCTCGAACTCACAAACCCACAAACTGTGAGACCATGACCTGAGCAGAAACCAAGAGTCAGACAGACGCTTAACTAGCTGAGCTACCCAGGTGCCCTACAAATATAGTAATTATTATGGTAAGCCCAATTTTCAAGAAATACAACATTGCTACGGCCATCCTCATTTCAGAAGAGGGGACATCTAGGTCTACATTTAACTCAAGGTGAAAACAAACCTGGCCAAGTATGTATGATCTTTCCCTGGTGGAAGGTGAGCCTTTCCTTAGTTGTAAAGGGAATGCTGTGAATGCAGCCTGTCCTGGTCAAATCAGCACTACATACAAAGAAAGGGCAGCCTGAGGACATGAGCTAAAAATATCAGCTCCCCACCAACCCCTTGCTACCCACCAAGCCCTTGGCCATCTGATAAACACGTACTGGGCTGCCTGAGAGCTCCTATAGGAACCAATACTTTTTTTACTCTTAATAATCTGCTATGTGAAAAGACATCTTAGAAGGTCTTGATTTTCACTAAGTAGTATACATAAATTCTGGTAAGAAGACACAGGGGAAAAAAAACCTCTTTCGGCTCATTCTAGGCCAATCCTGAATCAATAACCCAGCAGAAGAGGAAAAACTCCCTCACTCTTTTAGCAGGGCTCTCAAGGTCAGTATTATTTGGGAGGATTCCTGAAAAATAAAGTTTGGTCTGAGATGAATAATGCAGCTCGGGTCTGCGCTAAGTACCTTGCAGCTAGAAGAGAATGAATTTAATATTTGAAGAAAACAAACATATTTTAGTTATTTCAAGTGTGAATTTGACCTGATTTGTTTATCCAATGGCCTGCCCTGTTTTTCACCTGGTCTGCAGAGACCCCAGCTGCTTCTCTGAGATCACAGGTCTCCTACTGGGTGGGGCCCTTTCCCAGATACTCACTCCCACTCTCTACTACATAATTCAGGTGTGCCTTTGGAAAAAACTGCTCAGGCAGTTTTTTGGAATGCAACCTGTCTCTACCCACATAATCTTTGGCTGTGAAGGTGTGGCCTAAGGTTAATTTTCAAAATGTATGGAGATATGAGGCTATGATACTATACGTACACACATACTACCCAAACAAAAATAAAATAAACATCATCTTATCCAACAGAACGTACAAGACAGAAGAGACCCAACAGTTCTTTAATTGATTGGTTTCCAAATGCTTGTCGTGAATCCATGAGCTTTCATTCTTCTGCAGCAAGATGGACAGAAAGACAAAAACATGCCTTCAATTTTTCATGACGCTTAATTTATTCACTATATAGGATTGTTCTTTATTCGTAGATGACTTCCTTTCTACTTCTGGGCTGTTAAAATATTCTTTTTTTTTTAAGACTTTATTTTTAAGTAATCTCTCCACCCAACGTGGAACTCAAACTCATGACCCTGAGACCAAGGATCACATGTTCTACTGGCTGAGCCAGCCAGGCGCCCCTTAAAATATTCTTTCTTTTATGAAATGTGATGATAGCATAGGTAATGGTCTCATAGGCAAAGTTGAATTTTAACTTAAAGAAAAAATCTTTTAGTAGTGAGTGAATTCGCAAAACCACCCAAACTGATCTAGTTGACTTCCCTGGATTAATCACTGAGGAGGACAGGGAGGTGAGGGGACTTGCCTGAAGCCACAAACATGAAGACAAGCCACATACATGGAGGAACTTGAGCCCCTGGCTCCAGCCACCAGACCAACATCCATGTCACCTCAGCACACTGTCACTGCAGCATGCGGCCCCCTCCATGTGAGCTGACGGCCAAGGGCCAAACCTCGGGACAACTGCACTGCCCTGGGCTCCGATTACTTGGGCGCAAAAGTCTCAACTAATCCAAGGGCTGAAAATGCCAAACACACTTGAGTGTGGTCTTTGAGTAGAAACAAGTTGGGAGAAAGTTGGACCAAATGAGCGGGGAGCGCTCTGTACGGGAACTATTTTCATCAGCAAAGTGGCTATAGATGAGGTCTTGCCAAGCACGAGAGCGAATACTGCAGTGTTTTCCTCGTATATTTTAGAATGTAATTTTAAGAAGTGTGGCAACATTCAGGAAAAAAATGGACGGTAAATTAAACCTTCCTTGTCTTAGGATAAATAGCTGAAAATTACAGGGTTTTATTGGTAAACAGTGTTCGAGTTTTCTAAGTAGATATTTTTTTTCCTAATGTAGAACAAAGAAATGTGCATTCAGCTTGAATGCATGAACAATTGATTGTTCCAAACGCTGACCTTCAATACAAAACAATGTGCTGGTATTAGATGTAGAAGAATTAAAGGAAGCAATTTTATAACTTAACATGAAATTGAATCTCTTCTTGCCTTAACTATTAAGCTCAGGAGAGAGAGGGAAGAAATCCTCTTATTTAAAATAATGTTACTCTATCATAATAATATTCCCATAGCACTGAACTGATAAAGGATGCTTTTATCACTTAACAGAGGAAAAGATCTGTAGTTAGACTCTTGGCATTACTTTATAAATATCCAAAAGAATCATCAAGCTTCCTCAAAACTGAAAGCAGCTCTGTGCTCTTGATGGAAAGCACACGGATGCTGAGTTTCTCATGTATTGAGTGGGTAGAGATTTCTAAAACACAAAGCCATTAATGGTCAACTAACTCATTTCCTTGGTAGAACACATGATTAGTCAGCCATTGATTCCAAGACATTAATTCAAAGGCTCCTAATCAGCCCCCTCTGTGTGAGTCATTTAAAAATTCTGCTGTCTGAATATAAAAAGCAAGTAACTTGATAGTCAACAGATTTTCAATGAATACTTAATACAATGCACCATGCCAAGAATTATGCAGGAAACTAAGAAGTATATGAGACAAGATGATGCCATTTCTATTAAAATTAACAAGAAAGCATGTATCTATACTTGTATGTTAGACATGCATATATATGTTAATATATATGTTAAGTTGAAAATTATACACCAAGAGGTTCTGGGAAGATTGTAGGTGACATTCTCCTTTCTGGTTGACTGCATTTTATAAATCATGTTAAATGAGTGTATTGCTTTAATGAGTTTTTGTTTTAATTTTTTTTAAAGTTTTATTTATTTCCGAGAGAGACAGTGTGAGCAGGGGAGGGTCAGAGAGAGAGGGAGACACAGAATCTCAAACAGGCTCCAGGCTCTGAGCTAGCTGTCAGCACAGAGCCCGACGCGGGGCTCGAACCCACGCACTGTGAGATCATGACCTGAGCCAAAGTCGGACGCCCAACCGACTGAGCCACCCAGGCGCCCCTTTGTTTTTGTTTTTAAGAAGATACATAAAACAAAATTCCCATCGTCAAAGAGTTTCTGGTGTTTTAGGGATAAACGATCTTTATAGTGTGAGTGAGTGTGAGTCTGTCCAGTTTGTTGATGAACTGGATGCTGATAACCACTAACATCATTTTTTTCCTTACTCAGCTTTTCAAAAAACTAAGTTTCTATGTAAATAACATAATAAGCTAAGCCCATGTACTAAGAACATGGAAAATAATTTGTTCAACTATATTCAGTGGAAATTCGCCTTTTATGGGCTTGTCAGTAAACCAATCCTCCATTTAAAACACTTTCTACGGTAAAATGCATTTGAATTTTCAATAAGTAACTTTAAAATTGAATTTTTGGAACATAACTCAGAAATACGGAAGGAATGTATATACTCATTATTCATTATGCGTTCATTATTTCATTTAGCACTGCAATAGGCTCATGTGAGAGATTTCATTATCACTCTCATTTTACTGGTGAGGAAATCAAGGCACACAGATCTCAAAACTTCCATGAGGTCACCAGGCCCATGCGGAGTAAGGTTCAAAGCCAGTCTAGAACCACATCCTGCACCCAACTCTTAATCTCCCGCCAGTTCCCTAGGGCCACGGGATTTGCCCATAGAAGTAATTAAAATGTCATGATGATAAGCCCAGATTAAAGTGAGCACATTTCCATTTTCTAACCAAATAAAATGAAAACTTCCCACTGACTAAAACTGCTTCCATACAATTAAAGGAAACTCTGCACAGGTGTCTAACGGTCAGCAAATTTTTTTCTCTAAAGGGCCAGAAAGTAATTATTTTAGGTCATACGGTCCTGTTGCAACTGCTCGCCTCTGCCTTTGTAGCATTAACGCAGGCGCAGACAGTCAGTAAAAGAATGAGCGCAGCTACATTCCAATAAAACCTCTGTTACAAAACGGGCAGTGGGCAGATTTCATTTGCAGACAGTAGGCTGCCTCCTTGATCAAGATGCTATCACTAAGATCACTAACAATCCAAATATATCTGTTAATGCCTAAAAGCAGGGGTTTAGGTTTTAATGACCCAGAGATTTGATAAAATTTCCTATGGTAAACGAGAAATAGCCCAGTACTCGTCAGAGCCATCCAAGTGTCTGGGAATAGTTTTGTTAATTAGCACTGCTGGATAGAGACCTAGTGCACTGAACTCCCCACTCACCAACGAGGAGACAGGCAATCCTTGTGAAAGTATTGTCACATACGCATGGGTGCTTTTACCTAATAGTTACATGAGTGGCATAAATTACAAACAGAAGCTACAGGTGTGAAATCTACACCTCCTCAAGCTTTGGGGGTTAAAATCGAAAAGGTATGCCACAGCAATAGCAAACACTCCACCGTCACTGGTCCTCTGTAATACCATGGCTGCAGAAGTCACCAAGTGCACCACACTTGAACCTTCTGGTGCTGTAATATAGATTTCCACAGATCTTTGCTTTCTACGACCAACTCTCCAGTCGTTTCACTAAGAGATCTTTGTACAGTTGCACCAAACAACATTGGATCCTGTAGGAACTTAGGCAAATATCACAGTTCTCTGTGTACAATGAAGTCAACACACATTTGAATCAAATTTCCATTCTGAAATTTTTAAAGCCCTATTAAAAAATGGCATCTGGCAAGCTAAAATTGAAACATAAAGAACAACTCCAGAATATCAGGCATTTTCAATAGTTGATCTTCCTGTCTCATGTTTCCTTCAGTAAACATAAGAATGAGAAAAACTAGCAAAATTGCATATTTTTTGCATGAGGCAATCTTTTTAAAACCTTTTAGGTCCGGACCTGTCTGCTTTGCAATCAGGGAGCTCTATCGACTGAGTTCCCTGAAGACCTGGACTTTCCCTGGGATCAGCAGCGGTTTCAGATGCCACGTGCATGGCTAAAGCATGTCAAAGGTACAGGGCCATCAACTGAAACAGATGAATACTGGCTGCATCTTGATTTTGTGAAATGCAGGGAAAATAATTTAGCGTCACCCTTGCCCTGCCCACAACCTCAACGAAGGGGCAGAAAAGAGCAAAACCACATTCTGAAATGGTGAGAATGACTTGAGCCACTAGTGCCAGTTCAGAATTTCAGATGGACCTTCTCCTTTTCCTGCGGATATGGTCATCTTACTTAGAAAAGCCCAAAGAAGCTCATAAAGGATACAAAAATGTAGTCATCCATGTATCTCTTCTTCAGATTCTCCACAATGGCATTCTCGGTGATCTTGGAGAGCAGGACCATGTCATCCACGCCACTGTGCTTAACATTGTGGCTCTGCCAGTGGTACCGGTAGGCACCTTTGCTTCCCTGTAAACATAAAACACACAGTGCTTAGGATGTTTATTTTCTCCCAGTGTTAAAAAAAAAAAAAAAATCACTAAGTTCCCATATCTTCCCCATATCAAATGAAGCAGAATGAGCAGAACAAAGATTTTTTTATCAATAGATCTGGATTCAAATTCCAGCTTGGCCATCTACAAACTAAGAGACATGGGAAAAAGTTATCTAGGCTTACGGTGGCAAGGAAGCTTCTTGTTGCTCATTTTGAAAATGGAAAAAATTAAGACCCACTCCATAGAGTTGCTGTACGGATTAAATAACATACAATAAAGTGCCAAAGAGAATCTAGAGTATAACGTGATAAATGAATGGTCTCCAATAATTCCTTCAACCTTATCATTTTGTAGAATTAACAATAAAATAAGTAATGGAAGAGAAACTTTCTGGATTTCCTTTACAAATTATATGACAGAACTCAGAAGCAGAAGCAATATGTATCACACAATGGCTAGATCATATTGTCATAGTTTCTCAAGCCATCTAAGTCATTTTTCCTCCATAAACTGATCACTGTCAATGTAATATTGGCCTTCCAGATTCAGAAGATAAGCTAATTAAAAAAAAATTTTTTTTAATGTTTATTTTTGAAACACACAGAGAGAGCGCAAGCAGGGGAGGAGCAGAGAGAGAGGGAGACACAGAATCCGAAGCAGCCTCCAGACTCCGAGCTGTCAGCACGGACTACGACGCAGGGCTCGGACCTATGAACTGTGAGATCATGACCTGAGCCGAAGTTGGACGCTCAACCGAGTCACCCAGGGGTCCCTAGATAAACTATGTTTTGACGGCTGATCACTGCTATGTAACAAAGGAAATGGACAAGACAGCCTGAACGTGATTACACAACATGCTGTGAGCAGGAGGACCTCATCTAGCCTCCGGGCCTCCTTGGAGAGATGAAGCCATAGCTCTTGGATAGGCTGTTTACAACCTAACAGCAGGTGGCCTCTGGACACCCGGTGGCCTGCAGGACTTCCCGTCACTGGGCACTTCTGCAGTGGGATTCCCCTCGTATGTTTGGCTATGTGCTGAGTCCTGGAGTTAGAAGCAGATGTGAGCACCATGGTGGTTGCACTTGGGGACCTCATGTCCCCTGAAGGACACCTAGAAATTGACAGAAGTAATTCCTGCAACAGTCAATATGTAAACACATGTAAAATGGGTGTTTCAGGAGTGCGGAAGACTTTTTGGTCCTAGGAAAGACAGAAATAACTTCCTGGAGAAGGTGCCATTTGAAGTGGATCTAAAATATGTTGAATGCCAGAAAAGACAAGACAAGGAGGGGTATCCATTATCATCTATACTCACTAGGGCAAAAATCGAATACATCTGAGATAATGGCAAATGATACATGACAAGATGTTAGAAGATCCTCCCTTCCCTTCACACCCTTCATGCATCCTACGGGAGATGCCATATGTTGCACAAGTGTGGTCAGCATTGACCTGAGTGAGACTCGGCTCCTGCCCCCTTCCTGGGAGTTCAAGTTTGGGGGAGTTTAGATAATGGAGAGAAAAATTCTAAATATAGGTATCTAGAAAGGCCCCATGCTCAGATATCAAAATTAGAATGAGGAAAGGTTCTTCAAAAGACAGAGGTGGAAGGGAACAAGATAAATATCATTTTAAATTTCACTTTTAAAAATTGTTTAATTGAGGCCCCTGGGTGGCTCAGTCAGTTAAATGTCTGGCTCTTGATTTCCGCTCAGGTCATGATCTCACAGTTCGTGAGTTCGAGCCCTGCATCGGTCTCTGTGTTGGCAGTGCAGAGCCTGCCTGGGATTCTCCATTTCCCTCTCTCTGCCCCTCCTCAGTCATGCTCTCTCTCTCTCTCTCTCAAAAATAAATAAATGTTAAAAAAAATTGTTTAATGTTTTCTCTGTAGGAGACACGGGTCCTTCATGAGAGCAATTCTAAGAGGCTTTGGGAAAAACAGTTTTGAAAACCATCCAGGAAAGAGGTATCATAGGAAAGGTATGCCAGGTATCATGCATGGGCTCAAGCTCCAGGAAAGAGCTGTAGAAAGCCTTACCCATCCATGTTGCCTTACAGAGGGACTGTTTATAGGATATATTTGGCTTTTGCAGCACCACATGCAGCATCAGTTCTACAAAACTACCCCAGGCCTCACCACACCTTCTTCCCCTTGTGGCAAAGCAGAAAAAGAGAAAAAGGCACTGGCTACAGCATGACTCACTGGATCTCAAGCAAATGTCCACAGTCTACTTCCAACCAGATGAAGATTTCCGGCCACTCCTGCCCCGCCTCTGTCCTCCCTTGCTTTCTTGATCATTCTGGGCACTCACAGACATTATTCTGCATAGAAAACTAAGGCCTCAGTGTCACTAACTCTTAGGTATGTTTGTTTTTAACCCCAGTAAATATCTTCCTACTTACAAGAAGCCAAAAACGTTATTTTCTTTTTGAAAAATGTAAGCACAGTTTAAAAAGCAGAAGGGGTATTAACAAGCTGGTATTTAACTTCTGCAAAGGACAAGAAGTGGAGGGGCTCTGTGTCGTAGTGTATGCGTTGGTACTGGTCCCCAGAAACTGCCTTCCTAAGAGAACCCAAGTTGGTCTTGGTATCCACCCAACTGTCTTTTCTGTCTCACCGCAGACTGATAGACTGCTAGGTCTGTCCCATTTCAGAAGCAGCATCCTCCTAATAAGGGCAGTTATTTCCCCTGTAAAATAGGGCTCCTTGTGGAGATCACTGGCTCTCATGGACTCAAACACCCCTTGACACTGAAGAGTCCCATGTCTGGGTCTCCAGACCTCTACCTATAAAATGGTAAGGAACCAACAGCGAGACTGGGCAGTTACTATAAGTGAAGCAATCGGTCCTCTGATTTGGGGTGGCCTCTCCTCTTACTATTGCAATCAGCCCTACGAGAGAGGGGTTGACATTGCCCTGCTATGTAGAAGCCAACAGGCTTCCTAACTAGTTTACAGTAAATGCAAGGAGTGAACCCAAGTCTCTATGATTATGAACTCATTCAGGCATCACAGATTCTCCACATTGCCTCCCTAGGGACTTGACTGGATATTTCCACCTGGTAAGGTTAAGATGGCCACAGAATCATAGACTGTCTCCAAGACTGATTTCATCATTAAAAAGACCTATAATCTTTGTTAATGACCACTTTCTCTTAGTATCAAAGACTAAAACTTTGGAGTTATTTTTTATTTGACGTATTTCCTATATTCAGTTGGTCACAAATAACTTTTCCCTCCTTCACTTCTGTGTCCCACCTTCCCCCAGGCAATGATATATGTGAACCCATTTAACCTTCACAATCATCTCCCACACTGTATATTATCATCTCTATTTTACTGATGAAAAAGCTGTAAATTGCCCACGGTCTTCTAGCCGTAACTTCTCTGTCTTTAACATCCTCCAGCTTACTATGCCTTTCTCCTCCTCTTCCCCCCCAACCACCTCCTCCTCCTCCCCCCAAAAAAAGATCAGAGGAGGTGGAGGGAGGGAGAAAAGGTAATTGGAAAGGGTGGGAGCAATCAGAGCCTTTGGGGGACAACAGACCTGCGTGGATTGTCAAGGACAAGATCAGAACCCACTTGCTAGGTAAATGAAAGCTGTGCCAGGGCCAGGCTGGGGCCAGGCTGGGCAGGTCTCGCACAGGGTAAGAGCTTTATCAGGGAAACTAGAAACCAAACATGGATGCACCGACTCCCATCCCACCCCAGCGAAGCCTGAAAGTTCCCCCACAGTGAAACAGAAAACTGCTTTCTGCTTTTCTACGGGGGACAATAGAGTTTGATCAGAGCATGACTTTTCTAGACGTCTTCCATGGAACATAGCAGTGGACAGGGAACAAGTAGGGAGCACAGCGGGAGATGATTATCATTTTACAATCCTAGGCAATGTTCCCAGAAGCAGAGGCTGAAAGTGACCTTCAGACCACAAACTACTGTGATAAAATTGCAAGACGATGAATTGTATTTCCGGGGCAAATAGCTTTGACCCCTTTGCTTCTTCCTCCCACTCCTGGCTGGGACAGTAGGAGCGGGACTGGCCGCCATGCATGCTGGGAGGAGGAAGCACAGCGATGGGACTTCCTCCTCTGTTTGAGGAGGGCCATTTTCTTCAGCTGGCAAAGGCCTGGTTTGTCAGGATATCCCCTCAACAAGAATCAGCTTCCTTCTCTACTGTTGACTTCTTTTTGGGTGGGTAACTCCTTTTTGTTCCCGTACTAAAAACAGGAACATTTTAAACAAGTAGGGGCATCCAGCAATTACACTTCCAACAGCCCTTGCAGGGCACACGTCATTGTTCAAAGGAAGGGATGTAGCTGCTGATATGCCAGCTAAGAAATAAAAATGAAAATGAAAATAACAATGATGATGATGATGATAAAAGTTACTCTTAGCCCTGACAATTATTATAAGTTATGAGCGAGATATTTCCCATTAGATAAGGATTGAGTACAGACTTTTCTTGGGCCCTTATTTGGTTTCTAATGATGATTCAGCTTATTGAAAAGCAATGGAGCGGCGCCTGGATGGTTCAGTTGGTTAAGCACTGACCCTTGATTTTGGCTCAGGTCATGATCTCGGCTCAGGTCATGACCTCACAATTTGTGACATGACCTCACGATTCTGCGCTGACAACATGGAACCTGCTTGGGATTCTCTCCCTTTTCCTGTGCCCCTCCTCCTGCTCATGCTCTCTCTCTCTCTCTCTCTCAAAATACATTTTAAAAAAAAGCAGTGGATTCACACACAAGTTTTAGAAAGTGGAATATATCCATATTCACATAATGGCCTGGTTTGTTCCTCACATTTAGGAGTTGGTGCCAAAACACAAGAGACCCTCCCACGGAGGAAGAAGTCCACTCAAGAAGCCCGCTCGCTGATTCTCTGACTGTAAAAGGTGGAGTGTCACTAACTGGTGCGTGTTTACCAGGGTGGGGACCAGGAAGAGCAAAGGTGAGTCAGCTCACAAAGGCAGGGATTGTTCTAGCCTGAAACCCTACCTTCAGTCAGCTGGGGCAGTGTTTGCCTGCCACGGCCAAGGTGCTGCAGACATTCTCACTGGTGTGTCAGTGAGCATTTTCCTTCTTTGGTTCATCCCAGAGAGAGGAGGAGACCATATACTGAGTAACTACAGTCCTCAACTCCCTTCAGACACCCAGAAAAGGGAGGCCATTAAATGTGCAGTGTAAATACAATAGGCCTAGTGTTAGACAGGACCTGGATGGGAGGGGTTGATCATAAATACCTTCTACTCTTCCAGGAAGAGTATCCGGCACAGTATTTTTAGACAGCAACGTGGGAATGGGTATCAAAATTCTAGTCACACAGACCAACATATAAACAGTGACTTAAATAAAAATAAAACTCACACTCTCTTTGTCCCAGCAATTATATTTAGGAATTTACCTCAAGATATACCAAGTATGTATGCCATGATGTATATACAGGCCTGCTCGCTGCTGCAAAGTCACAAAATCTGTGTTGGGGAAAGTGGACATGTGATTCCAGGCCTGAAGAGATTATGGCAGCGCCTACAAAGGAGTTCTGGCATCCATTAAAAGGAATCTGCTGGGGTACCTGGGTGGCTCAGTAGGTAAGTGTCCAACTTCGGCTCAGGTCATGATCTCACAGTTCGTGAGTTCAAGCTCCGTGTTGGGCTCTGTGCTGACAGGTCAGAGCCTGGAGCCTGCTTCAGATTCTGTGTCTCCCTCTCTCTCTGCTCTTCCCACGCTCACGCTCTGTCTCTCCCTCTCTTAAAAATAAACATTAAAAAAATTTTTTTTAATAAACTAAAAGGAATCTGCTCATGCTGACATAGAAAGATCTTCAAGATACCCGCTTTCATGAAAATAGCAAGCTGTATGTGGGTTGAAGTACAGAATGACTGCATTTGTCTAAATTTTCTAAAAGACATGTGTTTCTTTCCTTGAAAAATACACAAGTTTCCATTGGGAAGAAAAGCCTGGGGTTTCTGAGAGAAGGGTATCTTCTACTTTCCATTTTAAACTTTTCTGCAGTTTAGTTGTTTTTTTTTTTTTTTTAACCGTATATGCATGTGTTGGTAAAATAACAAAATAAATAGAAGTGTTGGAAATGCTGCCAATATACTCAAGAATTTTCTGGAGGTGGTGTTGGGTGTTCGTGGGGCTCTCCCCAAACTGGGATCGTCGCTGTCAGCCTGGGTTCCGTGCTGCTTCCGGGTTGGAAAAGCAGGTTGGGAGATGTTGCCTGGATGACAAGATACTACCACATCTGCGATGCTCCGCTGGTTCGTGAGCAAAACAGGACAGCAGATCTGATTTCCCAAAAAACCTGGGACTGGAATACCCACAACGTTTCAAGTGTATCACCCTAAACGGCAGATAAACCATCTTCTTATTGTGAACGATGGACAATGGGTGATGCTCTGGCCTGTTGTTGAACAGGACTTGTTTTTAACGGGATTTTTCTGTCCTGGCGAGTCATAACACGAAAGGAACAGAACTATCTGTTGTACTTTAATCTTTTAGTTGACTGTCTAGGATTTCTACCTTTTGCAGTTCTGCTATTTGGCTGGAATGAAACGCTTCTATTGCAAATGATGGGGGAAAAAAATCGACCCTAAATATTTGTTTCCTCTGAGCTGGGCACTGTAAACTCACGCTGGGCTTCCAACTTCATGGAATATAGGCCCCCCACTATAGTGGTGATGTGAACATGTATGTTTGAAGCAAGCATGTGTGGGCATATTGAACTGCAATAAACAGAGTGCAAAGAAGCATTTCTGGTAGAGCCAGGGGTGGGGTGGGGTGGGGTGGGGTGGGGTGGGGATGAGGCGGTCTGTAGCCAACAAATACTCCCATTCCCTCAACCCTGGAGGTAAGTGGAACTAACATTTACTGAACCCATAAAGACATGCTGATGCTCTCACGTGATCTCATTTAATTCTCACAGCCCTGCTGTCATCACTACTATAATCCCTCTGTCAGTGTTTTACAAGCGGTAAAGTGAGTCCTGGGATCATAACATACCAAATTGCTTGGAGGGGCTGCGGATGGGACAGTACACTGGGGGGTTTGAGACATAAAGCGTGGGCAGCCCTCAGTGAGAACAGAAGATACACTCATTAGTCTCATTCATATTAAGTATATGTGACCTGACCAAGAGTTCAGAATTTGTAGAACATTTCCACATACGTGATCTCGGTTAATCCCTGTGACAAAGAGCCAGGGCTGACTTCCTTTTCTTTGTTCTTTCTGCTCCACCACAGTTCACTTCCAGTACTGTCGTCAAGGCCAAACGGTGATAGATGCTGGCTCCAGGATCACTAGGTCCAGCGGTCTCCTAGCTAGGGTTGGCCCGAGTCAACCTTCTGGAAGCGACTAGAGCAGACCTAATTTATCATCCCAACTGGGCCACTCTGAGTGCAGAAGGGAGCGTTGTTAATAATAAAGCTGGAACAGGAGGCATGAACTGGGGCTGTCTCAGGTTGCATGGCTGTATCTGTGACCAACTTGATCGCAGAAAAGTCATGGGCAACTTTCAAAGACAAGCCCTCTCAGCCAGGATCCTGTGCTACGTGCCCACGTATCTCTCACGAATCCCTCAGTCTCTCAGGCCTCTGAGCTGCCTGCTCCATAGAAGGAGGTGCCTGCTATTACACTGCCTGCAGGGGCTGCCATGACGATCTTGAAGATCAAATAGGACTGACAATGACACCAACCCCCAATGCCTCTAGGTAGAGTTGGTTTTACATGATGACATGATCAGGGGGCAAAGTGTGGATGGTACACACCAGGCAGGCAACACCGAGTGGGGGAGAGGAAAGGGTCTGTAAAAATAAAAATAACGAGATGGTGAAGTGCCCAAATTTTGTTTTAATTATATATGTGATATTTTTACATAAAATATCTCTGTACAGATATATGGTTGTTAAAATGTTGTAGGTGTTATATCTCTAAGTGTCCTTTCTGTACGGTTTTAGTTTTCCACTGAGCACATATTTACAAAATGTGCACACACATATATATCTGTTTTCAGTGAAAAGAGTTAGACCAAATAAGGGATATGAAAGTACTTTTAGAAGTGAAATGAAGCACAGACACACACAGACACAGACACACACACACACACACACACACTCACACAACGCTGTGTTCATATTTTTGTTATTCCATATCAACTCAGACCTCCAATTCTTGCTGTCTATTCCAGATTGCAGCCATAGTAAACTCTTTTTTTAAATTAAAGTTCATTTATTTATTTTTTTAGTAATCTCTACACCCAGTTTGGTGGGGCTCCTGCTTCTCTGACTGAGCCCAACTCTTCTTTAAACAGCAATAGGCGCCCAGTAGGAAAATAAACAACCTTTCTTTTACTTAGTTGGCCTGAAATGTTGCTCCCAAAGGACCATTTTCTGTATCAAGGAACAATCTAAGATGTTATCAATGAACAGTTAATATAGTTCATCAATTCCAAGATGCATTTTTTTCATAGTCTAATATTCTGAAAATAGGATGTGTCTCTTTATTTTTAAGTAATCTTTATCCTCAACCTGGGGCTCCAACCCACAACCCCAAGATCAAGAGTCTTGCACTCCACCAAATGAGCCAGGTAGGTGCCCAGGATGTGTCTTCATAATCAAGAGTGTGTCACAGCTTAACTGGCAGTGGGTTTTAATTTTTTTTAATTTTTAATTTATTTATTTTTAATGTTTATTTTGAGAGAGACACTGTGCAGGTGCATGCAATACATGCGCGAGAGTGGAGGAGGGGCAGAGAGAGAGAGAGAATCCCAAGCAGGCCCTGCTCTGTCAGCTCAGAGCCCAACATGGGGCTCAATCCCACAAACAGCAAGATCATGATCTGAACTGAAATCGAGAGTCCAAGGCTTAACTGAGCCACCCAGGTGCTCCATTGTTTTATGGGTTCTTTTAAAGCAGAAAAATAAAACAAAGATGACTCTTTTTCAACCAGTAGCTTGATGAACTATAACACTTAACACTTATAAGGGGCCAGGAACCGTTCTATGCACTTTACAAATATTAAGTCACTGTTTAATACCGTCAAAGATATAAAATATTATAAAGATTTAAATCATTCTGGAAGCATCATACCATGTATCCATGTCACTTCAGGAACTATGTGATAGTTTTACTAGTGCGTTGATGACTGCCCAGGTCTAGAGGCTTTGCAGTGAAAACATTTGCAGCAGCAAGGTAATTTCCTCTTTGATTTATAAAGACAAGTTCTAATTTTCATCTCTTTCCACCTAAAGGTTCTTCAGTGTTAAGACCACTTGAAGCAGAAGGTCCCTGCCCCTCCCCCCCCAAGATACATCCACCTTGGAGGGGTTAAAATGAGTTGTGACCTTTATCCACAGATGCTATACTCCAGGGTTTCTGAAACTCAAAGACATTTTCAACTACTTTCACAACTTTTCTATACCCAAGTTCCACCAGAACTATGCTTTAATTTTTCTATTAACTGTCCTTTTTAATCTAAATCCTAAACAATCATCTCCATAAAATCACTAGTTTGCTGTGCTAGCTTTATTTCTTCTGTATGTGTTAAAATAATAACGAAGATATTCAATTTAAAATATACACTGTGAGGGGTGCCTGGGTGGCTCGGTGGGTTAAGATTCTTTTTTTTTTTTTAAGTAAATAAATTTACTGATTTATTTACTTCTTTTTTTTAACAAATAGTTTATTGTCAAATTGGTTTCCACATAACACCCAGTGCTCATCCCCACAAGTGCCCTCCTCCATGCCCATCTCCCCCCTCCCCCCCACATCCATCAGTCCTCAGTTTTTGTCAGCATTCAAGAGTCTCTCGTGGTTTGCCTCTCTCCCTCTCCCCCACCATTTCCCCCCTTCTTCTCCCCCGTGGTCCTCAGTTAAGATCCTCCTAATCCTTCTATACATGCAAACATGGAATCTGTCCTTCTCTGCCTGACTTATTTCGCTCAGCATAACACCCTCAAGGTCCATCCATGTTGCTACACATGGCCAGATTTCATTGATTCTCATTGCCATGTAGTATTCGATGGTATAGATAAACCACATGTTCGTGATCCATTCGTCCGTTGATGGGCACTTAGGCCCTTTCCATGTTTTAGGTATTGTGGAGAGTGCTGCTATGAACATTGGGGTACATGTGCTCCTATGCCTCAGCATTTCTGTATCCCTTGGGTAAATTCCTAGCAGTGCTATTGCTGGGTCATAGGGGAGTTCTATTGGTATTTTCTTGAGGAACCTCCACACTGTTTTCCAGAGGGGCTGCACCAGTTTACATTCTCGGTGGGTTAAGACTCTTAAGGTTAAGGTTCAGGTCGTGATCTCGAGGTCTGTGAGTTCAAGCCCCACCTTGGGCTCTGCCCTAACAGTGAGGAGACTGCTTGGGATTCCTTCCCTCCCTCTGTCTGCCCCTCCGCTCTTTCTCTCGCGCGCGTGCGCTCAAAATAATAAACTTAAAAATAAAATAAAATTCTCACTGTGGGGTTGTCCATACCCATCTCATTGTCTATCTTGGTGCCATGTTTCTTACATGGAGTCTGGCTGCCATTCTCTCCGGACCGCCTCCCGCTATTTTTAAGTCTAGCCAAAGGGAATTTAAATGGCTGCTCTTCGATTTCCCAGATGTGTTGTTCTGTTGTGGAAACTCTCCAGTGGCAAGACCAGATTCCCTTCCGGATAGCAGGTGAGAGCTTAGGTTTTGTTTTCACAAGTAGAAATGACTCTACCGAATGCCCTGCACTTTTCATCGGGGTTCCAAGACCCCTCCTCTAGTCTCCTCTGCTCAGAAAGCCCTCCAAGCCACACGTGGGACATGTTAGTGGTCCTCCCGGGTGAGGTGGAGGAGGTAATTCTCTCTTAGGCACCTGCAATGTATTCTTTCTCTTTAGGGAAGCACTTCCTACAAGTATTACCAGCACTGCTCTCTTTCCCCTCTCAGACTCTAGGAAATCCAGAACGGTGGTTCTCTCCACTTTGGGAGAATACTATTCTCACACAGCTGTTAATTCTCATTACCTACCAGCACTGTTTTGAATATTTTATACATGGTCACTTATTTGATCCCCACCACCTTACCAGGCAGGGAAACTGAAGCACGGAGAGGTTAAGTATCTTGCCCAGCTGCAACAGTTGGGCTTCAATCCCAGGCCATCAGGCTCTCGAATCTCTGGGTTTAACCGTCACACCTACTCTTCTCATAATAAGGTTAAGTGGCTGTTGGAAACAGCAATCATTCTACAGTTAATAATAATTGCTTTATTGCATATTTACTATCCACCCTATCTCAGCCTCTTTCATCTGCACATGAAGCAGACACTTCTAATTGGTATGAAGGCTACCTTGTGCAAAGCCCAGCACCCAAGCACCCGCAGAGCGAGCAGTCTGGCTCTAACATGGCCCTGCACAAGTCACAGAAAGTCAGAGCCATGGAATCGGCCTTGGGAGCCCATCTGTTCCCTGCCATGTCCCCAGCATGCAGGGCAATGCCTGGTACGCGGCTGTGCTCAACCCATACTAGTCAGGTGAATGACTTCCAGGCCACTTGGGCTCATCTTGGGACTAGGTGTATGTCTCTGTGACGACTATCAGCGGGGAAATGGGGGTTCCGGGCCCAGAGTCTGCCCCAAGGAGGAAAGAAGTTTCCAAAGCTTTCCTATTGTTCCCACCTTGGTGATCAAAGGCAAGAGATGTTGCCCCTAAAGACAGCTCTCCTTAATTGTCTGATGTCATTCAGGTAAGGAAAACAGGCTACTCTTGACCACAGGATGAATACATTTCATGCTATAGAATAAAATGAATCAAAAGGCTGAAATCCGTTCGTTAAGACACATGCTACTATGACTTATGTCACTATATTTTAATCAAACAAACGATAAAGGTTCACAGTCAGTCTTTGCAGCTGTAGCTCTGCTAGCTTGACACTATCCTCAAGCACTTATCAGTCCTTTCTGGGACCTCTGTGTCAACACTCCAGTTTTCAAGTACAAAGGCTGGGGAATGCAATTCCTCTCAGTAATTCAGCCGTTGATTAGAACCAACAGACTTGAGTTTAAGGACAAGGTCTACCTCTGTGACCTTGGGTAAGGTCAG
This sequence comes from Crocuta crocuta, assembly GCF_008692635.1. NCBI lineage: Eukaryota > Metazoa > Chordata > Mammalia > Carnivora > Hyaenidae > Crocuta > Crocuta crocuta. Next base: position 14,249,692 of record NW_027527920.1, on the reverse strand, counting down.
TTTCATGGAATTTTATTCTCCAGGATTAAGCCAATTTATTCAATACCTAAACAGCATCTAGGGTTTGTACCTCTACGGCCAGGATTTTCATTAATAGATAAACCAAGAAAACAAAATCTTATCAGACTATGTGTCCTGATTTCGTATTTGAAAATTATAGCCCCTGATGCAATGGGAGTTGTTCAGTAAATTTCTTTAATTGACTTAAGAAGCTAAAGTAATGATGCAGGCAGACCAGCTAGAAATATTCACAGTGATGGCTCTTGTTCATGTTATTGAGATGGAAATAACAACGGAGGGCAACTGAACAATTTCTTGACACATAAAATGAACTATTGCTCTGTACCATGAAAGAAAGAAATCCTAATCGTAGTGCTGTTCTGAGGGAAAATAAATATGCAGAGACTTACCAGCAGACTATAGCAGAGTGATACCAACCTGATTAAAAACAGTCTCCCAGGACTCACTATCATTCACAGCATCTCTCTATACTGATTGCAAAATATGCATTATTTATTTCACGCAAAATGGTGGTGGTATGACAACCCAAGATAACTGAATTTATGTTTTAATGTTATTTTTCTGGAAAATGAACTGTTTGGGCATATCTGAATGGGAAAATTCAATTTAAAAAAAGGACAAGGGAATTCTTTTCTTACATATATGTATACATATTTTCTTATCTTGGAGACAGAACATGTGTGAGTAGGGAGAGGGGCAGAGAGAGAGAGAGAGAGAGAGAGAGAGAGAGAGAGTCTTAAGCAGGCACAGAGCCTAATGCAGAGCTCGATCCTCTGACCCTGGGATCATGACCTGAGCCTAAATCAAGAGTCAGACACTGAACTGACTGAGCCATCCAGGCGCCCCTACCTATGTATTTTTAAAGCCCGTGCAGAAATACCAAAAGAGTATAATGAGTAGGATTTCAGGTGGAGGTGCAACAGGTGAGGTGTTGATATGTCATCTCCTACTTAGGGGTGCCATTTCAGGATGTGCTAAAAGGATCTGGAATGTGATCAGGGGTGTCTGAGAGACACGGGCTGCCTTTGTCATGGATTAGCCATGGGACTACTAAGTCCAGAAGTGGAGCTCAGGGCTGACGGGGATCCCATGAGCACCACAGTCACGAGCCAACACTGAATGACAAAGTGCAGAAGTGAGAAGTGCCTTCTAAGAATCTTCTCCTGTTTTTGGCGTGGGCACAAGTGGACCCTCCATGTTGCTCTAGGGGCAAAATGTAGCCAAAAGGCGTTGGTCTAGCAGCATTTGGGGGTGTAAACAAAGCATGTTTACTAGATCCAGAGAGATCTCGGGCTACAGAGAAGCAGGCTGATGGGAGAGGAGGGTTCTGTGGGCACATCTCAGGAGGAAAAGCCACCAGAGCAGACAGGATCAACACTGAGGATCAGAGTCAAGGGTGCTGCTGAAGGCTCAGAACAGCTCCAGGCATGAAGGTAAAATACTCAGTCCTGTGTCTCACTCCATTGCATCACCTGGCAGAGGACACAGAACCCACCCTGCCATTTCTTTTCAACACCCACACCTTGGCCTTCAGGAAAGGACCAGTGGGGCTGCGCTGATGGAATTTGGAAGGGGGTGGGGAGACTCCTGTCTATACTCGATAATACCATTAAAAGCCCCAGGGTAAACAGCAAAGCAGACTGTGGTCTCCTGATGCTCTATTATCAGCTTATCTCTCAGAAGCCACACCCGGGACTGTACAAGGCCAGCACCAGGCTGTGTGGGTGTCTGTGCGGCAAGGAGGGGCAGAGACAGATTTCATCTTGCATTTATGTGTCCCTTGCCCACAGAATTTCCAAGGGGCTTACCACCTACCTGCTGTGCACCCCCGATGGCAGTTCAGTGAGCAAGTTATGGGGATGAATTTGCAATAAAACCAATCTGGGAGATCAACACAGCTTCACTCTGAGCTCATGCAGGACCCTGGTTCTGGCATCCTTCCGGGTTTGGGGAAGGCCACCCACAGGTAGACTCTGTCCTCCTTGGATCACCTAAAACCCACTAAAGGCTCGGCAAGCAAATACAAATTTCTTTTCCTTCAGTTCTTTATTTATTTTTTTGAGTAGGCTTCACGCCCAGCGTGGAACCCACTACAGGGTTTGAACTCACGACCCTGAGATCAAGACCCGAGCTGAGATCAAGAGCCTGACACTTAACTGACTGAGACATCCAGGTGCCCCTTGTTCAGGTTTTTAAAACTACAGAAGTTGAAAAGGGAGGTAAAGAAAGGCAGAGAGAGAGAGAACCGATTTTCCGAGGGGAATAGATTCTAACAGAATAAAGGTCTTAGTACCCCTACTACTAAGAGGACTTTTAAGGAAATTAAGTGTTTCAAGGATATTTAGTAAAAGCAGTATGTAAGGAAAACAATCTTTAAGCCTCAATTTATTGTTCTGTGAAATGGGGATAATAACAGTATCTACTACTCAGGGCTTTTGAGGGCATTAAATAAGATAATGCATGGAGACTTCATATTACACTGTCTGGCCCAATATAAGTGCTAAGTTGTTAATAATAGTAAGTTGTCAGTACTAGCAAGTGAACAGTAGGAACCAGAAATAGTGTTCTGACTGGACATCCGATGTTCGAAGAAAACTGGAAAACTGTTGTCTCACTGGGCTGATAAGAAGACAATAGTAGAGATGGGATTCAATAAAGAAACACGGAACTTTTAAAGTTTCATGACGCTTAAGGGATGTGTAATTGCATGATAGGTGAGTGGTTTGAACGCAGAGACTGAGAACAGGAATCTGCTGCAGCAGAACAGAATTAAGACAGTTGCTGCCCCGCGGAGCCTGAAAGGCTCAGTCGGTTAAGTGTCTATCCAACTTTGGCTCCGGTCATGATCTCACGGTTCATGAGTTCCAGCCCTGCGTCAGCCTCGCTCGGGCTCTCTCCTGACAGTTTGGAGCCTGGAGCCTGCTTTGGATTCTGTCTCCCTCTCTCTCTGCTCTCCCCTACTCACACTGTGTCTCTCAATCTCTCTTTCTCTCTCTGAAAAAAAAAAATTTTTTTTTAAGATAAAATAAATTATTTAAAAAAAAAAGGAGAAGAAGAAAGACAGCTGGTGTCAGAGAAGACACGTAGGGGCTTTAACAGGCTAACTAAAAAGGAAGCCTATAATGAAGAAGTACAGTAAAGAGCACTTGAGTAACAGATTGGTACCTTATGGAAAAAAAGTAAAGGTGCTTAAACCAACTACAAAGGAAAAAAGGTCAGGAACAGGCAGAATGCTTCTATAGTCACATTGCAAATCCTACAATTTTATAGCTAGAAGGGGCCTCGCCTATCCATCAACCAGTCCAAGCTTTTCCTGTACTGAGGAAGGGAGGTGAAGCCCGGGGAGGTGATTCATGCCTGTGGGACCAGCGACTTGGCTGTAGAAGCGGGACCAGAACTTGGGTCCTCCAGCCTTCAGGCAGCACTTTGCAGCTCTCTGCTGCCAACCCCTCCCAAGCAAACCTGTAGCAAAGGTTTGGATCACCCACAGAGGCTCTGGAAAGAACAAGTAAGTCCAGGAATGTCAATATTTGAACTTTCTCAAATAATAAACATTAGCATTTGTGAACCTTGACCCTGCAGCAGTCAGACTGTATGAGGGTCACGTGTGTCCGTCCAAATATTAAATATTTGAATGGCTTAATTTCTTAGTTTTAGTATTAAGATAAACACAAATAGAAGTTTTAAATTTGCCTTCCAGGGGGTTGCCGCACATGCAAAAGTGCAGAGATCCCACACTTTGAGGACTACTTTCCTGGGACCCTTGTCTTCTGCAGGCATCTGT
>NW_027527920.1:14186909-14245482 GCF_008692635.1 Crocuta crocuta | reverse complement strand
GGGGGGGGGGGAGTGGGGAGTGGGGAGGGGAAGTCCTGGCATTGGCTTAAAACTCAGAAGCAAGTAGGTAAAGGAGAAAGGCACTCTCCAGAATACGGAGGAAATGTCAGCGGAAATTGGAAAGCTATAATCTAACTAGTGATCTCTGGCTGTGGAATTCTATGGTGCCCCTCTTCCAGTAGTAACTTTTTGCTGCCAGAATCACTAAAATTGAAAACAAAACACGAGCTAACCATGTCTGATGTGCTTGTGGGGCATGGGTGGGTCACACCAGCTCACAGTTCATAACCCCACAGAAAATCCAAGAAATCCCATCGCTCACTGTATTCTGCAAAATGTGATACAGCATCCAAAAGGCAGCCCTGCCATTAAGAGGTGTGATCCACAAAGCTTAGTGAACAGGGAATGGGCATTGCTTTTCTTGAGCACTTACTATGTGTTAAATCACTCTGTTGGGTGTTTTGTGTCACTAGGACTCAAAAGAACTGTAGCACCGGAGAGGTACTCTGATCCCCAAGTAGCAGATGAAAGACTTGCCCAGAGAGAGGGTCATGGAGTCCAGATCTGTACTCGAGTTTGGTGGGTGTAGGAAGCCACGGGAGCCTCCACGGAGGCTATGGTGGAAGACAAAAGAAGTGGATTCTCCACGCTGTGAAAATCGCTCCAGGGAGAGCCATCACCCGACAGCACGGGTTTATGTGCAGCACCTAACACTGCCTTTGGATCCCACATGGCAAGGTGGGTGACAGATCGCCTTGGCTATGGAACGGAGATCACCGCTCTACACAGAGGGGCGTTCTAGGCACACTGATGATAGGACGATGTGTAGAAAGACGACGAGTGCTGGGAGAAGCCTCAGCGGAGCTGGGAGGCCAGAGAGTTGGAGCCACCTTGAGACACTGGGCCTCTGCCTCTGCCCCGTCTCCCTCTAAGTACTCCTCACAGCCTACTTCAAAGACAGAGCCCCACACCCGGATCTTCAGTAAAGGCAGGCTTCTCGTTCACTGTTCTTTGGGGGAATAGATGATGGTCTCCTTCTATGGCAAACGTGCTTCTTACCACAATGAAGACTCTTAAGTATGTTAAAATTAACCTCACAGAAATTCTCTCTCAGACAAAACAGGCAAGACAGACGTTGATTGCCAAAACGGTCCCCGGTATGGAGCCGCTGGAGGAACATCTTGATGGGTCCCATGCTGAAGCATGCCACCGTCAGCCCCGCAAAGTCAAGAGCGGGCTGTAAACTCCGATCTTCCTTGGAGTACAGCCAGGAATGGGAGTCAAGGCGGCAGGGACTGACACCCAAATGATCCCACAGCAGTATTACTAAGAAATCACTGTAGACAAGGAATTGAGACGAAACAAGACCTGCTCCCCGTGCTGGGTTGAGAGCGCCCACCCAGTCATGGAGAAACCAGCATGCTCGGTTTTGGGCAGGGCAGTGCACAGACCACGGAGATCAACAGCGCCACCTCGCAGAGAGGGTTGCGCTCAAAAACTGCCAGCAAGACCACAGGAGGATCTGCAAACACATTTGCACGGCCTCTGGCTGCAAAAATGCTGTGAGGATGTGACTACACTCTGCTCTCAGGGGCACCAAAGTCCCTTTCCACCTGAGTCCCAGACCCAACCCAGGAGGACAGGTAGCACCAGCGGTCCCACTATGCCCTCCCCGCCTGTGACCCCTTCACTTCCTGGGAGTTGGGCCCAAAGCACAGTATTACTTACTGGCCAAACAGCTGATGCCCAAAGATGCCCGAAAGCGACCACAGTATCAATGATAGCTCACTGGAACCAAAAGCAAAAAAGTTTCATCATTTGCTTGATGGACTTTGGCTTTAAGGTACAGAAGTAGCTGCTAGTTTTGCATGTGCGAGAAAAGCTCATTTTGAATTTTGTTTTTTAATTCAGTGGAACAAGAGTACAAAGGGTAGGCAAGAGAAATGGCTTGAAATCCTGAGAAAGATAAAAGGAAAATGATTTAAATTAAACATGCGGGAAACATTATAGAAGAGAAAGACATAAAACAACCCCAGAGATCTAAACATACAACATAAGAAAAGTTGTTTGATCATAGGGCAAACGTGTGAATAAATAAACTAAAATACCATAAATGCTCTAAAAGAAAAAAAATAAAGAATAAAGTTTCCTTCCGACTTCCATTCTAGGGAAACCACAGTTTTTTTGTTTGCTACAACTACAGTTCACATGCCAGATGTCTGTATTCAGCTTTGAAAAGCCTATGTAACATTCTCTAGTTAGAAACAAAAGTAAGTGAATCATTGCCTGTTGGTGGGTAAATTTTTTGTTTGGTGAGTGGGTTTGTTTTGAGTAGGTGTGAATAAAGGCCAGGTGATTTCATTTTTAAAAACTGGGTGGGGGAGGCTCCTGGGTGGCTCAGTCAATTAAGTATCCAACTTTGGCTCAGGTCATGATCTCAAGGTTCATGGGTTCAAGCCCCCTCATTGGGCTGTCTGCTAAAAGTGTGGAGACCATTTCAGATCCTCTGTCTCTCTCTCTCTCTCTCCCTCTGCCCCTCCCCCGCTCACACTCTGTCTCTGACTCTTTCAAAAATAAATATTTAAAATTATTTTTAAAATTTTTACCCTTAAAAAAAACAAAACAAAAAACTCTGTGGTGGTTTTACAGGACTCATTTTCCTTAATGTTTTATTCATTTCCGAGAGAGAGAGAGAGAGAGAGAGAGAGCAAGAGTGAGTAGGGGAGGGTCAGAGAGGGAGACACAGAATCTGAAACAGGCTCCAGGCTCTGAGCTAGCTGTCAGCACAGAGCCCAATGCGGGGCTCGAACCCATGAACTGTGAGATCATGACCAGAGCCGAAGTCAGACGCTTAACTGACTGAGCCACCCAGGCACCCCACAGGACTCATTTTTTTTTTTTTTAAGGTTTTTTATTTTGAGAGAGACAGAGACAGCACAAGTGGGGAAGGGGCAAAGAGAGAGGGATACAGAGAATCCCAAGCAGGCTCCATGCTGTCAGCCCAGAGTCGGACACGGGGCTCGAACTCACAAAACTGTGAGATCATGACCTCACAAAAATAAGTTTTCTCTCAAAAATAAATTCTCTCTCACGAAACCAAGAGTCGGATGCTTAACCAACTGAGCCACCCATCGCCCCCAGGACTCAGTTTTGAAGAGTGGTTTGAATATTTTTAAACATACTCAATTAGCATTCCCCTGGTCTGAAAATCAGAAGTCTGTACCACCTTTTCTTAAAAGTATTTCTGCAGCACCTTCTGGCTATGAGCCTGTACACTTTCTGGCTGTAGAACTGTCATTATTACTTAAACTTACATGAGATGTACTTCAACTGGCAGGCATGTGAGGTGTGAAATTAAAAGTGTATTCGGGAGGAATAAAAGTGAAGTTGGGCACCAGAACGGACAAGCATGTGCAGTGCTAGAGACGGTGATGTGAGGTCGAAAACAATGCGTTGTTCCTTTCTATTCTGTTCTGCCCCATTGTGTTTTGAATACACTGAATCACTGCCCAGCTTTGGAGCCCAGCCTCTGAAAGGCCCCATTGTAAGGGACATGCTTTCCCCCAGCAGAGTAAAGGTTGCTGTAGTAACCTTCACTATGTATTTCCTCACCAGTGGGATGAAAATCTCAACTGAATTGTGACATTACTATAGTTACGAATGAGCATGGGCCTACCCGTTTAGAGAGGTCTTCTCTTATCTGAACATAATCCACAACCTGCTGCCCGAGTCATCCATAGAGCCCAAGAAGGGACTAAATTTCTAGAAGCCAGAGAAATGAGCCTGTAGGCTGTAAGGGAGGCTCTCTCCCCTTGGCGTGTTAAGTGGTGGGAAGCCAGGAGTTTGCAGACCAAGGCAGGGGCCTCACACTGCAGGGATTACTTCAACCATCGTGTTTGCTGGGTTAGGAAAGTCACTTTTCTGGTGCTGAGCAGGGAGGCGTGGGTACCCATGGTCCAAATACTACAAGCAAAGAGTAAGTCTGCACTCTGTTTGGAAAAAGAGTTCAGGATTCAGCAGTGCCACTTTTGTTCCGCCAGGAAAAAAAAGGCAGAAAGCAATCACCCGAATTTACCAGACACAGTAAGCTAGAGTGAAACCCTTATCCAGTAAACTCTATGGACAGCTCACTATGTAGCAAGCAACATGCTAAGCTATTTGTGTATATTAACTTATCTAATTGACCCAACAAACCTGTCAAGTCAGCATTATTAATCCCTATTTTAAGGATGAGAAACCCCAAGCACAAAGAAGTTACATTACATGCCCCAGGTCAACACCAGTGAGTAAATGTTCTCCTTCCCGAACCTATACTCATAACCCCTTCTTTATCGAACTTTTCCACATTGAGCTTGGGAGCAAGAAATGGTCTGGGAACATCAATTTGAGAGTCCTCCACTGGCTACAAAAGATGTAGCCACAGGCATTCGTGAGATTGTGCGGAACAGGAAGCAAAAGCAGGAGATAAGAAAACCAAGGATGGGAAGCATTTTATCCATTTGTTCGTGTGTTCACTCACTGATTCATTCATTCATTCCAGCAGTTATGTGCCTACTAGGAGCCCAGCGCTGTTCTAGGTGCGGGGGTAACACTTGCAGACTTACACAGACAAGGCTCCGGTTTTCATCAAGCACAGGTTCATTGGTGAGGCAGAAAATAATGAGTATAGATAGGAAAAAAAAAGAAGCCGCCACGGGAGGCAGAGGGGCAAGGCCACGTACTTGGCACTGGAGACAGGAAACAGGCAGCCAAGATGGATTCCCCATCAGAGAGGGCGGCCCGGGTCACCCAGAAAAACCCTCTTCCTTCCAAAGGAAACGGGTCCAAAGGACTGTAGTCGGATCCCATCCAGTAAGAGAAATAACACCACCTCTGCTGTGGATATTGCTTCCAGTGTCTCGTTCCTTAGCTGTTTATCATCCCAGGTGAGTCTTAAAAAAGTAACTCGAAGAGGGAGGCAGGCAGGGAGCAGGTGTAAGGATGTCAGCCTGGACAGACTGGGAAACCTTCCGTGGTACTTTAGGGGACCCCCGGGGAGGGGTAAAGATTCAGGGAGGGCAGAAGAGCAAATTTCCAGTGGGGCTCATCAGCCTTGGGGAACATCCCTCTGTGCTCTCCGGCTGGCACGGTAACAGCAATGTCACTCACGGTGGGATATTATTAAGCTGGGCTGTGAGCGTCTCCGTGTGCTGCGTCGCGCCTACTTAGAAATAAAGAGGGGGCAGGAGGAGGGAACCAGAACCGGCAGCAGAGCTAGACTGCTTTTAAGAGACAGGGAGAAAACAAACAGCTCTTTAAAAACACAATGTCTAAGCTTAAAGGCCGCAATTCCAGCCGAAAAGCCTCTCGGCTTGGTAATGCACCCCCTCTAGAGAAAGGGCAAAATTATCAAGGCACGGAGATGCAGGAGACGTCAGGCTGTGGATGAAGGCCCTGCTCCATGCCAACTTCTAAGTAAAATGAGGAATTACAGTAATTCAGCCCACAGCGATTTCCCGTTTTAACCGATGTTTCCTGTTTTCTATGCTGGGCATCATAAGGATATTCAGAACCAGACCCAGAGTTCACGGGCCACCCCTTCACTGGGCTACATTCTTTTCTGTTCACTCATTGCATTAAGTGCAACATTACAACCCCAAACCGATCTGGTTTCTTAGTGACCTCAATTTGCGAGCACCATACTGGTGCTGAGAGAACACTTGGCTCTGTGGGGGCAAGATGGGGCTTCTAGAAGAGCCAGCCCGCCTAGCGGCTCCCCAGGCGCACTGCCCTTGAAATAGAGTTGGAGCCTGCTGGTTGCCGTCTCTGCAGGAACCTTCCACGTCTGGCTGGGAGGATTTGATTCAGGAGTCAGGATAAGGGGCATAAAGGGGACAAAAATCTCTTTCCTGCTCTATTGTCGGATTGCTGACCCATCCCAGAGTAGAGGGGGCCGCTGGATTTTCTGTTCATTTTGTTTGTTTATGATCATAAAACAGCCAAACTATGTGTTGTTTTCATCTTTATTTAGTTTTGAGAATAGAGAGACAGAGCACAAGCAGGGGAGGGGCAAAGAGAGAGGGAGACACAGAATCCGAAGCAGGCTCCAGGCTCTGAGCTGTCAGCACAGAGATCGACGTAGGGATTGAACTCACAAACCACGAGTTCATGACCTGAACTGAAATTGGACGCTCTAACCGACCTGAGACACCCCAGTGCCCCACAGAAGTATGGTTTTTCAAAAGCTTTTTTTAAAAGTAATTTTACCATGTCATAAAAGTTACAAAAAATATACAAAAGATTCTTAAACTTGTTACCAATTTGTAACATTCTGCCACCCTTGCTTCCTTTCTCTCTCTCCCTCTATGTATTTGTGGATTTAAAAACATATATAAACCGGGCGCCTGGGTGGCTTAGTCGGTTAAGCGTCCGACTTTCGCTTAGGTCATGATCTCGCGGTTCGTGGGTTCGGGCCCCGCGTCGGGCTCTGTGCTGACTGCCAGCTCAGAGCCTGGAGCCGGTTTCAGTCTGTGTCTCCCTTTCTCTCTGACCCTCCCCTGCTCATGCTTTCTCTCTCACCCCCCTAGAAATAAATAAAAAATATTTAAAAAAAATTAAAAAAAACATATATAAGCCACCGAAAATAGCTTGAATACATCATGCCCTCTTGTTCCTTAATACTTCGGTCTGTATTTCCTAAGAGAGGAATTTTCTTATATAACCAGAGTAAACAATCTCAAGAAATGTAACTTCGATACTATAGTGTTCCAGTTTTATCAATTATCCCAATAATGTCCTATGACAAGATTTTTGTTTGTTTGGTGCCAGGTAATCATGTATTGCTTTTAGTTTTCAAATTTCTCTAGTCTCCTTTGATTTCTAACAGCTCTTCAGTTTTCCTTCATCCTTTATGATACTGACATATTTAAGAAATCAGGCCAGTTATTTTATAGAATTTCCCCGGTTTGGGTTTGTCTGGTGTTTCCTCATAATGGGATTCAGCTTTTGCTTTTCTGTTTTTTGTTGTTTTGTTTTGTTTCATTTTGCTAGAATTCTGGTCAAGTGATTCTGGGTCCTTCTCAGGGTGTCACGTCTGGAGGTACATGATGTCTGTTGATGTTTGTTGAGGTTTTTTGGTGATATTTGTTTTTGTCACTTGGTTAAGTACTATCCCATCTCCCCACTGCATAACTGCTATTTTTTCCTGTTGTGAGTGCAAGGTAACTTGTGGGAAGATACTTGAGACTATATAAATATCCTGTTCCTTATCAAACTGTGACAACCAACTTTGAGGGAATTAAAAAAATTTTTTTATGTTTATTTATTTCTCTCTCTCTAGAAAGAGAGAGCACACATGCGTGGGGAGCAGGGCAGAGATGGAGAGGACAGAGGATATGAAGTGGGTTCTGTGCTGACATCAGCAAGCCCAATGTGGGGCTTGAATCCATGAACCATGAGATCATAATTTGAGCCAAAGTCGGATGCCTAACCGACTGAGCCACCCAGGCACCCCTGATGGAATTAAAATTTTAAACCCAGTTGCTTGGCATTCAAGGAGAATGCATTACTCTCAGACGTGGAGTATTTCAGACAGACAAGGTCTGTGGAGCATCTATGTGGGTTTCTCAGAGACACAGTAGCTGGTTTCCTCAGATAGGCTGAGGTTGCTGGGTGACTGTGCTCCTCATCTGTGACAAGTTCCACCTCCACAGGGTGGAGGAAATAATGCATTCCTAGAAGCTGAACTGAAAACCAGAAGTATGAGTCAAGGTGATTGTTAATGGCCTAGACAGCATCATGGAAAGAGGTGTACAAGGAAATCAGGTCTGTCCATATGCAATGCTATTACATGAGGGGTGTTATCTTTGGTTTCCTTTATCAGCAAAGGCCTATAAACCTACTCCTCACCCCGACCCCAATCCTCCTCTCTTTAGCTCCAGTGCCATTGACTGAATATCTGTCTACTTAGATGGTAGACTTGGAGGAAGTTCTTTTGGACCAAAAAGCTTAAACCAGAAAGAGACAAGCGGGTTGGGGGTAAAGAACAATGTGAGTAAAAAGGATGAAGTCCAACCAGTCAGTTCAAAGAGGCTGCCAACAATTGTTCCTCAGCCACAAAGAAGGAAGACCTTTACGACCAACCTTAGATTCCAGACATTCTTGTTCCCATAAGGGAATCTGCTACCACCTGGGATAGTCCTCAAACATTTTCTTTTTGCTAATGACTATTGTGTGGACATATTCCCTCGGAGGAGTTTGTTATATAAGAGCCACCAGTAGATGGCCACTTCCCCAACCAGAGCTGGGACAGAGCCTTGGAAAGAAGCCCTGAGCACTCTGTATGGCAGATTATCACAGACACAAAAGCCAGTGAGCTTATCTGGAGACCAAAGATTCTCCTTGCCCTGTCCGTATGATGGCCGGGAGCCCATTCCTGAAAGGTATGTGCAAGTTAGTGATGTTAATAGCTGCTACTGAACCAACACTAGAAAAATGAGCCTCGTACTTTCAGGTGAAGAGTTCGTATCTAAGATTCATTTTTCCTCTCCTGGCTAGAATAATGAGATATAAGTGTTGGTAGTGTACTCTGAAACTCTCAAATATTCATAAACAAAGAGGAATTGGCAACAATGACAGTAATTTCAAGGATGACTTTTTTTTTTTTTTTAAGGGAAGGCATTCTTGTAATAACGACTGTACTCTGTGGTCTTTTTCTTCAACCACATCCTATGTTTTTTACAAATTCAGTCATTGAACCCAGGCAACAATACCTGTGCTGGGTACCGTGCCAGCCCCTGGGGATATAATGATTTTTTTAAAGAGATATAGAGGCTTACAAATTAATTACTTAAGTCTGCAGTTGTAGTCCGGGTGTGGAGAATGACTTGTGTTGACATAATATTCCGTTTTTTTCTTCACATAAAGATACTGAATGAGCTGAGGAAGAATGTCCGTGCAGTTCACACCTAATTGCGAAATATTACCCTAGCTGCCAGGTAAGCTGAGAAGACAGGAGTTCACACAAATCATTGCTCTTGATCTTTGTTGACAAGTGAATTCTAACCTGAATGACCCCATTTTAAGAACGCTGTATTTGAGGGGCGCCTGGGTGGCTTAGTCGGTTAAACGTCCGACTTTCGCTTAGGTCGTGATCTTGCGGTTCGTGGGCTTGAGCCCCGCATCGGGCTCTGTGCCGACTGCCAGCTCAGAGCCTAGAGCCTGTTTCAGTCTGTGACTCCCTCTCTCTGACCGTCCCCTGCTCCTGCTGTCTCTCTCTTTCTCTCTCCTAGAAATAAAAAATAAATAAATAAAAATTAAAAAAAAAAAAGAACGCTGTAGTTGATTAATTTCATTTTAGAAACACCAGCCCAAGCTCTGTCAGACCATGATTAGCTCGAACCATCATTTACTTCATTTAAATTAAGTTGGTTAGATTTTCCCTAAAAATTGTTTTTTGGTTTTGTTTTGTTTCTTTCAGGATGCCTGGGTGGCTCAGTTGGTTCAGCATCTGACTCTTGTTTTTGGCTCAGGTTATGACCTCACAGATCCTGAGTTTGAGCCCTACATCGGGCTCTGCACCGACAGGCGCAGACCTGCTTGGGATTCGATCTCCCTCCTCTCTGCCCCTCCCCCACTTGCTTTCCATCTCTCCCTCAAAATAAATAAAAGTAAAGTTAAAAATTTTTTTTTGGTTTTTCCCCACCTCAAACATTGTTTTTTGAAAAATTTCAGTGCCCAACCACGAGACTCAGAAATTTGGTGTGAGGTATGCTATACTATCTCCCCTCTGGCGGGAGGTTTTAAATGTCCTAACTGGAATCCCTACATCTTTAATGTGATGTAAGATCTCCGTCAGATATACTTTGTCACCACTGAGAAGCTGAAAAGGCATTTGAGCCACTGTCCACTACAGACCAGTTAGCTACTCCATAATTTATCACGAGATAAAGCAGTTAAGTGTTAAATGCCAGGCTTTGGGTTCTCCTGAATCTCTTCGAGAGGAGAATGTAGGGCAGCTCCTCCCAGCCAGCAGGTCTGGAAGGACCAGTCCGGGGAGCAAGGCTGAGGGTGGACTGGGATTTCCTGCTCCCAGGGCTCTGCCTGCCTGGCCCGCGCTGAAGCCAGTCCCGTTTCCAACATCTTTAATGGCAAAAGATACTACGAAGCACTTAGAGCCATTTAACAAAATCTAGCACCATTCTCAGCCACCCATCCTTCCCACCCACCCCCTCACTCTCAACTTAAGAGAGGAAGTGAATCTACCCTTGATGCTGTCCTAATTTTTGAAATCTGGAAGTGAGTCCCATGATGTAAAACGAAGTTAAGCGTTGTTGGAAGACAATGAGTTGCCACACTGGTCTAGAAAGCTGTGACTGCCTTCGAGTTCTAAATCTTCCAGGTTCTAATTTAGAAAAACATTTCCCCGGGGCACCTGGGTGGCTCAGTCCGTTGAGAATCTGACTCTTGGTTTTGGCTCAGGTCAGTCATAATCTCACAGTGCGTGGGATCAAGATCAAGATCAAGCCCATGTCACACTCTGCACGCTGACAGCAAGGAGTCTGCCTGGGATTCTCTCTCTCCCTCTCTCTGCCCCTCCCCTGACTCAGTTTGCTCTCTGTCTCAAGAAAGTAAATAAACAAACAAAAAATTTTCAAACGATGCTTTCCAAATGCCCCTCTTTGGTTGGAGGTATGGCTCTGAAGAACTTTGTCAGGCTTTCTTGAAGGGCTCATAGACCAGCTTTAAGAGAATATCCAAATGATAAAATCCTAATAACAAGAGTAATAGAAAAAACAAACTTTTGAACGGGTTTGTTTTGTACCTTTTTAAAATTTTAGCAGTTAAAGCTCATGACTCCTCAGAATTTGTTTCAAATGTCTCCCTAGTTAATGACCTACTTTTGTTAATGTACCCACAGCCCAGGAAGCATCCTCCGGAGGAAAATCTGGCCTCCAAATTAGAATGTATGTTTACATCCAAGTACTTTAAAACAGGTCAATTCCCCATTTATATGATAGCAACTTGTCACCAGAGTTCACCTTCTCTTTCCTCAGAGCTAGCCTCATTCCTAGGAAATCTTACCCGTCCGTTATAATCCTGAAAGCTAGCCTTCCTTCGTGACACGCTCTGTCCCTTTTTACCAACAGGAGCCTCACTGGTGAAAGCACTTGGCGCTGTCTCCAGGGCGGACCCCGTAGGCTATAATTCGTAACTGAGAAGTTTCTCCTGGATGCTGGGAAGAATAAAGGAAGTAGCAACCACTCTTGGGTACTTGAGCCGACTTTATTATCACAAAGTCCATACTCTGCCCTGACCTGGCGGAGAGCCAAGGCCCAGATCTGAAGCCGGAAGAACAGACTCCAGTTTCCTCTTCTGCCACTTACTGGCTGGGTGGCCTGGGGGATTCACTTGAACTCTCTTGTTTCTAACCTCTCAGGGTTGTTGGTGAGAGACCAATGAGATCAAGGGCAGGAAAGTCCTCTGTAAATCGGACGGTACCGTGTAAATGGGTTATTTTGATAACACCAAGAGAGAACGAAGACACAATTTAATTTGTCAGTTTCTCCTAACTTTCGGCCCTGACACTAATTTGTGATATACTTTGTAGAACTTACCTCCCCCGATCCTCAAACGTGTTTCCAAAAAAATGCAACACCTAAAGGGAGTAGTAAAATTGTGCACTGCCTGCCAGAGGCAAAGCCTGCAGGTATAAGAGAGGAGGGGATCTGGCTAAAACGCCAGTAATGTCCTGGGCAGATGTGCGTCAGATGTGGGGAAAGGTGAGGCAAGAAAAGGTTAGAACAGCACACCTTGAAGCTAACAGAAACCAGCAAGCACATCAATGAGGAGATCAGTTAGCTACTGAAAGTACTAAAGGAAGATTTGGGGACACGTCCAGGTACCTAAGGCACTTCCCTAAATGGTTGGAGAGAACAGTCAACCCAAAAAATAATTTCTATGTAATTCACAGGAATGAGTCTGTCATCTTGAGATGGCAACATGCTATGAAGGATACCGACAAAGCAAGTGAGACGGAGCGGCATGCCAGGAAGCCCAGTGCTTACAAGTCACACCCCTCTTAGCTGCGTGACCACAGCGGCCACTTAAGGCCGACCTGGTCTCACGTTCTATATCCTTGAAAAGGCTGTCACAACCAAACTCACAGGGCCATTAAGAGAAATGCGCTATACCGGGGAGCCAACTCAATTGTTGGGCTCAACATGCTGTCTTGACATTAATTAGACACAAATACAACTGATTCTCTGACTAGACCTTGGGTGCCCTGTGAGCAGGGACCTCTGTCCGTTTTTATCTCAAATCCCCAACTATCCAGCTCAGTGCTTGGCACTTCCTCAGGGCTTGATCAATTTTATTAAATTTCTAAACAGTGAAGTGTAAATAGATTATAAACTGGACATAAAGGTCTGTAAATTATATAAAGATAAGGTTTGAAAGCAAACAAAAGACACTCGCCAATTTAAAATATGAAAATGGTATCTGGAAGGTAAAGGCTGGTGAGGGTCTTTGCTAATAAAGACGTGAAGGCTTCACAAATAAAGCCTTCACTTTGAGACGCTAGTCAAATCTAAATCTGACTGGTAGAATCAGCTACCAACTTGATACAATCTATTGTCTGAAAAACAAAAGCAAGAGGCAATGGTGTCTCCTGGGTTTCCCCTTGGAGCGGGAAGTGTAAGACCACAGCTAGGTTCATGCTTCCAAGCCGCAACCCTGAGATATAAATATCTCCAGTTTGGCCCTCTCTGTAGCTCCAGAGAGCGGTGAGTGAAAATGGTGCTCAGAAGCTGCTTATTATCCTAAACCAGTAGGACCCTCTCCTAATAAAACAACACCAGGAATGTAGTGGTTCCTTTCCCGAATGTAGTTCTAAGGTAGCCGTCCCTATTTGTATTTTTTTTTTTTTTTTTTTTTTTTTTTTTGAGAGAGAGAGACAGACAGTGCGAGCAGGGGAGGGGCAGAGAGAGAGGGAGACACAGAATCAGAAGCAAGCTCCAGGCTCCGAGCTGTTAGCACAGAGCCCAAGGCGGGGCTCGAACCCACGAACCGTGAAATCATGACCTGAGCCAAAGTCGGACGCCTAACCGACTGAGCCACCCAGGCGCCCCTTTATATTTTCAAAACAAGGAAGCGGGTGGCCAGGTACTTGGCCAAGATCAAGTGTGAAGCAAAGCGCAGAGCTGGATTCTTACTTGGCTGCTTCAGGTAGCTTCTTCTCATCTCTTCACAAATGGTGACAGTGGCCAATAGTGACCCTGGGAAATAACTAGAGCTGAAGTAGATCTCGGTTCTAGAGTTTTCCTTTAGACCTCTGAAGCCCACTGAAAAGAGGGGCTTTACAGAGGCTGTTGGGGAAAAGGGCTATCCTGAAATTATTTAGGTATGACACTACAGAAATCATAATGTGACTTTTTCTGTCTTCTCCATTCAAATGAAATGGAACTTTGCTTTCAAGAAGGCTCTGTTGAAACTACCCTGATTTGGGGGTGCTGGGGTGGCTCGGTCGGTTAAGCATCCAACTTCGGCTCAGGTCATGATCTCGCGGTTCGTGGGTTTGAGCCCCGCGTCGGGCTCTGTGCTGACTGCCAGCTCGGAGCCTGGAGCCTGTTTCAGTCTGTGACTTCCTCTCTCTCTGACCCTCCCCTGCTCACGCTGTCTCTCTCTCTCTCTCCTAGAAATAAATAAAACATTAAAAAAATATTAAAAAAAAAAAAAGAGGGAACTTGTCTGAGGCTAGCGTGGTGTGCGCTTGCGCCTATCCAACGGGAGCACATGGCCTAGCTGTGTCAGGCCAGGGCTTGCTTTGTTTCTTTCTCCAACAACTTCCTCTGAGCAATCTGCATATCTAACAAAAAGTCAAGAAGATCATTCACTAATTATTTAATTTAAATGAGACCTTTACTTTATGAAACCAAAAACACAACCCGCATTCAATTGCCCCGGGAACTCCCTAACAGATGCGGTAAGCCCTGAATCACAGTCTCCTTGCGTGGTCTTGTCTCCTCTTCCATTCAGATTCCCTCCTGTCTGAACAACTGGCTCGTGGGCACAGAGAGGGGCTGAAGAGCGGTAGGACACACAAGTTGCCCCCCGACATCCGCGCTTCCTTTCCTTCAGTAACACTATCTCTGGCTTTTACTTGGGCCCGTGGCTGCTCAGAATAAAGAATTCATTCCCGGATTCTTGTGCAGCTAGGTGGGGCCAGTGATGTAAGGAGAGTGTGCAAGCTCTAGCGCGTGTCACAGAGTGGGGGAGGGGGCATGACCTCCTTCCTCCGCCCTTGCTCAGAACTGGCAGGTGGCAGCCAAAGTACCACGAGGGCCCATCGGGACCAGTGCCACGCCCTGGGGTGGCACAGCAGAAAACAGGAAGGAACCTGCGCCCCAGGCAACTGCAGTGCCCTGTACCAACACAGCACTGCCTACGGACAGGATGCTAAGTGGGAGAAAAATACACACACAGCAACAAAAAAAAAAAAAAAAAAAAAAAATCACTCAAGTCATCTGTACTTCAATAATAAATTAATAAGGGGAAAAATAAGCTCACTTGTAATTGCTGCTGCATATTCTCAGGTGGAAAATGTTTCCATTTGAATGTGGGAAAATTACATGTAATTCCAGAAGTTCTTGTATAGCTCCAGGCTTATACAGATCTTCCCTATTGGAATCCCTTTGCTTTGTGTTAGTCCTGTGCTCAGGAAGGCACAAGACGGTAGAAACCTCTCACCTTTCCTCTGTATTACTGCACAACACAGGTAAAAACCTGTGTATAACATCCCTGTATACTGCCGTGCTCACTGTTTCACAAGTATATTTATGTTTTATCAAATTACATAATGTATTTCTAATTTTTACCTTTTTGTCTCACTCTTTCCCAATAACACAGAGACCACGGATGGGGCACAAAGGGGCTGAACAAATGTCTGTTTTAATGAGCCTTTAAAGACTACACTGCGATCGTATTTTAACGTCTACCACTTCATCTGTTCACCTCTTTGCATCTCATGTGAGATATTCACGTTCATGGACGGATGAAAACATAGACCTCAGCTAAACTGCAAATTGCTATGAGATTGCTCCCCAGGTTGGCAAAGCCTCAAATGTTAAATTTGTGAGTGCCAAGAGTTTAAATATATAAAATGCCTTTATTTGTAAAAAGCCTCAAAGGACTTTTTTCACTGTTGAGTCATCATATCCCTTACGTTTGTAAAACCATTTGCAATTTACAAAGTGCTTTCATACTTATCATCGCATAGTCCTTGTAGTCAGGCTGGATATTAGTAATTTATACGTTACAAACAAGGAGCTAGAAGCTCTGAGATGGTGAGTCACTTGCTCATGGTGCCATTCATCTAAAAAAAATCTATAAATGGCCCGTTGGGTTATCTTCCTGGTTTCCCCATTATGAGCAATGTTGCAGGAAGCCTTCTCATACCTGTTATCTTTGACTAACATTTGGCCAACATTTCTGTGGGATGAAGTCTCAAGTGGGATTTCTGGTCTGGGATTTGAGGACAGGATGTCGAGTGGGTAGAGGGGACACAGGGAAAGGGTTCCTGGCGGGGAAATGAAGTCAAGGAGGCAGGCCTAGTTTTATTTAGCTGGAAGTGTGGGCCGCTGCTTTCTAACTTCAGAGTGAAACTAAGTCCAAGTGGCTATCAGCCAGAGGAGCTGCAGGGTAACCTGGGCAGTGGCGCCTCTCCAGGGTCTCAGGTAGCACCTAAGCGTGGGTTAGCCCAACAGATCCGCCAGCAGCTGCTTCAACACCTTAGGCCCCGGAAGGATGAGGTCCTGCCGAGTGGTTCTCTATTGAAGAGGAGGAAGCAAGGGTCCAGCTGATAGATAACAGCAGTGCAGGAAAGGGACAGAACGAGCACCAGATTCTGCCTCTCCAACTGGATCTCCATTAATCCCAATGAGAATTCTGACATTTCCTTCTCATCTTCACTCCCATGGTTTGCTACATATGCTCCAAGACCCCTAGTCCCGCCCTTGGGTGAGTACGCAGTTGACAATGATTCCAAGGAGTTTAAAGCAAATTCCCCGCAGGAATTTGTTGATCGTTTATTTCTCTCTATTTATTTATGTCTTATTTCCTGAGGGACAGAATGGCAGAAAGAGCTCTGGCCCTAGGCGTCAGAAGAAAGGCCCGGAAGAAGACAGAGAAGGGAGACTGAAGAGGTGTGGAAAGGGAAGGAACAGTGCAGAGCAGCAGCTCTGAGCCGTCACTTTACAATATTGACTGGTAGCTGTCCTCACGATCACCTTGTAAGTATGGTGTGGTTGGTCCATGACTGATGAGAAGACGGAGCTTGGAGAAGTTAAGAGTCTTGTCCAAGCACTAACCCCCACGCAGGAAAAACAACAGGACTTCTGTCCTGCAAGGGATTTTCCATTGTTCTACAGCTGTGAAAACCAAAGGAGATAATGAACCCCAAAACTAGCTACTGAAGACTGAGAGCATATTATGCTGGCAATGCCAGGACCTCGCAACTTATGTTTTCCAAGGTCTAGTCTCCCTGCCGGTCAGCCAGTCGCCTGCTGGGCCAGTCAGGCTCGAGGATGGCTGGGAACCGACTTGAATAAAGGGCCTGCAGGGCTGCACTTAGCAGGTTCGTGGCCGCCACCCCCCCTAGACAGTCCCACGGCATTTACGAGAAACTTCTCAGGAGGTTGTGGGCCAAAATTTATGTCTTTTGTCCACTTTCAGTTTATAAATCTGTATTCCCATTGATTCCCAAGATGGCTCCTTACTTTCTTCCATACAATTTCCTCTGTATTACTCCCCGTTTCAGGACAATAAAGCATAAGTGGAAGCACAAAGAAGGCCTTGTTTATCTTCAAGAAAGAAATACGTATATATACATATATATACATATATATAACATATAGTTATTATATACCTATACAATTACACAAACACACATGCACATTTTTCAGTAGGCTCAGAGTTACCCTTGAGTCCTTCCTCCCCCTACTCCCAATTCTACTGGTTGTACCTCTGATCTGTTCCTCAACTCTACCCCTCCTCTATTTTCAAGCCACGGCCTTACTTAGGGTCTCATTATTTCTCACCTACAATAGCATCCTGACTGGTCTTTGGGTCAGTGGCCTGCCTCCTGCTGCTTTCGTCCTGTGTGCCCTTCCTTCATAATTACTTAAGTGAGCTGCTATATTACTCAAGGTGGAGGCAGCTTCTAATTCCTCAAGGGCAAATTTCACAGATGAGTTGACCAGCTGGATAGAGCAGCAAGCCCATTGCTATCTTAAGCCCTAAAATGATAAGATGTAGCAAACTGAATGCCTGTTATGGGTTGAACTGTGTCCTCCTCCAAAAAAAAAGGTATGCTGAATTACCAACCTCCAATATTTATGAATGTGACTTTATTTGGAAATAGGGTCTATGCAGATGTAATAAAGTCAAGATGAGGTCATTAGGGTGGGCCTCAATCCAGTCTGACTGGTGTCCTTATGAGAAGAGACAGGCATGCAGAGAGGCATGTGAGGGCAGAGGCAGAGATGGGAGTGATACATCTAGAAACCAAGAATTGCACAACACCAGAAACGAAGAAAAAGACATGGGACAGATTCTCATGCCTTCAGAGAGTGCATGGTCCCGCTGAAAGCTTGATTTTAGATTATAGCCTCCAAGAATGTAAGTGAATAAATTTCTCTGGTCTTAAGCCACCTAGCTTGTGGCCATTTGTTAAGGTAGCCATAGGATCTTTAAAAACGTGAGAAGAGTTGACCATCAAGAAAGAACCCTCCAAATCAAAGCTCCTTCATATGTGTGACTCTGTTAGTGTTTTATCTACCCCATCAGAAGCCAATGGCCTCCACAATTATGATTCTAAAGAACATACTTGATTACATCATTCTCTTTTCTAAAAAGCCTCCCATTTTCCAGAAGACAAAGTCTAAGCCCCTAATATGCCATGTAAGGCCTTCACAGTCTGGTCCCAACCTGCCTTTCCAACATAACTGCCATCATTCCACCCCCACTTCCCTCCCTCCATGCGGACCACCAGCCATCACGCTGCCCCAGAGTCCAGTGACTGATTCTCAGGTTCAGAGAACAACTGGAGTGGTGAAGGCAACTGTCCAGGGTGGCCCTGAGAGTGGGCCTGGGGGTCCACCATACTGAGCAAGCCCAGGATGCCCAGAGCAGGCCAAAAACAGGGCAATGCTGAATCAGGCAGAAAGATTTGTGGCTTTGGGCACAAAAGGCACTGGGGTTGGGCACAGCAGAAGCATAATTTGGTGGGTATGTAACAGGCAATACCACTTTATGGTATAGGCAGCATTCTATTTCCTCTCTGAATTCACTTTGCACCTTCATCAATCAATACATTATTGAGTTATCTACAATGCACTTAGCCCTGTGCTCAATGCAAGGACACACAGAAGAGTATATAAGGTGTGTCAAGTTCACTAATCCAATGAGTTTGGTCTAACTGGGGAAAGGACTAACATGCAATGCGCATATGACGCAAGGCAGCAGATTCACTTCTGGGGCTTAATCTAAAAACTGGAAGAGTTCTAAGGAGGGAAGTGGCCTGAGTGGGCTGGAGCAGTCCAGAAAGAGGAGGTGGAGGAATGGGAGCCGAGGCTGGGCCTGGCAGGTGCCAAGGACTTAGCTGGCCAGCGGGAGGAGGGAGACTTCAGAGGACAACACAAACGAAGGTACAGAGGCAGAAGGAGCAGACGTCACTACTACTGGTGAAACCTACTTTTCAAAGCACTATTCTCAATTAGTCTAGTTCACTGAATTAGTCTAGTCCAGATCAGCAATATCAGTAACATCTGGAAACTCATCAGAAATGCCAAGTCTCAGCCTCGCTCCCCAACGTAGTTGAATGAGGGGCTTTGGGGGTGGGGGGGGGACCCCGCAATCTGTCCAAGTCCAATGCACTGTCCAGGTGATTCCAACGCAAGCTAAATAATAAGTTTATTTGTTTATTTTGAGAAAGTTCAAGCGGCGAATGGAGAGACTGAGAATCCCAAGCAGGCTCCAAACTACCAGCGCAGAGCCTGACTCGGAGCTCAAACTCACGGACCTCAAGATCATGACCACTGAGCCGAAGTGGGATGCTTAACCGTCTGAGCCACCCTGGCGCCCGTGAAGGCTGAAGGTTTTGAGAACCACTGCTCTCAGGAGAAGACATGCTATAAATAAATTTATGATATCTCTAACTATAGAAGAAACTTTTAAAAGGTCCCTAACTTTTAATTCATTTCATTTATGATTTATGACATCTCTTCCTACAGAAGAAACGCTTACATCGTCCCTAACTTTTAATTCATTTCACTGAGTTCTGACAGAACCTAAATGCAGTGCTGCCACATATGCCAAGCAAGCACAAGGCAGAGACACCAGCGTGCACACGGGAACAGGGGTGTGCGCAAGGACCAAATCGGTCATCTGACTGCCAGGAAGTAACTGCTGAGATACATCTGAGAAAGATCTAGAAAGGAAGCAGCACAGGCCTGATGTCACAGTCCTGCTGGACAAGAAATTTTATATACCAAAGATAAAGAAAGTGACTTCCTGTGCTTACCTCGGCCCCAGAAATAATAATGGGAGCACAGATACGACTGCCTCCCTTGTCACCCCATCATCTTTCTGTGATCCTCTGGTGGCCAGTTCTCTTACATGCACACACCAGAGATAAGACCCGCACACCCTTCTGTGTCCTGAGCTTCTGCATTTGAGGACCGTTGACAATTCCCTACATCCGCCACTCTGGCCAGATGAAGGTTGGGTTTATTTTGACTTGTGTTGGGCCTGCAGCTCCTCGTTAAGTAAACTAGGACTCCGCGTCTGGCCAATGCATTCGAGACGAGAAAAACAGAAGGGAATCAAGGTGAATTGTAGGGAGGGAAGGAGGGGAAGTTCCCTGGAAGTCTAAAAGTAGGAAGCAAGGATGGTATTTTTGGCTTGGGACTTTCTGTACCACATGAAATTATGAGAATGACTTAATTGTTCCTGTGCATCTGAAACCCGAGAGAGACCATAATGGCTGGGTTACACCCAGACCGACTGGAGCAGGGGTTAGACGGGGTGGCCTCCTGCCAATGGACCCTGCTCTGCGAACATGGCTGACAGCCTCGGTGGTGGTGTCACAGCCGGGCTGGGTCTGATGATAGCCGGCTTGGCTTTCCCTCCTCAATCTCCCAGGAGTAGACAAGGTGTTAGGATACAGAGAGCTCCCATTTCAGGGGTAACTAGAGGGGTAGGCGGTGAGTTCCAGAAAGCCTGGGCTCTATTCTTTACTCTAGAAAAGTCTTTTCTCTCCAGTGGCTATATGCACTCAGGCAACAATCTTAACTTTTCTCTGTTTCCTCCTCTCCTGAAAGAGAAAGGCACGCTATATGTGTCTTGGTTAGTTCATAGAATGAGGGAGAAAAGAAATACAGAAAAAGATGCAAAGCACACCCTCTGGAAAGTTAAGATCGTTACACTATTGGGAGTTATTCCTGGACTCTGGTTTTCACCTGGTATCTTTTGCCCGCCTCTCCTTACGGTGGAAGCCTAAGGGGCTGCCAGCCCTGCTTCCCTTTCTATGAGAGGTAGTGGCATGATGGCCCACGCCTTGCCACCTGGCCCCAGGAGACGACCCCTGACCCAAGCCAGACCCACCAGATAATGATTCCCAGGAATTTATAGGGGAGGCTTAGTGGTGACTTAGAACTATGACACTACCCTCGTGGTTGCTATCAGGGGTGCTTTTACTCCCCAGGGAGCACGTGATGAGGTCTGGATTCACTTTCGGCTGTCACGATGAGGAGGGGGTACTACTGGCATCGAGACAGTAGAGACCAGGGGTGCTGCTAAATATCCTCCAAAGAACAGGATAGGCCCCCGTGACAAATTATCTGGCCCAAAATGTCAGCGGTATCAAGCCTGCGAAGCCCTGCACTGGAGCGGCTGCAAGGCAAATGGCCCCAGGGGCCAGGCAGATAAAGGGGGTGATTCAGGCAGTGGGGAAGGGGGCTGACTGGCAATGGAGGGTCTGATTCCTCTGGATCGCTCCAGCCAGTGGTTGTGACCACGGGGAAACCTGAAGTCCTGGTTTTCTAGAGAAGCTGGAAAACTGGATTTTCATGTGAAATCTGATTTTTTTTAAAACTTGTTTTTTAAGTAAGCTCTATGCCCAACATTGGGCCTGAACTCACAACCCCAAGAACAAGAATTGCATGCTCTACCAAGTGAGCCTGCCAGGCACCCTGAAATCCACTTTTTAAATGCTGGCTCAGAATCCTAAGTGTCCATCAACAGACGAATGGATCAAGAAGATGTGNAAAAAAAAAAATGCTGGCTCAGATTTTCTTAAACATATGGGCCAAAGAAATACATCTCCAGGCCTTGTGGAGGCTGGGGTCGTGGGGGTCACCAGAGGTTTACAACCTCTGATCTAGAGAGAAGATCTAAAGCCTCCTTTACTTGGATCCCTGGAAGCTTACTAGTTCTTCCCTCCACCTCCTAGGATTTGTGAGGCAGCCCAGGAGGTGCCATGCGCACCCAGAAGCCTTCCCTGGTGCACACCCCTGCCCCCCTCTCTCACACACTCACTTCTCCAGCTACTTCTTTGACCTGATGGGTCATCTCCACTGAAATAAGAATTTTAATCTCTCAGGGTTGGAAGAGACCCTGGAAAAGGGCTGTTCCTGACCTGCCAGGAAAAATATTTGATGCATTACTTAACCTCTCTGAGCCTCAGTTTCCTCGTTTGTAAAGTTTGGGTAATAATAAGAATAAATCTTCAGGCTGTTAGGAAGATTGAATACATTCATGTAGCACCTTAACCTCCTTCATGAATCCTTCGCCTTTGGACATAACGCTCCAATGCTGCTGCCCCTGTTAATACAAATAAGGCAACCAGCACACTTAGATCAAGATGAATGCTAATATTTGTCTGAGGCTTAGCCTAAAAACTCACACAGGGTGGAACTTGAACATTAAATCGCTTTCCCAGGACAAATAAGCCATGTCTCATCAGTTACTTAGACACATTTTTGGAACACTTTGCAGACGCCAAAGAATATTTTGTGTGTTGATGTACAGTGGACCGACAGGTACCAGGGTGATGTAGCTCATGGCGATTCTGAGAAGGGGCACAAACAGCAGGAGAGACAGCGAGCAAAGAGAGGGTAACTTCATACCATCCAACCACCACTCGCAAAAAAAGAAAAAAGAAAGTATACAAGAAATTCTTGGGCCAGAGTGCAACAATCTCTCACCATCTTAAGAATTTAGTGAATTCAGGTTTATGGCAAATCCAACCTGTCACAAGGGCTGTGGCATTCTTTGCCGCAGCCAAGTCATTCTGGCCTGAACTCTTGCCAAGGCTACTTGACCCTCATAAAAATCCTTGACAGTGGAGTGGGTGCCATTTTTTCCCTCTGCCTTTGAAAAGCTTCCTTGACAACACCCATTACAAAGAGAATAGGGTCTGCTCTCCAGACTGGAGGCCAAAACACTAATTCACTAATACCCAAGTCTGCCAAAAAAATCTGTGGGTATTACTCTCTCCTTCCAGCAGTGTAATAGAGAGAAAAGAAAGAGAGAAATGGAACGGACAGGAGGAAAACCCAGAAAGAATTCTGATATTAAGCTCAAACGATCCCATGTGGTTTTTCCCATTTGCCCTTCCTACTTTACTCCAGGTCACTTTTTGCCGATATAAACGGGTCTTTCAATGACAAAATCATTTCATCATGTATGGACTGGATATTGGTTCTGTTGCTTTCGATAGCCAACTTCACAGGGAATTTCTGTGAGTCTTCTGGGTTCGTTAGCAATTGTTTCATTATTTCTGTAAAAGCACTGGGTTATGTAAGGAAGGTCATACAAAGCAAATAACGCATACTAAAAACTGAAACTATACTAGGAAAAATAAATCTGAATTCAGTCCAAGGACTGGTGAAAGTTGGTATTATTAAGCTATCACTCATAAATGCTAACAACTAACTTCCCACAGCTCTATCGGAAGCAGAGCCTCCAAATAGCCTCCAGGGCCCAAGAATATTCTGGAGCATTAAGCTGCATTCTTGCTAGAAGTAGTTTCCTCCCTAGGCAGGGAAGAAAGTGCATCTGATGTTTTGCCATTTGGTAATCCAAAGGGGGCACTATACTTTCCAATCTTGCTCTATCCAACCATGCATTCAATAAATATTTACTGAGTGCCTCTTACATGCCAGACACTTTGCTAGGAGTTGGGTGATGTAGATGAACACAGGCATTTTGCCTGCCCCAATAGAGCTTACAGCCCGATGAGACCATCAGGTCAACGAGCAATGCCAACAGGTTGATAGGAGCCATGTATGGTAAGACACGCCCTTCTCTTCTCTGTCCTCCCCAAAGAAGCTTGGGACAAGAGGCTGCGAGAACTTAATCTGATGTTAAGTCACGGAAACAGTCCAGATTCTGGGGTCAAACTCTAAACTCACAATCACCAAAGGATACCAACAGAAGACATAATTTGGGAAGAGACCAGTGACAGAGACCATAAAGAAGGGGAGGCAGAAATGAAGGACAGACTTAGGAGAACAAATTGTCTGGCTTGCTAGGAGCCTGGAATCCGAAGAAAGGCAATGAGAGCTGTGCCAGTAGAAAGGACGGGGGCATCAGGGAAGGTGTAGGACAGTCACAGTCAAGGGCTTTTCCAAATCCTAGACGCGGGCTAACTCAACTTTTATGATAACTCTATAAAGCAGGTGCTATTATAATCACTCCCATTCTACAAATGAGGAAACTGAGGTAGAAAGGTTACAAAACTTGCCCAAGGTTGTTAGTAAGTCACGGCACCAGGATTCAAGCTGGCTCTAGAACCTTTGTTTCATATTAAATGTGTGTCAGAGATTTCAGACAGGCCTTAGTGAAAAATGAGAAGTCAGAGAGGATTTTTAAGCAAGATACCATGTAATTAAAACATCGATTTCGGAATTCATGTAGTCACTGAACGTAGAATGATCTGGAAGGGAAAGAAGAAGGCAACTGGCATTTAATGAATGCCTCAGGTGTGCCCAGACCTCTTCAGACATTATCTTATAATTCTCCCTCGTTATCCAACAATCACTCCAGAAGGGGCAGGTTTCCATTTTACTGATACCGGAACTAAGTCTCAAAACGGTTCAGTCACTTGCACATTTACTCCTGTAAGTGGTAGAATCAGATTTTTAACCCAAGTGAGGCTACCATTCCAGTCCCTGCTATTCCTACCACAGAGTCCTCGAAATGCTGGAGGCAAGGAAACCAGGCAGTAGATTTTTTAAATCGTCAAAATGGATTGTCATGAGAATTAGAGGAAGGGCTGTGTCAGAGACCTGATAACTGACTGGACACTGAAATCAAGGGAAGGAGGGAAGGAAGGAGGGAAGGAAGGAGGGAAGGAAGGAAGGAAACAAGATCAAGACTTCAAAATTATTTCACTTGAGTGTGAGAGTTAGGATGTAGTAGAAGCAGCCTACCAGAACGGTGACTAAGAGTACTAACCTTTATTGAGCACTTACTATTTGCCAGGCACTGTACTAAGGGCATTACATGCACCAATTAAAAACTCTTCTTATCCACATTTTTTAAAGTTAATTAATTTATTTATTTTGAGAGAGACAGAGAGAGCGTGAGCAGAGGGTGGGGCAGAGAGAGGGAGAGAGAGAATCCTAAGCAGGCTCCACACTGTCAGTGCTGTCAGTGTGGAGCCCCATCCAGGGCTTGAACCCACAAACCGTGGGATCATGACCTGGACTGAAACCAAGAGTTGGATGCTTAATGGACTGAGCCACCCAGGAGCCTCATTATCCACATTTTAAAAATGAGGCAATGGAATAAGTTCCCCGAGGTCACACAGTAAGTAAAATTTGAGCTGAATGGAGAGACATGTTTTAACTTCATGTCTCATAAGAAGCTGGGCATTTCCTATAAGTCTCAGAGGAAACAGAAGACATTATAATGGGTTAAAGATTTGCATGGCTGGGGAATTCCAGAGAAGCAGAACTAGCATAAATGGATAAATGCCGCAAAAAATTAAATTTTAGCTCAAACATGAAGTTTCTGCAGTAACCTGTATTTATTCTGATTTCAAAAGTAAATGGATTAAATAAAATTCTTTTTAAAGAGAGAAATGAAAGAAACACCATTGCTTTCACATTCCTAATGAGTTTGGCCATGCGAAAACAAACAGGCTCCCTTCTGAGACACGAGCTCTTAATCACTGGAAATATTCAAGGATGCTGTCAGAAACCACCAGAAGAATTTCTGGTCAACGCAAAGTTGTCAATGAGAACATGAGATACCTATCTCTCAACTGGAGGCTCCTTCCTGCCTTTTTCCCTTCACGGGTCACTTCTCAATGTTACCCTTCTTACAGGATGATGTTACTCTCTACAGAGAAAGGCTGCCCTTTGTGTCACCTTACGTGATAAAGAGGCTGTCACAGTGAAGCTGTATCTGTAGCCACAAACTACTTTGACAATATTCACCTTATAAGCTATTTCTTAGTTTTGAAAAGTGGAATTAAAAAGTGAAATGAAAAGGAAGAAGTCGTCTACGGCATAGTTTTATGTATAAAAGCCTTACCTTTGGTGGTTAAGCAATCCACACCATTTGAGAACGTAGCCAAGTATTTTTCAGGTTCAAACGGAACCTGCTCACCCATGAGCATGGGTGAGAATGAAGCCGAGTGAGAGCGACTGGCTGAAAGGAAACTGTCCAGCTTACCAGGCTATTCTAAAAACATAAGTAACTCTGTCAGAAAGAAGGTGAAATCTAACTAAGTCCTGACCCAGGCTTTATTGATTCCAAGAAGCAAATGCAGGGTGAGGGCGGGAGGTAGGGACACATTGTTTTATTTTTACAATTTAGTATGTCTGAAATCAGACTCTATGTTATAACTCGTGGCATGTCTCCATTTGGTTAACAGCATTTCCTTATCTTTTTTTTTAAATGTTTATTCATTTTTGAAGGACAGAGAGAGAGAGACAGAGTACTAGCAAGGGAGGGGCAGAGACGGAGGGAGACACAATGTGAAGCAGGCTCTAGTCTCTGAGATGTCAGCACAGAGCCCAACGTGGGATTTGAACTTGAGAACCGTGAGATCATGACTTGAGCTGAAGTCAGACGCTAAACTGACCAGCCACCCAGGCTTCCCACAGTTTTTCTATCTTAAAGGTACATAAAGGTATATTGTGCTTCTTAAAAATCAATGGCAAAAGGAAACGGAAATAAGGCTAACAGAAAATAAATATCAGTTTCTTAGAAACATAAACAAATAAGCCAAGGGAGTCTTAGTTTTGATGACATATGGTAATTTCCAAACATGATGCATAAAGAAACAATTTACACATGAGAACTAAAATTCGGGTTTAATAGGTAAAGCCTGTGACTCTTGATCTCAGGGTTGTGAGTTTGAGACCCACGCTGGGTGTGGAGATTACTTAAAAACTAAAATCTTAAAAAGTAAAATAAAATAAAATTCAGACTTAAGAATCAGGGACGGTATGGAGAATGACTGCGTGCACTAGTGTGATGATTGTACGAGTACTAAAGTGTGCAACAGAGCATCTGGGGATCTGTCATCTTTTCAAAAATTTTTTTAATGTTTATTCATTTTTGAGGGAGAGAGAGAGAGAGAGACAGAGTACTAGCAGGGGAGGGGCAGAGAGAGAGAGGGAGACACAGTATCGGAAGCAGGCTCCGGGCTCTGAGCTGTCAACCAAGAGCCAGACGCGGGGCTCGAACCCGCAAACAGTGAGATCGTGACCTGAGCTGAAGTTGGATGCTTAACCGACTGAGTCACCCAGGCGCCCTGGGAGCTGTCACCTTCAATTACTACTAAAGCGTCTGGGGCTCTGGTAACCTTATTTCAGAGCTACAAAGACCCTTGACATGCCCACTGTGACTTTGAGCTGCCTGGCGACAGAGGAAGCCTCAAAAAGCAGGATGAAAACAGACTTCTAGAGAAACCTGAGGTTCAGGACCTAAGAGGGGTGGGGGAGAGGATCTCCTTTCGCCCCAGCTGTGTATTTGTTTGTTTTGGTTATGGGTTTTGTTTTTGTTTTTGTTTTTGTAGCTCCAGCTGTATATTTGAATGAAGTGTGGCATCTTTCCAGATGCTCTCAGTCCTAAAGGGCAGGACCCACTTTGGCCACAGATCATAACTAGGAAAGGAAAGTTTAGCCAGAAGAAGGAAGGGTAACTAGATTTTCTGAGGTCAAAGAGCATGGCATGAAGTCAGACAAGTTCATGTACTTATGTGGACAAGGTGGACTATGTGACATCTGAACTGTTAGCAAACAGAGTTAACTCTGCTATACAGTGTCCTTACACAAAAGAGCCAATGTTGATCAAATCAGTGAAATCCTGAATTACNCCTCGCTCTCTGCCCCTCCCCCACTTGCACATGCGCACGAGCTCGCTCGCCTCTCTCTCTCAAAATAAATAAATATATATAAACCTTTTAAAAAATTTTAAAAAGAACATAAGCCTATCAGGCTGTTTTGGGAATTGGGCCACTTTAGGGGGAATGATGAGGGTGCTGGAGAGTCTGGGTCGTTCAAGGTGAGAACAGGTGGGGAAGAAGCAACTCAGGCAGGCAGAGCAACCCAAGTTCAAGTTGAACATTCCTGTTCCCAAAGCCCAGGTAGGAGAGAACCTGCGTTTATTGCTATCCAAGCACCTGGCCCAGAAAGTGGCACACAGCAGACCCTCAGAATTACTGCCTGGAAAAATTGCCCCAATGTTGCACCCACTTCTCTTGACAGTTAAATAACCTTTGGAAGTAAGTGGGGTCTTACGGCCTAAACATGTTAAATGACTTCGAAGGGTTTTACTTCTAATGGAGGAATGAAGCGCGGAGGAGAATCCAGATTATCTCAGTTGCAAGTAACAAAGTTAAAATAATAGTTGAATCTGTTTTGATTTTTAGCATTCTGAGGCTTTCAGGAAAGAAATGACTTTAGTCTGGGGCACTGTATTCCCCTTCAGCAGGGTTTCACAGTCTAAAGGAATCCAATTTTCCTTTTCTAATAGGGAAAAAAAAATTGCCTAATTACATAATCAGGGATTTCGTAGAAATGATCACAGCTTGACGGAAGGCCATAGAGTCCTGTCTGAGTCCCGGGCAGCAGGGCGTGAGGTCAGCTGACCCGCACACAGCTCCACCAAACACGGGTGGTTGAGAGGATTTAAATATTCCGGCTCAGGGTTTTCTGGAGTTTGACAGAGCAATCCTATAATGCAGCTTTTAAAACACAAGCACTAAAATGTACATCCAATCGCTTTGTTAGGTTTTTTCCATGAAGGCATATTAATAGCTATTTTTAAACACTAACCTAGCATTTCTTCCTCATGTTTTTAAAATTAATTAAATTCATTAAAGTGAAACCAGCATTTTCTTCTTAAACTGATGGATCCAGACGAGGGAAAAGCTGCTGAGCGTGGGAGCAGGTGTTATTTTTACCACACCTACAGCGACCCTATTTCGTAGCTCAGGCAAGTCTCTGTACTCTTAACATCTGGCTTGATTTTCTCGCCTGTCAGATGGGGACATGGATTGACCTCCACGGCCCCTTCCGGCTCTGACCTCTGTGACCTGTGACCAGGGCTGTCCAGGGAATCACAAGATGGAAGCGTTAGCACAAGAGACAGCAACTGGAACTTTCAAAAGAATGGGAACAGGAAAGCCACCACACATTCCTCATGGCCGTTGATACTTTAGAGACCAAACTCTAGGCTGACTTAAAGGTTCAGTTCCTCTTTATTGGGTACATTTTTTATTATCAGGTGCTTAACATGGAAAAAAAAAAAGTTGAAAAACCCCCAGACATCTATATATTTCTGTCAATACACATATAATTCTCACTTCCTCTAGAAAACTGCACAGTTAGAATTAGGTGGGTGGTCAACCTGAACCTACCTTCCAATTTAAAATCACAAGCTGTTTCTCAAGGTCCTATCAACTGGTGAGGTTTTTAAATAATCCTTTATTTAAAATCCTGCCTGGCTCAGTCGCAAGAGCATGTGACTCTTGATCTCAGGGTCATGAGTCTGAGCCCCATGTGGGGTGTAGAGATTACTTAATAAAGCTTTAAAAATATATAAATACATAAATAATCCTTTCAGCCTAAATGGCTCCTATACAACGGACTTACATTTTAATGAGTTGATCATTCTGTTGTTGTCTATGGACCTTCCTTTTGTGTTAAAATATACATTGTAACTTGCATATTTTAGAGCTATGCTTTAATTAAAGATGATCTAACAGCTTCACAGATTCCTCTCTCGGTCAATATAGTAGAAGGGACACTGGAAAATGACTCATGGGGGAGGTATTTTCCCATTTGACTTTTCAACCACACAACTCTACGCAGGAATCTCCGATCCGGTCCTCCACCCTGTGAGGGACAAGACACTGCCTCTTGTCCACATGCACCCATCACAAGGGCCGTCCTAGGCCACCACTGGGCACTGCCTAGACTCAACACCTGCTCAGCTGTTCCTATATCTCTACCATCTGGTGAACATGTTCAGGAAATCCAGTCCTTGAAGTATTACTTTACATGCTGGCAGATATAGTATTATATAACCATATGCACTGATTTACTTTAAAAACAGCACCACTCTGTGGAGAATGCAGGAGGGCAAGTATGGAAACAGAGAGACCATGAGGAATATCCTCTAGCTTTCTAGGTGAGGAGTGGTGGTCCCTGAATTAGGGCGGCAGCTGTGAAGTGAGGTCAAGCTATTGGATTCCATCATCTTTATAAGTAGAAATGACAAGACATTCTGGCTACGATATGGGGGTGAGGGAAAGAATGAAGTCAAGGAAAGGCTAGGTGGGGCTGCATTTCCAGACACATCCGGGAAAGGCTGTGGCTCCCCATCAACGGGCAAAGGAACATTAGCCACACGGACCCCCTCACCCCCTTCTCTTCCCAGCACCGTGGGCGCTGTCTTGGGAGAAAAGGTGACGGGCCCAGCCAAGAGGTATGGGGGCTCACCTCTTGCTGAAAGGAGGCAGAGAAGGAAAATGCCTCAGAAAGATTCCCACCTCTGAAGAGACGAAGCTGGACGATGGGATGGAGATGGTGGGGCTCCTACCAGCAAGAGCAGCTCTGGCTGTGGTGGTGACAGTTCCCAATTCCTTTGCGGTATACCCGGCAGGCACATGGCTAGGTGTCAAGGGTACCAGCAGGGAAAGTCAGAGAAGGTTCACCCCCAGGGATTAGGTGGGCAGCAGAAGACCTGGTAGAGTGTGGTCCTTGCTCAAGCCAAAAACAGGAGGTGGGGGCGCCTGGGTGGCTCACTCGGTTAAGCGTGCGACTTCGGCTCAGGTCATGATCTCAGGGTTTGTGGGTTCGAGCCCCACGTCAGGCTCTGTGCTGACAGCTCAGAGCCTGGAGCCTGCTTCGGATTCTGTGTCTCCCTCTCTCTCTGCCCCTCCCCTGCTTGCTCTCTGTCTCTGTCTCTCAAAATGAAATGAAGACATAAAAAAAAAAATTAAAAAAAAAAACACAGGAGGTGGGAGCAGACCCGTGTGCTTTCTCACACTGGGAAAGTGGCTCTTACGTGGACCTGTGCCACCTCCCAGAGCAGACTGCTATGCAGACTCTGCAGGAGGAGAACCTGATCCATTTCCAGGCTCAAACTAGACACCGAACTCAAAGGGTGGAGGGAGCGTGACAGAATGTTCATCTTACAGCCTCTATGAACCCCTATGCGTGGTAGTGGTGGTATCTCTCCAATTCACATGACACAAAGTAGTAGTAGTAGTAGTAGTAGTAGTAGTAGTAGTAGTAGTAGCAGCAGCAGCACTAGTAGTATTTTGTAAAGACAAACCATGGAAACTTAAAGGATATACACTACTCCGGCTATTCACAAATGAGCCTGATCAAAACACAGATATTGGGAGCAATGTGGACAGGAAAAGTGGCCACTTGTGGCAAACTTTCTCCACATGGTTGCTTCCTAGGGAGAGGACTTCACCGGACCTCCGTCTACGGAGCCATCTGCAACGGGCTCTGGTGGTGAGCACACGGCACCTCCAGGGTTATGCCGTTAGAGCAAGTGATATACCAAGAAATGGGGAAAAGAGTAGGTACTAGGGTTGTTTATGTCCATATATTCTTGAGAAAACGAAGGCAAAGATACAGTGCCCACTTAAACTCTGTGAGTGGCCAATATTATCCCAATTACAGATGAGGAAACTAGCTCAGAGATTCAGCAACTCTACCCATGGCTAACCAGGGCGGATCAGAATTTGAACCCAGCACTCTGTTGACACCACAGCTTCATAAAGATTATGGTCACCAGCAGGAAGGTAAGGAGAGGTAAGGTAAGGACTCACAATGAAACTTGAGTGTGAGGGTAAGATAAGCAATAACAAATATCAGAATAATATTAATTATGACAGTCATAACTAATACCTACTGAGTGCTTAGTATTAACTTGTTAATCAAAACTTCATTGAGCTCCCACTATGTGCCAGGCACTAGTATGGACACTGGAAATACAGCTTCTGCATGGAGCCAACATTTTCATGGAGGAGATCCCACGCTAGGTCCCCTGAGTTATTCCTCGTAAACCTCAAGCAACACTATGTCGTATATACTAATATAACCCCCATTCCGTGAAGAAATCAGAGGGGTTAAGTGACTTACCTAATGTGCCATAGCTAGAAAGTGGGCCGGAACTCCCTAGAATCATATGACCAGTGCCGTTCATGAAATACCCCAATAGCCACCCTCAATGTGCAGTGTTGGGAGGAAAATGGACCAGAGACTCAGAATATAAACATTTGGGAGTAGCTCCAAACCAAAAGAGATTTTGACATCTGTTCAAAGGAGCTGCAAGAATGCTTTAAAGGATATTCTAGGACCTCTGCAAGTGAGGGGGGTGGGGAGCCCACCCAAACATTCTCACAATTCAGTGTTCCTTCCAAGTTCATGGCCACATGACTCCGTGTGGAAAGTGCCAGCCGTCAAGCACTGGGCAGGGCTGCTTCCTGTATAACCTCGGCTTTTTGATTCTCTCTTAAGGTCTTTCAAAGAGCAAACCACAGCCATTCTCACTTCCCAGAACCCTCTGCTGATTACAGTGAGATCAAATCCCCCATGGACAGGGAGGACTGGTATTTCAAACATGAAACACTGGAACGCAGATTAATAATTTACCAATGACTCTAAACAAATATTGTTCACGGGGGAAAAAATCTCCCATTTTAAATGGGAAGTCAGTCAGATTACCTCAGTCCTTTAAAAAGCAAACTGCAAAATAACCTTCTTAGAATTCAATATTTATTAACGCTGACGGTTCATTTTTTTAAGAATTAATCATTCCCAGCTTCAATATTCTGCTTCAACATAAAGTTCACTGTATTCTGTATGTGGATTCCTGCACTCTCTGCCCAAATAAATTAATACATATTCCAGAGTCTGGGGCCGCGATCAATGAAAAACCACAGTAAATTCCTGAGCAGTAATAGATATTCCACATGGCTTAAAATGGTTGAAGGAGAATTTTCTTAAGGTTGAGAATCAAAGTACTGTAATTGAAGATCTTAAAAATTAAGCAGCAATGGCTTCTCAAGGTATCTGATGTTGACCTCAAGGATCATTTAAGGTAAATTTCCTCTCCTAGTCTTTCCTTGCTCGCTCTCTCTGTTTCCAGCTCTAAGAGTGGTATAGAGTTGGCATTAGGTCAGTGGCATTAACCTAAAATGGCAATGCAATATGAAAAATGGCGGACCAAATGTGTAGAAAAGTAAATACATGAGAAACTATTCGAGAAAAAGTAAACACTTGAGAAAAGGAAATATTCCCCAAGTCTGTTGTCAGGCCTTAGCCTAATCCAATCTATAGGTGCACGGTGTAAAGAAGAACTGAAAAGCATGACAACACAGTCTTCTGTAGGTTTATTCCTAAGCAAACTGAAAAATTGATCTTTGATTCAACTTTAGGGTATTTACAAATTAACACTCTAAATTAACTAAATGTATTCCACTTAACATTATAAGTGCACCTGTCCTATCTTCATGGAAATGATATAGAATAGACATCAGCAAATTACAGCCTGTGGGCCAAATCTGCTTGTTTTTGTCAGTAAAGTTTTATTGGAACACAGCCATGCTCATTCATTTATGCATTCTCTGTGACTATATTCAAGTACAATTGCACCATTGAGGAACTGCGACAGAGACCATATGGTCTACTAAAATATTTACCAGATGACCCTTGACATAAATTGCTGACTTAATACAGAAGAACAAATTTAGGAAAAGCACAAAAGGTAGTAGAGCGCCCTTGCACAGTTCATAGCTGTGCTCATTATACTGTAGAAACACTATGTACAGACTGAACTATCTGGACAAGTGACAAGCCCTTTTCAATCACAACCCCTTTTTCTTTTAGATTGCAATCAACAATTAAAAGAAGCACACCCTTGGGGCACCAGGTGGCTCAGTCAGTTAAGCATCGGACTCTTGCTTTCAGCTCAGGTCAAGATCTCATGATTTGTGAGTTCAAGCCCTGAGACAGGCTCAGTGCTGCCAGTACTGAAACTGCTAGGGAATTCTCCATCTTCCCCCTCTTTCTCTGCTCCTCCCTTGCTTGCAATCTCTCTCTCAAATATAAAATAAATAAACTAAAAAAAAAAAAAGCACACTGATATGTGGAATTAAGAGGTCAGCAAGTATCAGAGGAGGAACACTTTAAAACCAAGTAATTGCATATTTTAGGATGAGGTGGAAGAGGCAGCACAATATATGGCACAAATGGCAAGAAACAGATGGGACAGACTCCTTCTATAGATTGCAATCAATTTGATTGTCAACCTCAGCCCCAAATTGTTTTTTTGTTTTTTTTTAAAGTTTACTTATTTTGAGAGACAGGGCTGCAAGGGACCGGGGGGGATGGAGGCAGAAAGAGAAGGAGAGACAGAGAATCCCAAGCAGTCTCTTCACTGTCGGCACAGAGCCCATTGCAGGGCACAATCCCAATTCCACGAACTGTGAGAACATGACCAGAGCCAAAATCAAGAGTCAGGTGCTTAACTGACTGATCCAACCCAGGTACCTGAGCCCCAAATTGTTTCTTCATGGGAAATTATATAGACACATCAGTCTCCTATGCCCCAAAATACTGAGCTGGAAATAAATTTGTGTCCCACACTATCAGTACATCGTATCTTCCACAATTTGAAATTTACATACATTAACAGCCCATCCCTTAAAAAATGTACACAGTCCTATTAGAGGTATAGCAGTCAGTCATTTTCACCTTGACGAGAGTGGTTTTAATCAGACTACTTTTCTCTCTACCTGAAGCAAGCTCTGGCTTTACAATTCTAGAATTTCACAGTTTGATTTTACTACTTGCACTCTCCTTTATTACTGATGGATGGGGTGATGTTCAAAAGAGATGCAAGTAAATGGACTAATTTTAAAGTAAAGAAAGTAGGGCTAATTCAAGTGAAATGAAGGCTGAGAGCCCTCTTTCTTAGTCTTGAATCTACGCCCTAGATATAAATTGACACATAAGTATACAAAGTAATTTAAAAGCAAAAAGTACCCTACAATTTTGCAGTACTTTAGCTTTTATCTTTGTTACCGTTTTGAGCCCTCAAACCACCCTGTGACTGGAAGTAGACATTATTTCCATTTTGCAGATGAGGAACTGTGTTCTCAGAGAAGTTAAGTCACCTGCTCAAAGTCACGGGTTAAGTATTCAAGGTCTTCTAATTGCTATTACTTCTCTTATGAGACAAAGTGCATGATGGGATTACAATATCAATTTAATGGAAATGAATTCTGTGCTTTTCTACAGCTCTTACAAACGCATTTACCTTCTAAAATCAAAATTAAACCCAATATTTCCAATATGACCACAGACAAGAACAACTGACCCAGGGCTTCCATTATTTGGTTGTCACTAGGGAGGTGATGTTCACCTTCATTATAATATAGATTCCCTGGACAATACCAGTAGTCTATAGTTATGGGTGTTTCTAGTTATAGTATTCCCTGTTCTATAAATCCACAGGAGAATTGTCACTGATTTGTCTAATGCTAAAGGCACACAAACTAAATTTCTCCATCACTTAGGTCACTTTTATGTTACTAGTTAACAGAAGAGATTTTGGAAATTGACTTTGTTGGCATTGTATTGGATGCAGCCAATCTGATTGTCAAGACTGGCTCCATATTGTTTTTTAATCAGGTGTTTCCCATTATGTAGCCAAACCTAATAGCACCCCCGACTCCCCTTCCCCAACTATACCCCCTATACCTCAAAAAAGGAGTTGAGCTGGGAAGAGATAGGAGTTCCAAATTCTTCTTTCCTTTTCATGAAGACTTGATGGTCTTATTTATCTGTACTGGCATACGAAGTAACCTCCTAGCTGACTGTTGCTTAATCTACTAAGAAATGTCACATTTCTTCTAAATTCTGAAATTCTATATTCCTATTCCATGTCTTGCTTTCCAAGTTTCTGCTGTAACTATCCACCTTCATTTCCATCTACTTCTAATATAGCCTGTCCATACATTGTTAAGACTTTCTGCAGGGCACCTGGGTGGCTCAGTCGGTTAAGCGTCTGACTTCTGCTTCGGTCATGATCTCAAGGTTCGTGGGTTCCATCCCTGCATTGGGCTCTGTGCTGACAGCTAGCTCAGAGCCTGGAGCCTGCTTCAGATTCTGTGTCTCCCTTTCCTTCTGACCCTCCCCTACTCACGCTATCTCTCTTTCTCTCTCTCAGAAATAAATAAAACATTAAAAATTTTTAAAAATAATAAGACTTTCTGTCCCTGGGGGCCTAGCTGGCTCAATCAGTAGAGCCTGGAACTCTTGATCTCGGGGTTGTGAGTTCAAGTCCCATGTTGGGTATAGGGATTACTTAAAAATAAAATCTTAAAAAAAGAAAAAGGCTTCCTGCTACCACCCACACCCCACCACACACAGTAGACCTCTTTCGCATTGCTGGTGTATCTTTCTTCTCCTGAGCAAACTAATTCCCCACTTCCTTCTAGATCTACTCTCTTCCTGCCTTGATTTTTGCCTCTGTTTTTTTCTTCCCTTTTTTCCTTTATTCCTGTAATGTTTTAGGTGAAAGCTGAATTATGAGAATGAGTTCAATAAATACCTTTTGAGCTTCTACCACATATCTAAGTAAAACTTTGGAAGTAGCATATCCTCCTCATAGGAAAGGGTTAGTTTTTCTCCCTAGGAGACCCCCTGGAAATATGCCCAGGTAATGGGGAAGAGTATGAAAGGTAAGAGACTTCATGACAGTAAAGACTGATTACATTCATCAGTTAACTATGTGGTGCAGTACATAAAAGAAAGGTAAAGAATCTCCTATCCTCGAAAGTTTTGCGAGGTTACAGGCAGTTAGTTTTCAGTTACTTGAAATTATCCTCCAATAATCTTAAATGCTACCCTATTTTCATAATTCTCCACTCATTAATGCCCTCAGTGAGCACATAAATAGACAGATCCTTTC
The DNA here is from genome assembly GCF_008692635.1 of Crocuta crocuta. Lineage (NCBI taxonomy): Eukaryota > Metazoa > Chordata > Mammalia > Carnivora > Hyaenidae > Crocuta > Crocuta crocuta. The sequence goes on along the minus strand of NW_027527920.1, from coordinate 14,208,990 downwards.
TGGAAGCCAATTAATGGAGCTCCTCTCAAAATGTGACAGGCACATACCTTATGAATCACCAATCCTGCTGCACAGAATCTACTTAACAGAATACTAGCAGGAGTGTTTAACAGAAACTGAAATAATCTAATCGTCCACCAATATTGGTGATTTCTGAGTAGCAGAGAACAGCAGCAACTGGGGGACAAAGTGGTCGTTGACGGTGACGCTCAAGATCCACCACCACAGGTGTGTGGGCTAAGGGTGGGAAAAGAACACCTTCATTCCATCCACTACATCAACAACAGATAAGAACCATATGGGGGCACTGGATGGCTCAGTCAGTTAAGCATCCGACTTCGGCTAAGGTCATGATCTCACAGTTTGTGGGTTTGTGGGTTCGAGCCCCATGTCGGGCTCTGTGATGACGGCCAGCTCAGAGCCTGGAGCCTGTTTCAGATTCTGTACCTCCTTCTCTCTCTGACCCTACCCTGCTCATGCTGTCTCTCACTCTCTCAGAAAGAAATAAAAAACAGTAAAAAAAAATTTTTTTAAAACAACAAATAAGAACCATATGAAGACTGGAGTCTAGTGGATTTTCCCTATTCTTGGTCATTGTAAACCAATCAACCAACCCACCAACCCATCCACCAACCAAACAAATCCCACACAAAATGCAACAGTTTGTGGGAATTGCTTATTTTTGCAGCTGCTCTGAGGAACTCCTGTTCTACTTGGTTTTTCATTCACTCACCCGATTAATTCATTCAACAAACTGAGCTCCTACTCTATGCCAGGCACTGCACTAAGTCCTGGAGAAACAGTAGTGAACAAGACAGAGCTTCGCTTCCCTGGAGCCTATAGGTTTGTGAGACCAGAAGACCAAAAAGGAAGATGGGGCCATGAGGACCTCAACATATGCCCACTGCTACCTTCTGTTAGTTCATCTAATTCATTCTTAGGATGGACATTCTGATTTCAAGTTAAAATAAATTATCAATGTCTGACCCAATCGATAGCAGCTGAATGCTTTGCTCTTCAACACATGACCATTTTGGACAAATTCTGAGCTGAATACAAGAAACTGCTACTGAATGTCATCTTTTTCCACTCTGGTAACAGCATTTTCCCCTCCTTGGTGACAAAGTGGCAGAAACTGCTACAGGCCCAAAGCAGAATCAGATGGTAGCAATAAAACTGCCACTGACTCCATCCAAATATTTGCCCAAGTCTGTGAAGTGTCCCTAAGATGATTACCCAGAAACTGTTTGGCAGAGCTCACCAGCCCCTTCTGGTCACAGTGCCAGGTCTTTGGGTTCGGTTGGCAGAGTCAAAACATAGTAGGGGATCGGAGAAAAACCTGCCAGCTCGCTAACATTGATGATTGGAATTATTAACTTCTCAGATGGGCATAAATGTCTCCTCCATTTTGCTCCATTCACCCATATGTGTCATTTATGGGTTACACGCTCAGAAACATGGAAGGAAATTACTAAGCAGACAAAGGGAGCTTATTCGCAAAAGACACATCCATCAACCCCTCCTTGCTGTGAATATGGCTGAGGAAGTTTTAAATAACTGTGTTAACCGTCTTTAGAAGCTCTTCTAAGAAAATGTAAGGCAATAGAAGACTGCATCAAAGAGAATATTCACACCATGATGGGTCCAACCGTAAGACAAAACAAGGACGTTCACAGAGGACCCGAGCCCGCGAGGAATAATCTCTACTTGTTCCTTGCTATAGCTCCCGGCCTTACACTTTTATTATTAAACAAAGTACAAATTTGATGTTAAAATTCGATTCGAAAAAGGAACAAGATTTGGCACAACGGGGTGGGTATATGTACTCTTCTCAGTATGTACTGAAAAGTGGACTCTCATCAAAGACTTCGTTCAAATGACTTGAAACCACTTTCAGACACTTTGCTGGCAGGCACAGGCTGCTGCAGGATGAGCTGTGATCTGCCAAATACCATCAGAATACAAGATTTTAGGGATTTTGTAAGAAGCAAGTGATGATTCAGTGGCCACATCAGGACAGCATGTTTTTTGCATCAACAGATCCATGCCGAATATGAATAACAATTAAAAAAAAACCCAACCCACTTGGTTCTGCATCAAGGGCTGCTTTTTACTGTTGTCCCATGCACATGCCACATGACGATCAGGGCTGGAAAAGTGGAAGAGGCCTGACCGGGCTGACTTCCAGATCTCTCTGAAGTCCAGCACCTGTTTTTCCCAGCTACTTGGAGGCTAGGACAGACTTGCACTTAAAGTAAATTATAGTCCACGCCCCAGAGAACAGCCACTGCTAAGCAGCCTGAGTATTTATTTACCAACAAACTCTGGCAGGCACGATGGGGCGACAAAAAACTAATAAGTTCAAATGATACCCCTTGAGGATGGTGCAAAAGAACCTTTATCGTTTGAAACTGTAATTGTTACAAATGCCATTTAGAGTATATGCAGGGGCGACTGGGGGGCTCAGCCGTATGAGCATCTGACTCTTGATATCTGCTCAGGTCATGGTCCCAGGGTCGTAGGGTGGAGCCCTGCATCGGGCTCCATGCTGAGCATGGAGCCTGCTTGAGATTCTCCCTCCCCCTCCACCCCTCTCCCTCACTCACACTCTTTTGGAAAAAAGAAAAATGGAAAAAAAAAAAGAATATATGCAGCACCATTTTTGCACACATGCTTCTGATGCCTTCTCACATGATAAGCTCCTGGTTTAGTGATGTGGGGTCCCTCTGCCAAAGGACTAGTCCCTTGATGCTCCCTATTTGTTACTCCTCTTCTTAATGACACCCAGCCAGCACCTAAAGCGAAATAAAATCTTGAAGCTTTCTCCTGGATTAAAAAAAATCGTTCAATCTTAATTTATGTCTTTTAAAATCTCGATCTCAGAATGCCATGACAAATGTCTTTTATTTTTCAAATATGTGTTTTTAACAGGACTTGAGTTTTGGACACATGTTGGACCACCTGGAAAGTTCTCTGGCACCTCCAGCAACTCACAGAGCACACCCCTAGGCACCCCTAGTTTTAAAGCGAATTAATGCTTACATAATACTTCCTTACAAATATTAAATTATTTATAATTTACAACACACTTCCAGATAACTTAGATTTTATTTGATCCTTATAACAACTCTAGGAGGTGACTTATTACTATGAATATTACAAACAAATCAAAGATATGGCTCTAAAATTACAAGAGCCAGGACTCAAACAAACCAGGCTCCACACTACAAATTTCTACTGAACGGTTTTTAAGTATAAACAAATCTAGTTTACTACAGATATGAAAACAAAATACATAAGGGCAAGCAATTAGGATGAAACCAACTTTGTTTGGCGAAAGAGTTGTATTATCCATATCTACAAATGGTGAGCTTGATTATGATTTTTCTAAACATGAACATCCAGATATAACTTTTATAATGTAAAGCACATGGCTTTATTCTGTTCCACTATTTCACATTTGGCAGAAATTAGAGCCTTAGCCTGCAGTGCCGGAGTTAAAAGAACATTCAAACTACCATAGCCTAAAATATCTTGCTCGTAAAGCTCTTAAAGGACAAGGTAAAAACCTAAGCCAGAAACATCTTCACTTAAGTAATAAGACAAATAAATCACTTACACACACTCCCTACATTTCCCCATCCATGATGTGGCTAATGTGGTTAAATTATGCTAGTTTTTTCCCTCCTACACAACTAAGAAATGTCACCCAAGAGTGTAAATTAATCAAACTAAATCCTTCTGACGGAAGTAAAGCTTTGTGGTATTTGCAGATTCAGCTACTAGGTATAACTAAAGTGGCCCCACGGCAACAATTGCACTGTGAGGCCAAGAAAATGCAATTAAGTTTGAAAAAAAAATTAATAGATAGACTTAGGAATTTGGTAGCCTCTTTTATTTCTATCCAAATTTCTATTTCCATGAATAGGACTCCCCCCACCCCCAAATAACAATAGCTCCTTAAACTAGGTCAGTGTTAAAAGTTTCCTTTTGCTTCAAAGAGCAGTTGAAATGCCTTACTCGGCAAGCAGTTCTTTCCTGACTCCCAGATCTGTGCCCAGCAAACTTTCTTTTTCAATGTGCTGGTCAGAGAGGATTCTGCTATCAGTCCATGAAGGCGCTCCTCCGTCTGTTAAATTATAAAGTGGGCAGTTGTACACAAAGAGTTTCTTCTGTGGCTGCAGACTACCTCCCGCTAAGGTCACTCCGTGAGACACTAAGCCAACTCTGTCCTCAAGGTGTGTCCCACTCCCTGCCAGGACTGTCTCTACGGGCTCCCAGGAGGGTTGGGGCTGATGGTCACCTAGCCGACTGACCAGGGAAAGACAGTAAGGGAGTCTCAACCATCTCTTACCCCATAACCAGTAGAGCATTCCAAAAAAATCTCACATCTACTTATTTCACTGGCTGAATATAATGTGCAAATATGAAGATGAGAAGAGTAATTTGATGTCTTGGGTACACAGACTACTTATGCTTTTGTACAGGAAACTCTTGATTCACTAGCTGTTATAACCCAACGGTTAAGCACTTGTCTTTGACTTGGCTTTTATCTTAATGCCAGAAAACAGAATTGGCCAACTACTTTTCATATTCCCTGGGACACAAGATGACTGAAGAAAGACAGGGAAATGCAAAGAGAAAGGTACCAGGAATAGGTCATCATTAATTAATTGTTAATAATGGAACATTATTCTCCCATGTCCTCACTTGGGGAATGAATAGGTATTGAGCCTGTGCACTTAGAATAGATAGCACATTCAGCCAATTACCAGAATCCCCATGGCTTTCTGGGTGTTATTCATCCTGTAGACAGGTACCTGAACTAAAGTGTTATTTTACAGTTTCCTCTGCTTTCCCTTAAAACTTCCTTTAAAGCCACAACAAGAATCCTGGGGTAGACAGACCAAGTTTTACTCAGCAATGACATTGTTTATTTTCTGCAAGTCTTTCAAATGTAGCTAGAACACACGGAGTAGTACTTCCCAATACATGTGAAGATCGCTTTATAGTTTGCAAAACTTTTTTATGTAATTAGTTCTTAGAATTATTTGATTCCTGGAATCATTCTTTTTTTCTCCTACTGAGATTCCAAAAAGCCTGACTCCCACTTCTGAATCCTTCATTCTGCTAAATAGAAGTAAAACACTTCTGTCTTCTTTTCACTTTTAACTGTGCTTTCTTGACCTTGAGGAAGAGGAGATGCATCACTGAACATCAGGCCACTATCAGGGGTCTAGTCAGAAGCTCAGCTGCAGGGTTGTGTCCTGCTACCAAAGCATTTGGTCCACCTTTTGCCTCTTGGCCAAGTCATGGGCCATACAGCCGCCATGAGTCTTCAGAATGAGGACCTGATGGTCCAAGCTATTTTAGTAACGAAGACACAGAACAACGCAGAGTATGTTAGGATATTTGAGGGGAAGTGCTTTTCTTTCTTTCTTTCTTTCTTTCTTTTTTTTTTTTAATCAAGAAAAGAAAACTTAGGAGCACCTGGGCAGCTCAGTTGGTTAAGCGTCCAACTCTTGATTTCGGCTCAGGTCGTGATCTTCCGGTTCCTGAGCTCGAGTCCCGCATCAGGCTCATCGCTGTCACTGCAAAGCCTGCTTGGGATTCTCTCTCTCCATCTCTCTCTGCCCCTCCCGTGCTCACTGTCTTTCTCTCAAAAATAAATAAACATTAAAAAAAATTGTTTTTAAAGAACAGAAAATGAAGAATGAGTTCTTCAATAAATTATTTTTAGAGCCATTGTTTAAACACCCATTTGGAAAAAGATCTATAGGGTATGGTCTCTCACACCAGAAAGTAAATGTCAGATGATATAAGAAGCTAAACTTTAAAACTACATAAAAGTTCTAGGGGTGACTGGCTGGCTCAGTTGGGGAAGCATGTGACTCTTGATCTCGGGGTCATGAGTTCAGGCCCCATGTTGGGTGTAGAGATTATTAAATAAATAAACAAATATGAACTTAAAAAAATAAAACTACATAAGAGTTCTAGAGAAAATATGTATATGATTGTGCAATTTTGGGGTCAGAAAAACCTGCCCCTACACCTCCCAAAAAGACCCAGTATTGGGGCGCCTGGGTGGCTCAGTCGGTTAAGCATCCAACTTCAGCTCAGGTCATGATCTCACGGTTCGTGGGTTCGAGCCCTGCGTCAGGCTCTGTGCTGACAACCCAGAGCCTGGAGCCTGTCTTCCGATACTGTGTCTCCCTCTCTCTTTCTCCCTACCCTGCTTGCGCTGCCTCTCTCTCTCTCTCTCAGAAATAAATTAAAAAACACTAAAAAAAAAAGAAAAAGACCCAGTGCTTATGCTACAACACCCACGCTGTTTTCAGTTCCACGGTCCTACAGACCAGTGGTTCTCCCGTTCTCAGGAATCACCTGGACCCCTTGTGAAAAAGAGATGCCTGAACTTCACCCCAAACCTGCTGAAAACCATCTCCCCAGGTGGACTGAGACTCTGCCATGTTCTGGAGGTCTCCACTCAAGGGTGCACGACGACAGTGAGGAGGAGGCAGACACTGCCAGAGTCATGCAAGGGCTGTTCACACAGAGGTTCCACTTTTATAGGGTCCCCTGGGAACTGGTCTCCCTTTTACAGGAGTCAGAGGCATTAAACAAATACAATCCCCATCTCCTCCCCCATTCTCTCGCAAAAAAAGCAAAAACAAAAAATAAAAACCAATCTCCTGTAAGTTCAGTGGTTTGCTGCAGCACAGCAAATGTATTTCCTGATTGGTTTGCATTCGATGTTGTACCAAATTACAGCATAGTCAACAATACTTAAATGTCTACTACTAACACTGAATCACAATCCTGGCTGCTTTTAGGATTCACCCAGAAGACTGAAACATAAGACAGTTGAGTCTCATCCCAGGAACTCTGATTTAAACTGGTCTAGGATGGAGTCCAATGATTGACTTTTTTTGTTTTTGTTTTTTGAGAGAGAGAGAAAGAGAGAGAGCAGGGCAGAGGGGCAGGGGTGGAAAAAGAGAGAGAATCCCAAGCAGTCTCCACGCTCAGCTTGGAGCCCCATGTGGGCTCGATCCCACAACACTGGGATCATGAGCTGAGCCAAAATCAAGAGCGCAACACTTAACTGACTGAGCCACCCAGGCGCCCCTAGGGATTGACATTTTTAAAAGGTCCTTGGGTGCTTCTATACTAGATGGAGACCTCTGGCTAATATCCAAAAACAAACCCTGCTTTCCAGAGTTGCACATCTTAGTGCGACACAGAACCCTGAGTGTTCTGACAGCAGGCAGACTATGATGTGAAGTGAGGACATTTTAAACAGCTGCCATGGACATATGGAAGAGGAAGGGGTCTGTCTGAGAAGGTCTAAGGGGATGGGATTTTGTTAAGTGTAGACAAGACTTGGGCATGGATGGGGGACACTCAGGCAGAAGGGGGGAGGAAGGGGTCATTAGAAAACTTATTTTGGCTAGTAATTAATTATTTTCCCCCAAAACTTCCCAGGTGAATACCTAAGTATGTATATATGGCTCTTTCATTATTTCTACTTGCAATTATAACTTTCTAACAGAAGATTTTGTCATGTTTATGAAAAGGATATAATCACAAGTTTAGTGTGCTTCTATACAAGGCTGTCCTTCCTCCAGCCCAGGAATTAGGCCGAAAAGGGGTCTTTCCCCACTTTCAGTAATGCACTTTGAACAACCTACCATATACAAAAGGCTGAACTGAACTCGCTCTATTCAGCAAATTCAAATGCAATAAGCCTTCTTTAAATTACCCAGCCAATTATGGAGGAGGGTGATGAGAAATTTTGCCAAGAATTTTTCAAATAGGCTACCCTGCCCAAATTCAATGAATTCATTACTAACTCATTTCATTCCGTGATTTCTCTTCTCTGCCATACAACCCTCCCCAAACTAGTAAAGATGTGAAAATTAGAAGCTGAGCAGGTCAGGCAGAGATATGTCTCTTTTCTTGAAACATTTCTAATCTTACTCAACCGATTCCAATTTTGATGTACTTCCGTATCAGGTAACATGAAGCTCTTTCAAAGACAATCTGTTACAAGGCTGGCGATAACTTCCGTAAAGTTTAGTGAGCCAGGCTGCTCAAGTTTATTAGAAAAAGGCTAATGTGGGGCACCTGGGTGGCTTGGTCAGTTAGGCATCTGACTCGGGTTTCAGCTCAGGTCATGATCTCGAGGTTTCCTGGGTTCAAGCCCAAGGTTCAGGCCCCGAAGTGGGCTCTACACTGCCAGCGCAGAGCCAGCTAGGGATTCTCCGTCTTCCTCTCTCTGCCCCTCCCTCACTCGTGCTGTCTCAGTCTCTCTTGAAATAAAGAAAGAAAGAAAGAAAAAAGAAAAATGCTAATGTATTAGGAATAGTTGTCTCCAGCTTTGGGGGGAGGCAGGAGAGCCAGAAAGGAAGGGCATGTAGTAGAGAGCTTCAGCTAGGGTAGGGCTGAGTACTGTGCATGTCACAAGGATTGGATTCAAAGCATTTTATGATCTTATTAATACTCAGTGTAGCATGACTAGAAGAGAGAATGCAAACTATTCTTACTTCCTTTTTTTAAAAAATAAAATTGAAGTGCAGAGTTAAATAATTTGTTCTACTTTGTTCCAGGAAACATAGGGGGAAACAAACCTCTTTTCTGATTCCCAGGCAGGCTCCTGCCTCCCCCTCGGAGTGAAACAGGCCCACAATGTGGTTTCCGGTGGCTTCTGAGGCACCTTCACACCTTAGCTGGAAAATACACTGAATCACAATGGCACGGACTTTTATTTTATTCTCTATGATCGTACTCGTATTAGTGGAGAAATGGGAGTTCCGGGAACTGAGCAGAACGAAAAGGAGGGACATAAAATTCAGAAGGACAAAGCTTATAGCACCCTTCATTCACACAGGGAGAGACCAGGTGATGCAGGACCTGTCCCCAGGGACCGCGCACGTGCGCGTGTGCACACACTCCTGGGGGGAGGGGTGCCTGAGCCACAAGCAAGCATAATAATATGATGAAAGAGCTGCCAATGACCTGGGAACAAGGAAGACAGGCAGGAAAATGAGAGAAGGCCCAAGGGAAAGATAGTAAACTCTGAAAAGTATAAAGAAATGCAAAGGGTTTCTGACCTCAAGGGGCTTATACTCTATCTACACGGTGTGACTCACACACAGATAGCAATGCGAGATGACATATAATTAAGTACCAAATAAATAACTCTATGACAAGGGCTACGATTTGAAGAACGGATGGACTCAGTGAGCTAAATCAAAAGTTTCCAGGAAATGAGCCTCTATGTGGGCCTCAGAGGATTCTGAGGCAAGAAAGGAAAGGGAAGGCCGGTCATTAAGAATAGCCTGACCGAGGAGTGAATTCTAGCCAGATCATAAAACATGAGCAGCAGCTCATGCGTACATCCGTTCGATCAATATTTATTGAAAACCTGTTATGTGCAGGCACTATGCTAGGAGTTAATAGCAGGGAGAAGGCATTCAGGCTGCCCCATGGAGTTCACATATTCCAGAAGGACTACTGGAAAATCAGAGTTGGATAGGGGCAGGCAGCCTGGAATAGATTTGAGACGGATCCACATTTTGGCCTTTAGCCCGTTTTCTGTAAGAGCTGAGAGATTTTGAGTAAGAGTGACAGGTGCAAAGCTGTATTACCAGGAAGATGATTCTGGCGCTGCCCTTTCTGTAAATTACAGGGGGAAGACAGTGAAGATCACTTAGGCAAAGCCTGTGATGGTCATGGCGAAAGACAATGCAGAGTCAACCCAGGATGACAGCTGAGCAGAGGAGGACACCCTCACAGCGTTTGGAGTCCTGAAGGGAGAAGAGGGACAAAAAGGGCCCCTGATGTCTCCAGTCTAGATGTCTGGGAGAATCCTAAAGAGAAAACCAGTTAGGAAGAGAAGACAAAGGACACTTTCGGTAGCCCCAGGACTAGAGTGGTTCTGAGGCTGGACTCTTTTCGAGCTATTGATATTCCCCAGTCTGGATCTCTTTCTCTCTCTCCAGCCGGACGAAATCTGTTCTTGGGCAGCTTTAGAAGGTTTGATAGACTAGTTTACAGCGAGGTGTTATTAAGCAACCAACATTTTATCAAGAACGATGCAGGAGCTCAGAGCAACCTTTAATGGTAAAGCTCAGCGTTGACAGGAGCCACGGAGGAGCCTTCTGGGTGGAGGGCTTTCCAAGCACGCCGTGGGCAGCCCCTGACTCCATGCCTCTGACTCCAGAACTGCCTCAGAGGGAGCAAACTCTATCCGTCCCAGTCCTGAGCATTGCGCTGTCACTTCTGCTTCAGCAAGATAGTAAGAGATGATTGACTCGTTGCATCCGTGTCCTTGGAAGATGGCATCCTGGAGGACAACACCAGACTTCCACTGGGGACATGTTTCAAGTCATGTGACCTTACTTAGACCACAAGTTTCCTGCGCACTAGTGCTTTCTCACCTGGGGATCTCGTTAAAATGCAGATTCAGAATCAGGAGGTCTGGGTGGGGCCTGAAGTTCGGCAGTTCTTTTAACAGCCCAGGTGGTGCCCATGCTGCTGGCCCGTGGACCCCACAACTTGAATGTGAACGTGTCTAGGAATAGACAGCTCCTCTCCACAGCAGACCTTCGATTCAGGTGATACTGAATTTAAATCCTTCCTCTGCCACTTTTCAGATGCATAAGCCTGAGGAGGCTACTCACCTAGTGTATTTTGTTTCTTCATCTGTAGGCAGAAAACTAATACCAACCTCAAAAGAGGTACAAACGCAGAACAATACGGAGTGGGTCCTCAGTAATGGTTCATTCCTTTTTTTTCCCTTTCGTTTATTTTTATTTATTTTTGAGAAAGAGAGAGAGAAAGGGAGTGCAGGTACAAGTGGGGCAGGGGCACAGAGAGAAGGGGACAGAGGATCCAAAGTGGGCTCTGTACTGACAGCAGTGAGCCCGATGTAGGGCTCGAACCCACCAACCATGAGTTCATGACCTGAGCTAAAGGCAGCCACTTAACCAGCTGAGCCATCCAGGCACCCCAGTAATCGTTCATTCCAGTAACAGATTTTTCTTCTCTTGGAGGGGGTGAAAAGCTGTTAAATTTATAGACCATACTCCCACAAAAAAAGCTAAGGTCTCCAGAGGGAATGACTGAGAATGCAAAGCATAGAATACCTTCAGAAACTGGAAAAGCCACTGAAAATTTTATCATCATGTAACCCTGCATAATTACAGACACATCCAAAAATAGCATGATCCTTTACTTGCCTAAGTGATTTATTTTTTTAGGTTTTTAAATTTAAATTCCAGTTAGTTAACCTATAGGAATATTATAATATTAGTTTCAGTACTTGTCCGAGTGATTTATCACATCAAAATCTACTACGTGATTTCCTAGCTCTGAAATTTCCAAACTCCAGCTGGTAGGAGAGAAAGCATTTCTATTCCAAGGGGCCAGGATGCTCGATTTAACCAACATCAGTGTATTTAACCTTCTTTAGTCTTTCCTTGCAAGAGTCTTCCCTTCCCCAAAGTCAGATTCCCCCCTGCATTGAGAATTAGTCCACTAGTGCATTATCAAGTTTTTTGATCCAGAACACATCGTTTACATGAAACTTATAAAAATGCATTTACTATATGAGCCAGAAAAGTCTCATACTTGGAATTCTTTGTCATAGGTGAAGAAGTAAACCCTCTCTACATTTCTACATTTTGAAAAGCAAACCGCAGCTCTGTAAATGCCGTTTTTGTCAGGCTAAATATCAACATTCCTTTACATGCATTAATCTTCTAACCCCCAAAACTCAAGTATGTGAGCCAAGTGAACATAACTGCATAAATATCAGGCTCCAAAATGATCTACTATTGGTTGTACAGATACAGTGCATAGGATTTCTTCTTACAATCCCTCCCTTTTCACTTTCTCCATTCCACACCCAGAAAAACCTCCTATTTAGAGAAAGCCACACCTATCACTAAGAGCTAACCAACCTTTCAAAAAAACATTAGAAGCAAACGTTAAGAGCCATTCAAAACCAAAGGAAATGCCAAGACATTAAAAAAAAACAAAAACAAAAGTTCTACTCTCAATGCAAAAGAAGCTACCGGAATTTATGAGGAGCAGAATAAACAAAACAATTAAGCCATTAGCATGTCTCCTTGGAGACAAAGTGGCCTTTGGAAGAGGGCAAAACGAGATCCCTGTTGGGCAGGTGAGTTGTTAGTTCCACGAAGGGAAAACAAAGGCCGAGAATTCTCTTTAAACCAGAACAGATCTAAACTCGGTCAGGTAATTTTACATTCTGAAGGCGCACAGAGCTGAATGAGGAAAGCCTTCTTACCCTATCTGGTAGCGATCTTCTGTATCACCAAGAACAGCCTGGCCACAGCCTCAAGTAGCGAAAAGCCCAAAAGCAAGGTCACAGGGCACACCTGATTTAAAATGGTTCCCTTTGCAGTTGGAAACTTTAAAAAAGTTTTTTTTTTTTTAATGTTTACTTAATTTTGAAAGACAGGCAGAGCATGAGCAGGGGCAGAGAGAGAGGTAGACACAGAATCTGAAGCAGGCTCCAGGCTCTGCGCTGTCAGCACAGAGTCAGAGCGGGTCTCGAACTCGCGAACCACAAGATGGTAAGTCAAAGTTGGATACCTAACCAACTGAGCCACCCACACACTGCTGTAGTTGGGAACTTTTCATCAGACGGCCTGGGGTGAATTTTGTCTCCCTGTCTGCTTGGAAAGAGCAGCATCACTCCCAGTTGGGGACAAGCTGGGACTGGCTGTGTGGCCTCGGGCAATCCCGGAACCTCCGTAAGTCTCTTCAGAAGAAGGGTTGTAACCCACAGAGTGAAGAGTCCTAATACAGAAGCCATAGCAGCCCACCAGCTTCCCTCTGCAGTCTGCCTTCCAGGAGCTGAGCTCGAGTTGCTAATATCCTGTTCTATTAAAAGAAAACTCCAAAGGAAGCTCTACTGGTTTTATCTGAGGGGGCTATTTTTATCTTTGAAAAACATTTCCAGTTTACAGTTAGTTACCCGTCTAGGTTAATCCAGGCTCTCCTCCATCACTCTCTCATTGGAGGCTGCAACACCACCAGAGAGTTGCAGCGAAAGGTCCTCAGCTCTCCATGCGTTTTTGGTCTAGTGGGGGGCACAGTTTGGTTCACTTCGGCAAAGTTGCTGATTCTACCACGTGCCAGGCATTTCACCAGGTGACGGAAACACAAAAACTGGTGTGACACGGTATCCCCCTTAAGGAGTTTACAGCCTAGTGGGACAGAACAATAAACACGTATTTAATGAGTTAATATCGCTTGAAAACCTCCCATTGGTAGGAGGGCCCGACTGACCCGGCCTGTCTCAGCTCCGCCATGCCTGGTGTAAATGCCACTCAAAATGTCACTCAAAAGGTTCTAACTGGTGATCATGCATATCTTTCCAGACCCCACCAGTCACCCGGACCCCGGTTTCCTCCTGCCTCACTTTGGAGGCCATTTCTTTCACTCTCTGGAGAGCTTAGAATACTTCACCCGCCCACCTGGAGCCGAGTGTGGAAAACATACTCCAAAAAGCTCAAAGAGGGCAAATCAAAAGCATACTGTCCGTTTCATAATCCCATTTCTGATTCTTTGAATCCCTTCTTCCATCTCTAGCTCTGCCTGTTCCTGAAACCCTGATGCTAGCAAAGGTCACTGGCAACGGATACAACAGATTCCACTTTCTGGGAGGGCTGCCTTTCTTCAGATTCCCCAGCAGCTGGGGCGGAAGGGTGTCTGCCCCGCCTGCAGCACTGTCGCTGGCTGGCGAGTGAGGACAGGGACCCGCGGGCACACCGAGTCTCCTGCCTTCCGTGAATGACGGGTCGGCTCTCAGGTGCCCTTTTAAGTATCTCTATCCTTCTTCTCTCCCTCCAGAGGTGAACTGAATGAAGTTGAGAAGGGACACCCACATCAAACAACTGCACCATCCCCTCTAAAATCAAAGGCCCCGGTGACATGTGAAACCCAGGGCGCTTTCCCAGATTCACCCCTCCCTGTTTCACTCCATTAGCTGAGTCACCAAAAGCGGCAGTTTACCGGCGTGGACTTTGGGAGCTGCGGTGTGTGGGCAGTTCTGCCCTCGGGGTACTCCAGGCAGAAGACCAAGCTGGTGTGTTTTAAAGACTGTACTCACACAGTGCAGAAGGAAATGCATACATTTTCCCCCAATATGTTAAAAATAGCTCTGTAGGGTGCCTGGGTGGCTCAGTCGGTTAAGCATCTGACTTGAACTCAGGTCACGTTCTCACTGCTCAAGGGTTCGATCTCACTGCTCAAGGGTTCGAGGGGCTCTGTGCTGACAGCTCACAGCTCAGAGCCTGGAGGCTGCTTCAGATTCTGTCTACGTCACTCTGCAGCTCCCCGGCTCAAGCTCACTTGCTCTCCCTCTCTCTTTCTCTCTTAAATTTGTATTTAAATTTTAAAAAATTTTTAAAGAGATGAAAAATAAAAATAAAAATAGCACTGTATACCTAGCAAGACAAATCACAAAATGAGGTAGGATACAAAGATGAACAGGGCTCTATCTGAAAAGTAACTGACCAGAAGGAAAGATAAAATGCGCATGACCAATCATGGGATCTCTGCAGACAGACAGACAGCCGTGGTATTGTGAAGATAACTTCTAACTCAGAGACTCAAGAAGGTGGAATTAGGACTGGCCTAAAAGGAGAATTAGACCATGGGGATGGGGAACTGACTGTAGCCAAACATCAGCCAAAGTGAGAACATCCAAGCCCGGGGCACAGCTGGACGTGACCAGATGATCCAGGTGAGAGACAAAGCGAAAAGGTAAACTGAAACCACACTACAGAGGTCGAATCCATAGGACTCAGCAATCGGTAGAATCTTGCGGTTCACTAGGTCTTATATTTAGAGCACATGAAATATACCTTTGCCACCTGACACGTACATACAGCTGCTGTGCAGACTGAAGACTGATTCATTGCCCCAAACAAAGATGACAAGGCCTACTGTCTCTGTGGACCAGACAGTGCTGGACACATTGCCCTCCAGTCACTGGAGAGGAGGTGCTAAGCCGGCTTCCACCCAGGATGAGAAGGAAGGCTCCGACCCGACCCAGGTGGGAGGGGTGAGACGCCTTCCTTTGGCGGACTTAATTATGTGTCTCAATTCTGAGCAAGTGCAAACTATGTTTCCTGCCTTCTGCAACCCTCCTCCTCACCACTCCCCCATCTAGAAGGGCAAGAACCTTAGGAGAAAAGTACAGGATGCTAGATAGTTGGAGAACGCAGGTGGGACTTAGGGGCAGGGGAGAGAAAGAGCTAGAAGGAAGAGGCTATCCCAGTTCCTTTTTTTTTTTTTTTACACCCCAAGCCCTAGTCCTAGATAATAGAAACAGAGCACAGAAATCTACTCCAGAGTCCGGTTGTTGGAGTCCAGCAATTTCCTTCTCATTATGTGCCCTCAATTAATAAATATTAATTTTATAATTAATAATAATAAATCCCTACCAGGAAAATAATGAGCTTTCAATTATTTATATAAAGTCAAAACCTTATGTCCTTGACTTGTATTTGAAGTCTATACTAGAGGTACCGACTTCTCTTTGTGATCGCCAGAGAACTTAAAAACATAATAAAAATATAATAAAAACGAGACCAACACTGTGACTTTGTTTTCATGCTTCATTATTATTCTGAAAAATTTAGTTTCCAACAGATCATACCTACCATTACTTCATGGTAACTTATATTGGTTTAGTTCTATGGGAATCATAGAAAAAAATTTAACTTACCACTTTCTACCTCCCTTCTCCCTGGTGCTTTATTATGTTTGACTTTCAAACTTTTCCAGTAAAATCAGGTTTAGGACCAAGATCCCTGGACTGTGAGTCAAGAGACTTGTGATTCTAAGGCCACCTCTTCTACTAGTGTACAAGCAAGTACAAGTCACTTCTACCAGTGACCTTGGTCAGGCTATTTACATTCTTTGGACTTTTGAGGGTGAGGCCATGGACCACTTTGGGAATTTACGAATCTTCTTCCCAGGAAAAAATGCACATATGAACACAGACACAAACTTTAGCAAACAATTTCATAGAAATCCCCCAGTAGTCTCCAGGATGTTACTTATCCTGATATTCTACATTTAAATGCGTCTGATCATTGGAGGAAACAAGTATTATTTATAGAGCCATCATCATGATGCAGGCTTGTATAAGAAGGAATGAAGAGACCAATAACCACGAGCTGGTTCTACCAATCGTATGTAAAGGTAGTGCCTGAGTCCAGCTAGGAATGTGGAGCGGGGAGCCACCCCATCCTACATTCCAAGACAATATATGCCTACACATAAGACCAGGACAAGTATCAAGAAGACTGCCCAATGACTGAAGACGTCTACATCATTCTGTAAAACAGAGCGCCTACTGTTAAAAGTCAAAGGGAAGCCAAAAGTAGTCAGTGCCGAGAGCTGAGTTTAGCTCATGTAAAAGCCAACTTAATACAGAGATAGGACAAAATGATATCTAAGGTTTGCTCCAAAATAAACCAAGGGAGGGGCTCCCTGGTGGCTCAGTTGGCTGAGCGACCAACTTCAGCTCAGATCATAATCTCACAGTTTGCAAGTTCGAGCCTCCTATTGGGCTCTGTGCTGACAGCTCAGAGCCTGGAGCCTGCTTTGGATTCTGTGTCTCCCTCTATCTCTGTCCCTGCCCTGCTCATGCCCTGTCTGTCTGTCTCTCTCTCTCAAAATAAACAAACATTTAAAAAATAAATAAACCAAGGGCAGGTGAGAATACAAAAAACAGGATAGGAACAATTATATGCCAATAAATTAGACAATCTAGAGGAAATGCATAAATTCTTAGAAACATACAACTTAACCAATACCAAATCAGGAAGAAAAATAGAAAATCTAAATTATTAGTAAGGAGATTGAATCAGTAATCAAAAACATCCCACATCCCAACAAAGAAAAGTCTAGGACCAGATGACTTCACTGGTAAATTCTACCAAATATTTCAAGAAGTATTAATGCCCATTCTCAAACTCAAAAATAGAAGAGTAAGGAACACTTCCAAACTCATTTTACAAGACCAGCATGACCCTGATACCCAAACCAGACAGGAACACTACCAGAAAATTACAGGCCAATATTCCTGATGAACATAGATGCAAAAATCCTCAACAAAATACTAGCAAACCAAAGTCAATAAAACATCAAAAGGATCGCACACCAAGATCTAGTGGGATTTCTTACAGGAATTTGGGGATGGCTCAACATCCACAAGTTAATGAACATGATACACCCCAGTGACAAAATAGAGAAAACAAGCTGGGCCAATGAGTTGTCAACTGTTGAAGTTGGGGAATAAGTTTTCTCCTCGTTTGTGTAGTTTAAAATTTTCCATTTAAAAAGAGAGAGGGAGAAAGAAAGTCAGAGCGAAAGACCCATGGGGTAATGCTTTTTTTGAGAACTGTGTTTAAAGCTAAGTTCGTCCTCAATTCACATTTTGTCAAGGAGCCCCCAGATAGCACACAGTCTGTGGCTCACAGAGTATGGAAATGACATGGGGTTGTTTGGGGAACAATCCAAAAGACAGGACTTTCGACCAAGACAAACAAGTGTTTTTGTGCATGTGAAGAAAGTCTTTGTCCACATGATGGCTCAGGGCTGGCTGAAAAGGCAGAATCAGGCAGTGAGTAGCACTGTCCCCACCTGCTCCAAACAGGATTATTCCACCCTCATGTCCAACAGGCGGTCCAACCCAGTCTGGTTTGGCAGGATTCACTGCACTCTGTTTGGACTTATTTGTAAAATACTTGTTACTTTGACAAAGCTCCCTTGAAAAGATAGAAAACTATTTGTCTTCTGGTTGTTAGTTTCTGCTTTTACTTTTTTCTCCAACAAAACAGCAATTTTAGAGATCATCCTGAGAGTCCACCGTACCAAAGAATGGCCGTTCCAATTCCCTGGGAAATGCTTTGGGGAAACAGCAGTGGACGTATTAAGAGTCATGGGGGACTTCTGTCATACAAAGAGGTGCAGAGGGTCAGCCAGAGAGAAACTGAAGCTGCCCCGGAATCTATCCCTGCTTCAAAGTATTCAGCCAGTTTAGGTGAGCCGAAAGACAAGGTTGAGGGTGGGGACCTGTAGCTGAGCCTTCCAGGGAGTCCACTCCCACCCACACTGACTCTGGGGTTGGCCATGTGACGTGCTTTGACCAGTGGACAAGAACACGCAAGATGCGAGCAGAGGTTTAACAAAACATGTGTGCTGCGCTTGCTTTCTCTCTTGCTGTTCTTGGGAACCCCATGACCACTGCTATGTAAACAAGCCAGGACTAGCCTGTTGTGACAAGAGATATATGGCCAAGTGATCTCCATTGCCCCAACTGAAATTGTGCCAGCTATCTGACACGGGAGTGAGGACATCCCAGATTGTCCACCCCCAGCCAAGCCACCAGCTGACCACAGGGATCTGAGGAGCCAGTCCATCCAGCCCACAACTGCCCAGCCAATGCACAAAATCATGAAAAATAATAGATGTTTATTATTTAAACCACCAAGTCTGGGGTGGCTTATTATATCAAAAGCCAGCAGACACAATAGGGCAAGAAAAGGTGACTAATACACTGAACACTCTGGAATGCAATCCCTAATGACCCTTTTACATAACACTCAATGAGACTTACTAATGATTTGATTGTATGTCAACTGTCATTAAAATAATCTGGCATAGATCCCAAACTGGCCATACACCCTAATATTCATCTCAACACAATGTCTGCTATAACCTTTGGAATGAAATTGTATGGGCTTCAGAGGTTTATGAACTGCCTAAAATTATATGAAGAATTGTCTGTTTATGTGTTTTTTCTTTTTAATTGGAAAAAGATTTTAAAAGTATGGAAAATAACATAAATATGTGTGTACACACACTGGCCAGAATTAATGATATTATTTTATTGTACTTGCTCTGGATTTTCTAATCTATAAAGTAAATGAAACACTACCAACAGTGTTAAAATTAGTCAACCGACCCGTCTTCTCCCTTTCCTCCATGCCTTTTTTTTTTTTTTCCTCTAAGCCAAATGTGAGGTTCAAACTCACAACCTTGGGATCAAGAATAAGACATTCCACCAACTAAGCCAGCCAGGCCTGCCCCTCCTTTCCTCTTCAGCAGATTAAATTTGCTATCTTTCTAGTCCACCGATTTGTATTTTTAAAAGAATATATGTGTAAATATGTATGTATGAATACATATCCCCAATTTACTGTGTATAGTTTTTTAATTTTTTTAAATGGCTTTTATTATATGTATCTTTCTACAACTTGCTTCTTCACCAAACACTACTTTTGTGAAATCTATCCATACTGATACCTTATTACCAATAAGTTGCATGTATTTATGCATTTCTCTACTAAAAGACTTTTAGATTGTCCCAGTTAGTTTTTGTTTTTACTAGTACACTCTGGGAACACAGGTTGTCAGATTCTAACATATTTTCAGAGGACCTCAGGACACCCCCCCAAATATCAGGAGTCTCTGACAATCTGACAGGGTTAAGTTGAATTGAAATGATTTTGTAGACATATTTCTGCATTCAAGGCTTGAGGAAGCCATCTTTATTTACACTCTAAAATAGGTTAATAGGTGCTTCTACATTTAGATCCAAAATTTCCTGTAACAAAGGTCTGCATCTGCTTGGGGCACTAAAAGCAACCTTATTTCTTTGCTGTTGTTGAAAATTCCCACAATCAGACAATGACACTGTCCAAACCATTCTGTTACCAAGAAATACTACACTAAGTTGCTGTCGACATCAAATGCTGGTCATGCCGATTAAATTAGTAAGAGACTAATGATGTGGTCCTACTTTTTTATTTGTTTTCTTTCATGTATGAGGACTAATGGGCGAGGTTTCTTGTGGGTTATCTTGTTTCCCTTATTTTCTACTTTTTTAACCTAATTGAGATCAGAGCATTTTCTAGCATGACTTTTATTTTACCCTTATTCCTAGTATGATATCACCCAGTACCCAAATTTTCTGATATGCAAATTCCCCAAAACAAGGAAATTAAAGCCCAGATCCTTACTACCCATGACAGACAATGTTCTTAGGTCTAAATTATCCCACCCTGGTCCTACTGAGTAAAAGTAACTAAAATAGATTATTTTTTTAATCAACCTTGTCTTCCTTCAAAAGTAGGTAAAATGACTAAGCATTATACAGATACTTGGATTGAGAAATTTCAAATCATTAATAATGTATTCAATTGCTTGTGAAAAAGTTAAAGACCTGCTTCATTATATACAAGTTGTATGCCCCTGAAAAGTTCTCTTTCCCTCACTTCACTTTGGTTATTACCTATAAAATGGCAACAAAAACCATCACTGGTGCAGGAATGAAGTGAATTCACCTATATTAAAGCTCTTTTGTTATCATTCCTGCATTAGACATGAGCTCCTCACAGAGGCAGTGCTTAATTCATCTTTGCTTTCCCAATGGTTGCCGCCATTTTGGTAAGGCTTCCTACCTATTAAGCATGTATACTACAACGTCTTTCCACTTTGGAGTTCAAAGCTCCCCACCTCAACTACTTGCGTTCTCTGGGAAGATCACTCATAACTTGTCAAGTTACAGAGGCGTAAGCACCCACTAGTGTCACACATTTGAGTGCCAACACCATAAACTAGGAAGAACACCAATAGCAGGACTTAGTGTGGAGTGTCCCCCAAGCCTGCCTGTTGCTTCAGACTCTGCACCAGGAAGGGAGCTACACGTCTAAAAACAAGAGGAAGCTGAGCAGCTCATTACTGAGAGGGAGGGGGTCTACCTGGTACATATAGCTCTGGAGGCAAAGTCTCTGTACTGTTATGACAGGCTGGGTAAGCAGGCTACATGGAATTACTATACCACCACGTAAATATGATAAATATGCTTACCAGGAAAAGGTTTTATAAAATAAGTGGAAAAATACAGAGCCCAAAATGTACATTTAGCCCATAATTACAACTACATAAAAATGATGTGCATTTCAACAGGCTGGAAGGGAATCCAAAGGCATGAAAATAAGTACTATTAGGGTAGTGATATTATGGGTGAATCCTTCCAAATGTATTTCAAAACTTGATACTGTAATAAATCAAAAATAAATGACCTTCCATCTCCAACTAGGCTTTTTTGAAGGAAAAAAGAAAACTACCCAGTCATGTCTAGACTCTAAGGAAATAGATCCTAATCCACCACAATGGTTTGGTGGGAAAAGCCTTATTAGGTGGGGATCAGAAAATGGATCCTGGCACCAGCTTGGCCAAATCCTACCTCTGAGGCTTCAGAAGTGAACCCCTCTCTACACCCCTCTGTGAAAGCCAGCAAAAGGATTTAGGATAGATTCTTTGAGGTTTTATTTCTTTAAGTCACCTCTACACCCAACATGGGGCTCGAACTCACAACCTGGAAATCAAGAGTCACATGCTCCAGGGACCCAGCCAGCCAGGCGCCCCTAGGATACAATTCTTAAATGCTCTTCTGGGCATTCTACAAAGTAGAATGTTTTACTTCCTACAATGTAGCATATTAGTATAAAGTCCCATGAATGAACTTTTAACAAATACATCAGAACTCAAAATGGGGAGAGGCCAAACGGGGAGAGACCATGGCCCCCTTCAGAGCAGTTCTTATATTTATTCTTGGAAAGCCTCTTCGTCCTCCAAAGCCTATTGTATATGATACTTCACATCTTCAGAAGGGTCCATTTTTTTCTCCTGTGAGGTAGAACGTAACTTCTGGAAACAGCTGAGAGGGACTTGGTATGAGTAAGATGGGTGATCAAGCTGAACACTAGAGTTTTACGTCAAAAAGGAAGTAAAAAATTGCATAGCTTTTCTTAAATGACCATTCAGAAGTGCTTGGTACATTAATGACATCACTCCCTGGCGGCAACTCAGAAGGGCGGGCTGACTTCACTGGGATGGACGTACAGTGCAAAGTTCCATGGCTGGTCAAAGTCAAACCCTCGATTTTAGGGAGCACACTTGCAGTTCTACTTCACTCAAGTGTGGCTGTCATGGAGATAGGAAAAAAAAAAAAAAAATACTCTGC
>NW_027527920.1:14130840-14186814 GCF_008692635.1 Crocuta crocuta | reverse complement strand
CATAAAGATAGGTTAAAAAAAAAAAAAAATACTCTGCTATGATGCCCAAAAACTTTTTGTCTCTGCCAATATAAACTGTGAAGCTGAAATTCAAGGCACAATTTGTTTACCATTATTACAGAATGTGCTTGTAAGGCCAAGACGCTTATTTTTAGTACCTTTGGCATTTAACCTTTAACCCCTTATTGTTCTGTAAATATTAAGTCCCAGCAAGGTAAAAAATAATAATAAAAATAAAAATATTAAAACCTCACCATTTTAATAACATATTGATGAAAACACAATTGCTGCATCTTTGTAAAAAAAAAAAATGCTAGATGACTCATGCTCGGAAAATCATGACTTACAGAATTTCTATATATTCCACACTGAAGCTCATAATACTTTGCAATGGGATACAAGTTTCTAACGATTTCTGCTTTTTGAAGCTGATGAAGACAGCAGTCATAAGTTCTGACCAAGTAATGAGAGAGACCCAACCATTTCTCATTAGGAGATGCAAAGAACTACATGTTCTCTCTTTCATTTAGTCTCACGTGAGCTCACGACATTAACACTAGTACAAGAGCAAAAAGTCATATCCCAAGTCAATATTTACCAAAATGCTCATTATCTCCTGGGTAGTGGGCCCAAAGATAACTCTTGAGACAGACCTCAAATCCAGGAGATTCAACTAGAAGAAGAGTAATAAAAGGGATCCAGTATGCAATAATGGGGGATTTTTCCCCATAAGGGAAGGGGGAGCAGGTGTAATGGGTTAAGAAAGAGAAGTTCAGTTTACAGCCTCTCCACTCATACAACTTACACATCCAAATCTGGATGCACATTTTCCCTGTTAATAGCCTGGTGGTCCCATAGGCTGAAAATACCAGGCAACTCCCTCTCTTAAAGGAAACCCAGTGGGAAGGTGTGGCTGTATCAGTGAAACACCATCACTGGTATATGGTTAAAGTTTAGACATTCCTGCCGGTGAGCGAATGGAAGAAAGCATGAGGTTCTCAGGGACACCACTTTGAGATTTACAATACAGTGGCTACAAACAGCTGACCCGCAGGCGTGTGGCCTCACAGCAATGATCAGAACACTTTTAAGAATTAACCAGTCTGGCACAAGAGTTTGGATTTCCAGCTTCCCTTGAAATATGTAATATGGTCAATGTAACCACGGTAATGTGGTAGATGTCACTAACCGTGGCCTAAGGTCAAGTAATGGTGGTGCTTCTTTACAGGGGTATATTTTACTCTCTAGAGACCAGTCTCACCCCATCAAAAATTGTATGCTGGCCTCTGTAGATACTGGAGTTTGCAACTACCGATAAAACTTAAATCCGCGGCAGAAGTGTGGAGGAGGCGACTTCTACTGCTGTCTGCTTCCTCCACTTCTCCATTCCTTTTTTTCTGCTGCTCCACTGGCTTTCCCTTTGCGCCCTGGGCTGACCAAACTTCTCCCATGAGGCTGCCCAACCCACGCTGGCCCCTAGATAGTGTCCTGAGTTTCATATCCTTCCCTAACCCCTCTGCCTTCATCAAAATGTTTCTGTACTTCAACCCATTTTTGTTTTATTTTGGCTTTGTACTATGTCGCTTTGGCCAGGAAACTGTTAGCAATCTGATAAACTAATCAGTGGAAGTGGACTAGGTTACCTTCCCAGAAAACATACTTGAAATGGATTCCAGACTTTCTAAATACATGCCATGCCTTCACCCAAAGGAACATACCTACCTTGTGGTCAGCTGTCTGACAGATTTCTAAGTACATAAGTCTACTTGTGCGTATTTTTTATACATTACATCTGCAGTTTACTCACAAATAATATGCAAGTGGGGGAAAGGGCAGTATCCTGCCCATCGTCTGAGGTGATAGCCAATCCAGATTTACTCAGATAGTTCAGTATATATGTCAGAGAAGCCCTATGAATAATAATTTCTGCATCTGATGTATATAGCAAGAGCTACACACATGGGGTCCAGTCCATTGGACAGTCCAAGCTGTCATGCCCACAAAAACAGAACTTGCTTTGTAGACGATAAAGCCAGATTCAACAAGGAAACCTTAGTAGGCTATGATGATTAATCAAAGTCCAAGGAGCTCGCGGTACTGTCCTAAACAAGGTGCACTAAATTATAAAGACATGCAGAGGTCTGTTTGTTTGTTTTTCAGTTCGTCAAGTCTCCTAAGGAAAAGGGTACAAATTACTATTACATAGTTGTTGCTTCTTCAAAGATGGAGAAAAGTGTGCCACAGTGAGCTTTCAGGAAAAAGAGATGAGGTGAACTCTACACTGGACATTGTGCTCATGAATCAGAAAATGACAATCTTCCTCATGAGTCACAACTGAATGAGTCTTGGCAGGGCCTGAGGGACAGGTTGAGAGTCTTCCTCGTGTGCTGCCAGACTTCCTAAAACATCACACACACGAACACACCAACAACAATACTGGAGCTCTCCCTACAGCCCGCCCAGGGCCCCACGGATTCCCCTCTTCGTGCTACCCCTCAGCCACGCCCCCTGAAGGCAATGCCCCTGCTCTTCCTGTTCTAAGCAGCTGAAGGATGCAGCTGGGCAGACCCACACCGATGTGAACGAAACACAAAATGAAGCCTCATTTGGCTTGAAAGGGTCATATATCAACAGCAAACATTCTTTTTTTTTTAATATTTTTATTTATTTCTAGGAGAGAGAGAGAGAGACAGCGTGAGCAGGGGAGGGTCAGAGAGAGAGGGAGATACAGACTCTGAAATAGGCTCCAGGCTCCCAGCGGGCAGTCAGCACAGAGCCCGACGCGGGGCTCGAACCCACGAACCACGAGATCACGACCTAAGCGAAAGTCGGACGCTTAACCGACTAAGCCACCCAGGCGCCCCTCAACAGCAAACATTCTAACTGAGGTTGCCGACTATTTCAGACGGGGGAATACTCTGTTCTAAGACAACTGCACCTAGCTAAGGAACAATTTCAAGCCAGTGAAGAAATGATTCATTTAATTCTGGCGATGTTACTCTACACCTAGTAGATGGAGCGACGGCACATGTCCTATTTCAGGACAGCAGCTGCTTTAAGTTTTCTCTGATGCACTGATAGCTGCCTGGCTGCCCACAACACGGCCATCTGTGCTGCTGGCAGGGACCCCATCAATAGGTAAGTCACACCCTGTCCTCCGACAGACAGACGTACTACACAGCTCTGGAAACAATTCTCTTCCTTAGAACATGCATGCCTCCTCTGCTACCATTCGATCAACCATCTACTTCAAAAGCAATGTGGCCGAACTGAGCACGGAGTTTCCACGGACTCCAGAAAAGGCATCAGAGACTATTCTGCAGTGTGTCGGGCATAAAAAATGAATTAACTAAGGGAAAGTTAATTTTCTTAAGGTAGCACTCAACTATTTGAATAAAGTAAGTTTCTTTAAGCTCTTGACATAAACAGATTGATTTTTTTTTTTTTTAGAAATATTGAACCATGGAAAATAATTACAGCAATTCTAAAGTAGTAGGACTATCACGTCGCTTAAATTCGAGTGTCCAATTAGGTAGAGGCCCAATTAGGCAGCTCTTCCACCCAACCACACACTCAGTACAAGTGAATGGTTCTCTTACAGGGGTTCCAAAAATAATGTAGGGTAAACTGACTCCTCAAACCCTGAAACTTAAAGAGGAAGTCTATTTACAGATCAAGTGTCCTCTTGGGGAAGGGCAGAGGTGACACAATTCTGGACTACATAAAAAGAAAAAGCTTCTGTCAAAGATGCCCTTTTAGAGACTATTTTGTTTTTAAGCGTTCTTTTGAATAAACACAGCGCTGGGTCTTAGAGCTGCTTTTGAGTTGTGTATACAGGTTCGCATGGGCCTTTGCTACATTTCTCAGGCTGGTCTTGCGGGATAGATTTTTAAATTAGTGTCGCACTAGTTCTGATTTTGACTGAGCTCCCCATTCACAGTCATTAACACGTAACAAAACTAACCTGAGGAGGATCAGGTCACCCACCCAGGAACGGTTCTTTGAAAGGAAGCAAGTGTGGAAACTATGAAGCCTTGTGTTAGAACTTTCTCTCTTTCTCGGATGCACCGTCCACCTCTTCAAAACAGAGTCCTTGCTTTTGTGCTTCGGAAAGAAACGAACACCGCACCAAAACCCCGGGGGATGCGGCTCAGGTTAATGGGGGCGGACGCAGGCGGGGAGAGGGAAAGTCAGCCACTTCCCTGTGTTCCCCAAGCGCCAAAGGAAAAAGAACAAAACACTCGACTTCCTCCCGNCGCGGGCAGGGCCTCGGAGGGCAGAGCTGCCCCCACGCTGGCTCCCGACGGCTGGCAGCCACAGCAGCCCGGCCACAAAAAGTTTCGCGGCGCCCAAAGCGACTTGAAAGAAAGTTTTCCTTGGCCCCTCGCTGCCTCTCCCCCAGCCAGGGTTTTCGGAAAGCAGCAGGCAAGCAGAGATCGCGACGTGCCGACTCCCGCGTCCACCTTCTCCACCCCTGGCCTCGGCTGCGCGCCCAAGGTGGGTGCCCCGCGCCCCGCGCTTCCTGCCCGCTCCCCCGGTCAGGCGGTCCCGGGACGCCGCGCGGCCAACTCACCATGGTGACTCGCGTCGCGGTCGCGCCTCTGCCGGGTCCGGCTGCCCGAGAGCTGGGGCTGGAACGCAGCCTCCTGGGAGAACTTCAAAAGTTGGTCCCCTTCGCCAAAAACGGGCTCTCGACACCCAAGCACTCACAGGAGCCAATGGGAACCCTGGGGGCACTCCATCCCGGCGGGATCGGCGGCGCTAGGTGAGGGCGAGGAGGAGGAGACTTAGCAGGCGGGGCACATGCTGCGGAGGGCAGGGGTCCGCTCGGACCGGGCGCTCGCCGCCCGCCTGGGTGAGCCCGATGCTCTCCGCGCGTCCGTCTGGCTGCCCAGCCTCGCTCCTCTTTCTTCGGCCACTAACCCCGTACTCCTCCGGCAGAGCCTCGGCTCGGGCTGGGCAATCTGTCCATAAATGGAGAATTCAGCTCAGGCCTGGCCAATCAGGGATTGTTTTCACAGCGTCACTCCTCAGGGAGACCGTAGTAGCCAACAAGCTTGGAGCTGCTGGAGTCTCCAAAGCCCTCTGGATCCTGTAGTCCTCCACGCTAGCCTCGGAACAGCGCTGCTGACCCGGCTCGCTCCGGAGTGCCAGACCTGAACTGTCGGGAACAAAACCCTCCCTGAGAGAGAGGTAAGCCTCTCATTTTTTTTTTTTCCTTTTAAACGCGAAAGTTACAGTAGGCGTGGCTTCCAAGTTGAAGTGGTATGATTTTCCCATAACTTTTTTTTTAAGAAGGAAATATTTTATCAGCTTAAAAGATCAGAGTCGTGGCAGCAGCCCAAAGGAAATCCTTTTTCTTTCCAACGTCTGGATTGTGAGGAAAGTCAAAAATATCGTTTCCCCTACCCCTCCTTTTACCTGAATTTCCTTGGAAAACAAAGGAAGGCTTTTTTTTTTTTTTTTTGGACTTTTGGATGGTGTAGAAGTTGCACTGCAGTGAGCCGAAGGATGGGAGAAATAGTGGGAAGAAAGCCCTCGCCAGCCCCAGTCAACCGTGTCTGCTGAGAACAATTAGCAGTACAGTCCTGACTGTGCACGTATATTATTCCAGAATGTGGAGTTTCAAGACCCGGGGTGGGCAGTGAGGAGGAGATTGCAGGTGGGGGAAGAATCCAGAAATAAAGGCAGGGACTCTGGTTTAATTGTTTAAAGAGTTCAGAAAGCAAACTTGGTGAGTTACAACAGGATGGTTCTCCCAGGAATCTGTGATAGGTAAGATTTGAAAACTTAAGGGCCTGGAGAAAGTATGAGGCATAGTGATTTCTTGTGACTTACTGAGTTTCCACAGTAGCCCTTCACGTAAGCATAGGATCCTGGTGTTGTAGGGATGTTAAAAACAATCTTATTTAGAACAGGTAAACAAAATGTATCTCCATGCAATGGGATACTANTAAAAAAATTTAAAAAAAAAAAAAAAAGGAAGGAAGTGCTGACCTGTGCCACAACACAGATGGACGTCGGAAACATTTATATTAAGTGAAAGAAGCGAGGCACAAAGACCACATATTAGATGATTCCATATACATTAAAGTAAATAATGGGGAAATCTATAGGGGAAAGTAAATTATTGATTGCCAGGGCCCAGGCAGAGAGTGGGGAGTGGTGGTAATTTACTCACGGGTATGCATTTTCTTACTGGGCTGATGAAAATATTCTGCAGTTAGATAGTAGTGACAGCCATACAACTTTGTGAATATACTGAGAGCCACTGAATTGTATGTGTTAGAAGGATATGGAAATTGTATCTCTGTTTTTAAAATGGAAAGAACATCATATTGACTAACTTCTTGCTGTGATCATCCACACAGTGAGGCAATAGATATAACTGAATGCCTACTATAGGTCAACTGTGAGTACAATGCTTTCTGTCCTCACCAAGCTTACAATTTTAGAAGGAGGAAGACAGAAGATAATTATAGGAAAGGTGTAGACATAATAAGAAGTGGCAGTAGTTTTGTGCAAGCAACTGCCATATTTGGAGCTACAGTTTAGGGTAGAGAGTTCGCCTGGCAGCAGTCTGTAGCATGACCTGGAAAGGAAACAGTATGGCATCTGGTGAGCACTCACTCTGTACTAGGCATTGACCAGGTCCAAACAGACGGGATCCACCAAATTCTCAGAGAAACAAATGGGATCCACCAAATTCTCAGAGAAACAGATTGGATGTTTCAGGAGCATGCCAAATATGATCAGGTATCTGAGGAACTAATGAACGAGGGTATCAAAAGGAATATTGGAAGTTTACCAGTTATGCAAGAAACACTACTTGTGTTGGAAATGACACGTTGCCTAAGCCACCATCCCATCCACGACTGACATGGGCTTCAGGGGATACAGGCAAAGATGTAGCTGTTTTCCTCACAGTTAAACCAGGGATACAATGAGACACTGAAAAACTTTTTAATAATTCATCAACAACTTATCAATCTTGATCTATAACTCTTGACACTAGCTGTTGATCATATTAGCGTTTGAGATTTTTATTAATACTTTTATTTGCTCTCATAATCTCCAGTTTCAAGAGTTAATTCCAATAGGTGGGACTCAAACGGAGATAAATGCTTGTGTTCATCTTGTAATTATATTTTGTAATATAATTCTCTTCCAGAATGAAATATAAATACATATATTAGTTTTTATATTTAGGCAGTACTTAGATGATGAGATTCAGTGGCACATAAAGCTGAATTTGAAATCTGGCTTTGCCACCTAACCAGCTGTGAGATCTTGATTTCTCTAGCTTTATTTTAGTTCCCTTATCTAGAAAATAGATTAATGTGAGTATGAAATGAAACATAAATAAAGATGGCCAACAAATATTGGTTCCTTTTCCCTGTCACCAATACCATGTGTTCTAGCTTAGGGATTCAGACCTGCGTCCCTGGGTGCGATCACGCAGATCATGGCCCTCTGAGTCGTAATGCCTAAATCATGGAGGCTTTTGTGTGTGCCCTTTTCTTCAGAGAGAGTTAATAGCTTTCATCCAAATTCTCAGAGATGCCATCACTGCCAACACATGAAGACCCATAGCTCTGGATTGCATTAGTTATGCTTTTCTGGGTCTTTGACTTTGTCATTGTGTTTTTCTTGAGATGCAGGGATTCGAATGGAGTCCTGTACTGTAAGGGCAGAGCTTGGATTCTCAAAGCAGAACCCACTAACGCACAAGTTCAAACATAGAATATAGAATACAAGCACGTGATAGAAAGCCTATAATTTCACAAAGAATCGCTTCAAGCCCTGCCCTACCCCATCCCCATCTAGGATGACACATTGTTAGTTTGGGCCTGTCAGTCTCATGCCTTGGTTTACCTGGGAGAGTCCTGGTTTATGCTTTTATCTCAGTGAAATTATTAATTGCACCCCTCTTGCATTCCCAAAACATCATCATAATTTGAATGCTAGATTATGATCACCATAAATTTGGGGCCAAATGCAACCCCTCAGAAATCCTCACTTTATGGTTTTCCCAGTTTTCTGGATTTACACCTATTTTTAAGAGGACTCACTGATGTATTACCAGATATTCATTGTTATTCCAGTTCATAGTAGCAATGAAATGAAAACTTTTAAAATTGTAAAACTCATTATAGACACATGATGGAGCTAGTCAGATGAGACTTTACACATCTATGGGCATGATTAAAAATGCAGTTTTATCTGGGCTTGAATGGAAAGGAACAAAGAAAAAAAATCCATCCGTGAAAAAAAATCACGCCTTATACATTTTGGAGACAATTAAGAAGAAGATAATATAAGGCAATGAAACTAGTTTCCATGTTGAACCATAAGAGAACATCAGACTGTATCCACAGCAATAAAATTAAAGAAAAATTTGTTGATGGGAAAATTAGGCCAGAAATCTTTAACAAAGCACTAGTGAAACAGAGACTTGTGTCACATCAATGTGGAATGTTCTGGGCAATCACTGCTTCTACCGTCACAGGCATTTATCAGGTCCAGTAGGTATCAGCTATGAGCTAAATGCTTATCGTATAATATCTAATCTTCCATACAACTCTATTAACTTCATTTGCAGTTAAGCAACTAAGCTGAGCTTTGTAACCTGGGCCACAGACCAGCTCCCACGAAGAAGGTGGTGAGAAGAAAGGGCATTCTGCCACCAAAAAGACAGTGACCAGAGAATACACCATCACCGTTCACAAGTGCATCCCTGGAGGTGTGCCCCTTGAGTGCTGAAGGAGATCCAGAAATGTGCCATGAGGGAGTGGGAGCTTCAGATGTGTGCACTGATACAGGACTCAACAAAGCTGTCTGGGCTAAAAGAATAAGGAATGTCCCTACAATGGAATACTATGTGGCGATGAGAAAGAACAAAATCTGGCCNGAAAAAAAAAAGAATAAGGAATCCCATACCGTATACAGTTGTCCAGGAAATGTAATGACGATGAAGATTCCCCAAACGAGCTCAGGTTACCTAGGTACCTGTCACCACTTTCAAAAATCTACAGACAGGAAATCCTGGGTGGCTAAGTCAGTTAAACATCCAACTCTTGGTTTTGGCTCAGGTCATGATTTCATGGTTCATGAGTTCAAGGCCTGCATCCATGACAGTGCAGAGCCTGCTTGGGATTTTCTCTTTCCCTCTCTCCCTGCCCTTTCCCTGCTCATGCTCTCTCTCTCTCTCTCTCTCTCAAAATACATAAATAAACTTAAAGAAAATCTACAGACAGTTGATATGGTTGAGAACTAACTTCTGATTCCAAATGAAGAAAGAAAACTGCCAAAAAAAAAAAAAAAAGAAGAAGAAACAAATAAACTAAGTCAAGTTTGAAGTAACTTGCCCAAGCTACCACTCAGTTATTATGCCTCAAATCTGTATATTTGCCTGCCTCTGTAGCCCCAACTCTTACCCTGTGAGCAGAAACTCCATAGTAGGAATGTCCTACTACAAATTTCAGAAGTAATTTTCCCTGATGCAGGCCTAATATGAGTTGGAACACCTTTATTAAAATCCTGGGAGCCTCACCAAACCAGAGCTCCTGGAAAAATTCTTGTTTTTTTTATGCAACCTAAAAATCACATTTGTGTAAGAAAATTACACTTGTATATAGAGTTTAACTCAACTTTAAACATCTTTTTTTCGTAATATGTTAATATTGCTTTATATAAAGGACATTGCAGAGAATTAACAGTTGGGTAACATAATATGAGCTTCTTATGATTAACATTGAAAAAAGTAGTGCCAGACACCTGACTGGCTCAGTGGGAAAAGCTTGACTCTTGATCTCAGGGTCATGAGTTCAAGCCCCATGTTGGGTGTAGAGATTACATTTAAAGAAGTTTTGTTATAATGTAACAATTATTTTACTAAAATAAAGGAATGATTTTTACCAGAAAAAAGGAACAGAAAATATTGAAACATATACTTAAACTGACAGCTTATTAAATGCATTTTTATTGCAGCGACTGGAAGGCTGAGACAGTTAAGCATCTGACTCTTAATTTCGGCTCAGGTCACGACCACCTGAGCTGTCAACACAGAGCCTGCCTGAGATTCTCTCTCTCCCTCTCAAAATAAATAAGTAAATAACTTTTTTAAAATTATGCATTTTTGTTATTATCTTTTCTCTGATTTAAGCCAATAGTTTCTCTTTTTTTCAGTTTCAATTTGACTTTTACATTCAGAATAAAAGCCCTGACCTTCTTCCAGATTTAAAAATGATTCAATGGTGAGTAATACTAGTTATGGTGTTCCATGATCTATCAAGGAATGAGGTATTCCACAGAAGCGAGCTTTGCAGATAACTGAATCTTCTGGAAAAACTTTATGTCCACACCCTGGTGTTCTTTCTCCTTCTTCTTTCCTGTCAATTATACTACCTTCTTGGGTTTTGTGTATTCTCGTCAGTCATCTTAAATCTTTGCTTGAGCAAGCCACGGCATGTATAAATAAATGTATGTATTTTAGAAACTAAAACATAACAAATAACTGCATGAACCTTGCCTTATTAAGGAACCAAAACTTTGTAACTTGAAGGAAATTTTTTCTATGGTAAACTACATGCTTCATTGGCTTTTGAAAATATGCTGAATGTCAAGCAGCTTGTGCCTGAAGACTCAAGGTCATCACTATAAATATCGATCACACAGGGTTGTACCCATCTGAGGCCCTTGGGGACGACTGAATGGGATGACTGTCACTAGTCTTCACGGCCCTGTATCACTGTGCCTGTACAATACTTTTTTTTGTTTTGTGTTTCTTGATTTTTTTTTTGTTTAGATCATCCATTGTCAGAAACAATCTGCTGTTCTAATTTAGTCTCTTTTAGTGACAAGAAGGTTAAAAAAAAACCCACATAGGTTTCTTCATGAGAAAAAGTTTAAAAATTTTTAAAAATATATAGATATTAAAGTTTATTTATTCTGAGAGAAAAGGGAAAGCACGCACTTGAGCTGGTTAGGGGCAGAGGGAGAATCCTAGTGCAGAGCCTGACTCCGGGCTCAAACTCATGAACCATGAGATCATGATCTAAGCTGGTATCTCCTCTTATGAGAAAAACAAATGTTTAAAAGCATACATGCCCAGGAGCCCAAGGGAAACAGAACACAAATGAGGGTGGGGCTGTGCAGCTCTCTGTCCTCAAGCTCTCTGGCTTCTTGGCTTCTTGGTGTGCATGGGCGTTCTCTGTCTCATCAAGCTCTCCCTACTTTTTGCAACTCCCTCCTGGT
Source organism: Crocuta crocuta (assembly GCF_008692635.1). Taxonomy (NCBI): domain Eukaryota; kingdom Metazoa; phylum Chordata; class Mammalia; order Carnivora; family Hyaenidae; genus Crocuta; species Crocuta crocuta. Next base: position 14,175,558 of record NW_027527920.1, on the reverse strand, counting down.
GGCTCCTCCTCCCATAATTTCAGCTTGCACAGTGTCCTCAGTTTGTCGTCATCCTGACTCAGGCTCCCAGACGATCTTTCAGCCACGCTGCCCACAGCTACTGGAAACTTTCCTCTTGGTCTCTTGGTTCAAGTCCCAGAGAAAGGGAGGAAGAGAAAGAAAGAATCTGACTCACACAACTCAATGTTTCAAACCACGGCACCTGGTCGTAGGTCACTGGCAAGCCTGTCCGAGGCTCTGCTTGGACCAGGTGTTTGTACAGCTGCATTCCAAGCAGATGTCATCACAGGGGTGGTGTCCCAAAGCTACCGCCCCATCAAGGAAAGATGGTGAATGGGGACAGAGTCTCTGAGGAAGGGACATGGGAGGCACTCCAGATTTGAGGCACACGGTGGTTTGCCTATTGCATCTGTCTGCTGCCTTAATTTATACACAATCATCTTGGTGAGGCCATGAGGGCGGTTCCATTCACCTCTTCAACAGGACAAAATGCGTGGGTTTTCCAACAGTCATCATTTCAACGCATCAGCATGCACCTCTGAATGTATTTATGTATTTAAGGTGTAACATATGTTCTGCCTTTATTATCATGCACTTATAAATGTGTGTTTATAGATATGGCTATAGATATTTGTATATACAAATAGATGTGTGTGTATGTGTACTTAGGATAACATATTTTTCAAGATATTGGTAAAAACACTTGGGGAATTTACTTTTTTTCTTAATAGATTTTTATATCTATTTTTTAGAGCAGTTTTGGGGTCACAGTACAATTGAGGGGAAAATACAGAGATTTTCTGTGTATACCTCCCGCTCCCACATTTACATACTGCTCCCATTATCAGTAGGGGGATTTACTTTGAATTGAGTGTTTCTTGGCATTGGTGCCTTGCAGGTTGGCAGCATGGTTTCCAAACCACTGCTGCTTTCACACTCACCACCAGAATCATGTGCTGAGCACTGTTGTAGGCACTGGAGAAGTATGAGACAAGTGTCCCGTCCCCAAAGGATTCACATTTTTCCATGTACATCAAAAACATATGCAACAACACAAGGGCTTCCTACTTTCATATACAACATGCTCCTGGAAATACACACCAATGGCAGATATATGAAATTCAAAAACAGATTTGTGCTTTTTATTTTTATTTTTTAACATTTATTCATTTTTGAGGGACAGAGTGGGAGTGGGAGAGAGGCAGAGAGAGAGAAGGAGACACTGAATCCGAAGCAGGCTCCAGGCTCCGCAGTCAGCACAGAGCCTGATGTGGGGCTCAAACCTATGATCTGTGAGATCATGACCTGAGCTGAAGTCAGACATCTAACCAACTGAGCTACCCAGACACCCCAGATTTGTGCTTTTTAAGGAGAGGACTCTATTTCCAGAGGGCTAAAATGTAGTGTAAAATCCCTAATTGTGCCTTGTTTCTTAGACATAGTCTTAGGCTATAATTCCAGAATTTAGCAAATGTTCTTTTTAATTTTGTTTATTTATTTTGAGAAAGCGCGCATGTGTGTTTGCACATGCACGTGTGTGCACTTGAGCACACACGTACACACGAGTGGGGGGGGATGCAGAGAAAGAGAATCCCAAGCAGGCTCCGCACTGTCACGCAGAGCCCAACGTGGGGCTCGATCTTACAAACCATGAGAGCTTGACCTGAGCCAAAATCAAGAGCTGGATGCTTAAATGACCCAGCCACCCAGGCACTCTCCCCCTTTTTCTTTTAAGTAAGCTCTGCCATCCAATGTGGGGCTTGAATTCATGAACCTGAGATCAAGAGCTTCGTGCTCAGCCAGCCAGGTGTCCCATTGAATATTCTTTAAATGTGGGCTTCTCCATCCCAGCTGTGCAGAGTTGACCATCTAAACTCTAAAAGGAAGGCAACTTTCCGATTTGAGTCAGGTTACTTCCGTGTCTACAAATAGTGAATGGTTTTCCTTATCTGTAAAGACAGAGATAATAATAGTACCTCATTTATTTCTTACATAGTATTGTGAGAATTCAGTGAATTAAGTCACATAAAGTGATTAGAATAGTGACTTATGCATAGTGAATTCCCAGTATGAGTTGTCATTATTGAGGCTAAAGATTCACTACCTTAGGGTTTCCTCTGTCTTGATTGTTCTTACGTTTGTGAGAATTACACTACCGTTTACTGGTGCCTATATTTATATTTTCCCGTATTTCACTAACTTTGATAATACAACGAGGCTAAATACAATGTAGTGGAGAAATGGTTGAATAAATGTGACTGGGTTGGCAGAGATGGTGACACCGATGGAAATGAACTGTGAGCTGAGCTGGCAGACAGCACCCTCATGAGATCCATCAAAACGTGCCTCTGTTGCCTGGCTTGTTGCCAGATGCCATATGAGAAGATGGCTCAGGTGCATTAATGCCTAATGTCCTTACCTGTATGAAAGTGAAGGTACAGAGGCTGAGGGCATCAGGAGATGGCCCCTCTCTTCACTATATTAAATTCCTGGAAATCTCAGAGTAAAGTCAAACATGATAAATTTGATGATAATTTCCCGTAAAAGATTGCTTCAATAAGGCATTATAAGAAATGAATGATATATTTGACCAAGAATGAGATTTTTTAAATTTTTAAAAATTTTTAAAAATTTATTTCTGAGAGAGAGACAGCGTGAGCAGGGGAGGGTCAGAAAGAGAGGGAGACACAGAATCTGAAATAGGTTCCAGGCTTTGAGCCGGCTGTCCGTACAGAGCCCGACGCAGTGCTCGAACCCACGAACCATGAGATCATGACCTTAGCCGAAGTCGGACACCTAACCAGCTGAGCCACCCAGGCGCCCCATGAACGGGATTCTAAAAGCAGCTAAGACAGTTACAAGCTTCTATAATTTCAGGTAGTACAATTCTACTACAGTTTTTCTCCAAATGATATAAAATGGATATAAATGTGGGGAACCTAGGTGGCTCAGTCATTTGAGCATCCAATTCTTGATTAAGGCTCAGGTCCTGATCCCAGTGTCACGGGATCTAGCCCTGCATAGGGCTGCACACTACATGTGGAGCGTGCTCGAGATTCTCTCTCTCTCTCTCTCTCTCTCAGTCTCTCTCTTATCCCCTCTGCATCCCCTTCTCTCTCTTAACACTCTCTCTCTCTCTCAAATAAAAATAAATAAATAAAATGGATATAAATGTGTACTTCTATAAGGGACATCTGGATTGAAAAGTATATATGGCACATAAAAATACTGCACAAATATCATAAATCCTTACTATGTAAAATTTCCCTGAAATGATATCCCAGCTCCTATAACTATTAATTAAACATTTCATTAAGAGTTTCTTTCTTAATTTCTATTCACTGTAAAGACTGGAAGTGGTGGGGGCACCTGGCTGGCTTAGTCCATGGAGTGTGTGACTCTGGATCTTGGGGTCGTGTTGGGTGTAGAGATTACTTAAATAAAAATAAAACTCAAAAAACAAACTGAGAATATGTCTGAGAGTGGTGGGATTGCTTAGGCATAATGTGTAAAGTACTAGAATTAAGGTGATTTTTTTTATCAATTTCCCTATAAAACTAAGTGATTTAAAACCATTCCCCTGGGCACCTGGCTGGAAGGAGTGCTCGAGATTCGCAAGGAAGGAAGGAAGGAAAGAAGGAAGGAAGGAAGAAAAAGAAAGAAAGGAAGGAAGGAAGGAAGGAAGGAAGGAAGGAAGAAAAAGAAAGGAGAGAAAGAGAGAAAGAAAGAAAAGACAGCTCACAGAATAGAAAGTGGTTGAATGAATAAATTAAAAAAACAAAGTGACTAGGCCTCCAATTTTTTTCGTAGTACATTATCACTGGTTTTAACTTGCAAAAGAACTATACGCTTCTTGTTATAAAGCTTACGAATTTAGAGTTTGTAAAATGAAAAGTGAATGTCTACCTGCCCACACTCTCTCCTACAAGATTTTGAATGTGGGAAAATTGTGATTCCATTAGTAGAAAATGAGACAGCGAGAGGAGGCTCCGGGTCCAGTGAGCTCCGTGTCAGATGCACTCAGTTAGAACCAACAGAGATCCCAGGCACCTCGGGGAGAGACTGGCTGCACCTCAGTCAGGTCTGACACCATCCTTGCCCCTGTAAGCCTGCGTCCGGTTGTCTTCTATTGCTCGTGGTACCAACCACTCCTTCTTAAACCTTCTCTCCCTCCTTACCTCTCTGTTGGCAAGGCTGTGAGGAGACAAATTTCTTCTGTATTTTATATGGGAATATAAATAGGTAGAAACCCTATGGCAATTTGACACTATCTAGCAACATTACAGAATTGTGCACTCTCTGACCCAGCCCTTCTGCTTTCTGGAATTTATCCAAAGATATACATACACAATGCAAATTAACATATGTCTACAAAGCATCGTTGGCATAGCAAGAGATTGGAAACAACCCAAATGCCCATCATTAGTGGAACTGGCTAAATATATTAAAAGACAACATTTAATAGAAAAAAATTTTTAATTTTGAAGAGATTTTAAAACAGAATGGGGATGGGGCGCCTGGGTGGCTTAGTCGGTTAAGCGTCCGACTTTCGCTTAGGTCATGATCTCGCGGTTCGTGGGTTCGAGCCCCGCGTCGGGCTCTGTGCTGACTGCCAGCTCAGAGCCTGGAGCCTGTTTCAGTCTGTGACTCCCTCTCTCTCTGACCCTCCCCTGCTCATGCTGTCTCTCTCTATCTCTCTCCTAGAAATAAATAAAACATTAAAAAAACATTAAAAAAAAAACAGAATGGGGACTTTCTCTCTGAATTGAAAATGGAAAGACATCTCAGCTAAATTGTTGAGCTGTATTACTAAGTTAAAAGAAATAAAAGCAAACTACAGAATAGTATGTATTTCAGGAATAGTATGTATGTCGATGTACCTTTTGTGTCAGAAAACAGGTATTGGAAAACAATAGGCTTGTATTTATGCTTGCATGAAGCAGCTTTGGAAGACACAAAACTCAAACACAAAAAGTGAGATGTGGGAGCAGGAATAGGCTGTACACTAAATAGGTTTTATAATACTTGATTTGTCAACCATTGTAAACACTTTGCTCAGAAACATTTGCTTTCCCACTTTGCAGAAAACATTGTTACATAGGGCAGAATAATACAAAGGCGAACTGGCAATATAAACAAAGATTTTGAAAGCATAGGAAGGGCTTCTTGGAGTGGTGATATAAGAGATGGCTGTTCTCAAAGATCAATTTAGAAAGGTAGAGAATTAGCATCAGATTGGCTGGGTTTTAGGATCTCTAGAAGCAAAAGCCTGGGGGTATGACACCTTATTGAGTGACTGGAAACGTTTCTTCCAGGACACTTTCTCAAACTCCCTGAGAAAACAGAGCTGAGAGTACACTTTGTCTCTGGGGGGCTGTTGCAAATGGAGTCTTTGCACAACATGAAATATAACTTATGATGCTTCTTTTTTAAAAAAAATGTTTAATGTCTTTATTTTATTTTGAGAGACAGAAACAGGGAGTGAGCAGGGGAGGGGCAGAGAGAGAGGGAGACACAGAATCAGAAGCAGGCTCCAGGCTCTGAGCTGTCAGCACAGAGCCTGACATGGGGCTTGAACCCATGGACTGTGAGATCATGACCTGAGCCGAAGTCAGACACTTAACTGACTGAGCCACCCAGGCACCCCTATGATGCTTCTTATGTACTGTTAATACCCCATCCTCAGATAAGTCAGATCTCCTCCATTGCTCATCCTTGAGAAAAGTCATCAAGTAAACATGAAGTTACTTATGCCATGAAAATTGAATCCTAATCCTTTTTAGGACACGACTTAGTAGAAAATTCAAATAATTAAACTTGATCTTTAACCTCTTTAACCTTTGTCAAGTATAGGTTCATTGTAACTAAGGGAATCAAGATTGTGTAGTAATTTCCTGGGGCGCCTGGATGGCTCAGTTGGTTGAGTATCCAACTTCAGCTCAGGTCATGATCTCACTTTGTATGGGTTGGAGCCCCATGTAGGGCTTTGCACTGATAGCATGGAGCCTGCTTTGGATTCTCTATCTCCCTCTCTCTCTGCCCCTCTCCCCCACGTTCTCTCTCAAAAATAAATAAACATATTTTAAAAAGACTAAGAAAAAAGATTGTGTACTAATTTCTTTAAATAGTGAAGTCATAAATGTGTGTGCCTTCCTTGTATGTCTTATCTTTGTATCTCTCCATTTGTATCTTGTTACCCTTTCCACTGAGCATGGACCATGAGAAAAGCAGCTGAATGTTAGAGTAGGTGATTCCTGATGACAGGATAATGGAAAGTCAACTTTGTTTTTACCAAACCTCATGAAGTTGCTCAATAATTCTAAAATGACTCATTTTAGTACTTTAAAATCACATTAATCCTGTTGCCTTGAAAACAGGGCTTTAGCGAAGTGGATCTAATTCTGTTAAAATCTCTCTCTCTCTCTCTCTCTCACACACACACACACACACACACACACACCATTTATGCAAAGAACAAAAAAAGCCTCAATGGAAATATAACAAATGTTTACACTGATGGGATTCAGACGGTGGGACCATGGACGGTTTCTCTTTTCTTTTAACTTTTTCTATATTTCCTAAATTTGATTTAATGAGCATGAATTATTTTTATAGTAAAAACAGAAAAGTAAAACAACCAAAGCACATATTTAAAAGCAGAGAGTTTGGTGGACCAAAGCCAAGCATGCAGCTTATCTCTTAGTTCATCTTCCAGGAAGCCTTGAGTGCGCGTTCTGTGGCTACTCTGCGTATCATTCTCAGGTATTTGTTCATCTCCCCTGAGGCCTTTACCCAGTCAGCTCCAGGGAAGAAGAAATGGGTGCCCACTATTCCTTCTGTGTAGTTAACCCGAATGCGTCACGGCCTTTGGTCCCGCCTGCTGTCACTCCAAGATCATCCTCAGGCCAGGCTCAGCGCTTGGTGCCATCCCTCAGCCACCCTTCTCCAAGTTCTAAGCGGTCTCCAATAACCAGTAGAGTTCATAGACTTTTCTTTGGGAAAATTAGGCAAGTTCCTCAGAATGCATAGCAAAACTTCCCTAAAAATACCTGTGAACACGTCTGCCCTTTCTTCAAAGGCCCCTTTCCACCAGCTGCTTCATCCCCTTTTCCCCCTAAATTGCTTCCTGGGGCCTCTTGGGCCTGACTTTGTTCCCTGCTCTGCTGGCTGACACTTGCTACTCAGTAAAAAGAAATTCATATTGTCAGCTGAACTTGAACCACCTCATCTTTTTCAGTCGTGTCTCCAAGGCCCATAGTTCAACTGAATTAAGCGTAATGGTCCCTGGAAGCTAGATAGAGCTTGTATTCTATTGAGTGCCCTAAAGCAGCATAGACATGGAGACTAGCATAGGGTTTGTGCAAAGCGTATGACCAAACTATGAATCCTTAACTCAATGCCCTAGAAGCTCTAACCTCTCTTAGGAGTCAAAATAAGGCAGTTTGGAGAATGGCACAAATGGAAAGCTGTTCAGCATGTGGGTTTAACTGGACCACTGAGCCATGTGCGCTGTGAAGGTTTCTCTCCTAGAAGTTGGGGGGGGGGGTGGCATAGGGTGTCCTAGGCCCCAAGACAAGAGTGCAAACGGAGCCCCAAAGCCCCTATGTCTAAATATTATAACGTTATAATTAAGCTAGCTGATCATTAAGGAAAATATATTTTGTCTTCCTACTTTGGCAAAAATACCTTCAGCACAACCTGGAAGTTCAGGTTTGAACTTAAAATTCTTGGACTCCTTGGAGTGCCTTACTAGAACATGGCATGGGGAGAGCTGGTCCATGCTTTGGCCCTCACCCTGCATCCCCTTTCTTTTCCCACCCTTGACTCCAGCCTTCCTGCCTCAGCAGAGATCCCTTGCAGACGCATATGAACTCCCCAGCCATGCATCCAAGTTCCTTTCCCACCCCCAACACTCACTCTTAGTTGACTCCTTAAGTCCGAGATGTACATACCAGCACTGGGGTCACCCTTAGAAAGACTGATCTGGGTAGGGGCTCCTGGGTGACTCGGGCAACTGAGGGTCTGACTCTTATTTTTGGCGCAGGTCATGATCCCAGAGTTGTGGGGTTGAGCCTGCTTTGGACTCCACACTGAGTATGGAGTCTTCTTGAGATTCTCTCTCTCTCTCTCTCTCTCTCTCTCTTTCTGCCCCTCTCTCACTCTCTCTGTGTCTCCTAAATAAAAATAAAATAAAATAAAAGGACTGACCTGGGAAATGTTTTCTCTGGGCTGGCAGACAAGCTTGGTAATGTTTGGGCACAAAATTCTGGGGTCCCATGTATCATTAAAAAAACAGAAGTGAACCCAAACAGTCCACTCCTAACTCATAATCCCTGTAGGTCCTCCTCTAGATGACTTGGGGAAATTCAAAATCAAGGTTACTGTGTATTAACTGCCGGTGCTGCTAGGAGGAAGGGGGTAGATTTCATGACTTCTAAAGGTTGTGCCACCTTAGCCTCCTCTGCTCAACAGAGTATGGGGGAGCTCAGGAGACCATGGTTACCCCCCAACCTTAGTGTCCTTTGGCCATCTTCTGTTGTGAAGCAAAGCGCCCCTCTGTTCCTCAAAGCTTTCTGCTTTGTTGGGGATGTGGACCAAGGGGGAAGATTTTTAAAGGCAAAGCATATCGGCAGGAATTGTGAGTTTCCGTGAATTGGTCACAAATAGCCTTTCCAGATACCTAGGCTGGAAGGCAGAGGGAATATGAAGAGATAGTTAAAGATGATGAAGGCCTGAAGAAGGACTCCAGGTATTCTATCTCTATACCTGTGGTTCAGGCAGAGTCAGTTGTGTTGGGAGGCAGGGAGACAAACTGGGTCACCCCAAAGCCTTCTGACTCTTGTCACATGGTACGGGCCCAATCATGAGGCGGAGCAGCCCTGAAGGCCATGAGTTCAGAACATCAGAATAGGAAGGGATGTAGGAGGGGCCTAGAAGCTTAGTATGATGCTCTGGGGCTGCGTGTGCTGCTAGTCAATTCTATACCCCTGACTCAGCTGTGTGCTCCACGTGATCTCAGCCAGTAATGGAGGAAGATGGATACCAAATTCTAGAGAGGGGTTTATGTCCTTAGATCAAGGCATACCTTGCAGAAGAAAATGGTTTAGGATAGGGTAGTTGGTGAGATATCACAGAGAATCCATAACACTTGACCTTTCTCTGAATCTATTCTTATCGCCACCAAAAAAAAAAACAAAAACAAAAAACAAACAAACAAAATAAAACAATAAAACAAAAAACTAACAAGAACCCACCATCCTGGTTTTGAGCTAAATGTCATTAACTTGATACTTGCTCTGCCACTTGCATTTTCATTTCAAAATAGTGTCACTGGGTAACACCACTGGATTTTACAAAGAGAGACGGTATAAATCCTGGATACCAGGGGTTGAACAGATTGGAGCCCAGGAGGCTAGGGTTGCACTGAGTCATCATGACATCATCATTAGGAAGCCAGTTCACTCTACCCCTTACATTATTGAGAATTTGCAGTGTTTCCATTAGTGAGGCAGAGAACATTGCAGGGTAGGAAAGGAGTAACAGGAGGGGCTACAGATTAGTGATAGGAAATAATAATGAATAGAAATCTCAGGGTTTTTGTACTGGAGTCCTAACCTCCAGAATCCATTTCACTTCCATGTATGCCCAACATAATTCATGGTAGAAGATTTCCCTGATAACCATCAATGCTGAGAAATCATATGCAACTTCTGTAGCATCTGTTTCTGAAAAAAATCTAGAACATGGATTTTGTGATCTCACAGAAAGTCACAAAACACAAGTTGGCCCCTAACTTGGGTTTTATAAGAATATAAATAGACATCCATGTAGGACTGCCAGATAATGTATAGGATATCTTTGTTTTTATTTGCTAAATCTGGCAACCCTCCATCCGCGAGTCTCCAAATCTTCAACCTTCTCTGATTTTGTCAATAACTAGTGTTCCTTAATATATGGGACTGAAAATCCAAGGACAACTGAGGTCTTAGAGAGATATCATTTAGGGCCATGCAGAAAATGAAAAGAAAACCCCCCATTGAAAACTAGAGTATCTCTTCCAGTAGACTTGTTGAATAGACTTTGGTGACTGCCTTCATAGGCATACATACCTTTTTTAAAAATTTAATTTATTTTTAAAATTTATATCCAAGTTAGCATATAGTGCAGCAATGATTTCAGGAATAGATTCCTTAATGCCCCTTACCCATTTAGCCCATCCCCCCTCCCACAATCCCCCCAGTTTGTTCTCCATATTTAAGAGTCTCTTATGTTTTATTCCCTTTCCTGTTTTTATATTATTTTGCTCCCCTTCCCTTATATTCATCTGTTTTGTACCTTAAAGTCCTCATATGAGGGAAGTCTTATGGTATTTGTCTTTCTCTGACTAATTTCACTTAGCATAATACCCTCTAGTTCGATCCACGTAGTTACAAATGGCAAGATTTCATTCTTTTTGATTGCCAAGTAATACTCCATTGTGTGTGTGTGTGTGTGTTTAGACATCACATATTTTTTATCTATTCATCCATCGGGGCTCTTTCCATACTTTGGCTATTGTTGATAGTGCTGCTGTAAACATTGCGGTACACGTGCCCCTTCGAAACAGCACACCTATATCCCTTGGATAAAATACCTAGTAGTGCGATTACTGGGTCTTACGGTAGTTCTATTTTTAATTTTTTGGGGAAGCTCCATACTGTTTTCCAGAGTGGCTGCACCAGTTTGCATCCCCACCAGCAGTGCAAAAGAGATCCTCTTTCTCCATATTCTCACCCACATCTGTTGTTGCCTGAGTTGTTAATGTTAGCCAGTGTGAAGTGGTATCTTATTGTGGTTTTGATTTGTATTTCCCTGATGATGAGTGATGTTGAACATTTTTTCATGTGTCAGTTGGCCATCTGAAAGCCTTCCTTGGAAAAGTGTCTATTCATGTCTTTAGCCTATTTCTTCACTGGATTATTTATTTTTGGGTGTTGAGTTTGATAAGTTCTTTATAAATTTTGTATACTAACTCTTTATCTGATATGTCATTTGCAAATATCTTCTCCCATTCCATCAGTTGCCTTTTAGTTTTGCTGATTGTTTCCTTCACTATGCAGATTTTTATTTTGATGAGGTCCCAATAGTTCATTTTTACTTTTGTTTCCCATGCCTCTGGAGACCTGTTGAGTAAGAAGTTGCTGCAGCCAAGGCCAAAGAGGTTTTTGCCTGCTTTCTCCTGTAGGATTTTAATGGTTTCCTGTCTTATGTTTAGGTCTTTCATCCATTTTGAGTTTATTTTTGTGTACGGTGTAAGAAAGTGGTCCAGGTTTATTTTTCTGCATGTCGCTGTCCAGTTTTCCCAGCACCAGTTGCTGAAGACACTGTCTATTCCATTGGATATTCTTTCCTGCTTTGTCAAAGATTAGTTGGCCATGTGTTTGTCAGTCTGGGTTGTCTATTCTGTTCCACTGAACTGAGTGCCTGTTTTTGTGCCAATACCATACTGTCATGATGATTACAGCTTTGTAATATAGCTTGAAGTCTGGGGTTGTGATGTCTCCTGCTTTGATTTTCTTTTTCAAGATTGCTTTGGTTATTCGGGGTCTTTTGTGGTTCCATACAAATTTTAGGTTTGTTTGTTCTAGCTCTGTGAAGAAGGCTGGTGTTATTTTGATAGGTATTACATTAAATACCTAGATTGCTTTGGGTAGTATTGACATTTTAACAGTATTTGTTCTTCCTCTCCAAGAACATGGAATATTTTTCCATTTTTTGTGTCTTCTTCCATTTCTTTCATAAGCTTTCTATAGTTTTTAGTGTATAGATTTTTTACCTATTTGGTCAGATTTATTCCTAGGTATTTCATGGTTTTTGGTGCAACTGTAAATGGGATCGATTTCTTGATTTCTCTTTCTGTTGCTTCATTCTTGGTGTATAGGAATGCAACTGATTTCTGTGCATTGATTTTATATCTGCAACTTTACTGAAATTGTGGATCAGGTCTACCAGTTTTTTGGTGGAAGCTTTTGGGTTTTCCATATAGAGTATCATGTCATCTGTGAAGAGTGAAAGTTTGACCTCCTGGCCAATTTGGATGCCTTTTATTTCTTTGTGTTGTCTGATTGCTGAGGCTAAGACTTCCAATACTATGTTGAATAAGAGTGGTGAGAGTGGACATCCCTGTCTTGTTCCTGATCTTAGGGGGGAAGCTGTCAAGTTTTTCTCCATTGAAAATAATATTAGCGTTGGGTCTTTCATATGATCTTTTATTATCTTGATGTATGATCCTTCTACCCCTACTTTCTTAAAGGTTTTTTATTAAGAAAGGATGCTGTATTTTGTCAGATGCTTTCTCTGCATGTATTGAGAGGATCATGTGGTTCTTGTCCTTTCTTTTGTTGATGTGATGAATTACATTGATTGTTTTGAAGATATTGAACCACTCCTGCATCCCAGGTATAAATCCAACTTGGTCGTGGTGAATAATGTTTTTAATGTATTGTTGGATCTGGTTGGCTAATTAATATCCTGTTAAGGATTTTTGCGTCCATGTTCATCAGGGAAATTGCTCTGTAGTTCTCCTTTTTAGTGCAGTCTTTGTCTGGTTTTGGAATCAAGGTATTGCTGGCTTCATAGAAAGAGTTTGGAAGTTTTCCTTCCATTTCTATTTTTTTGGAACAGCTTCAAGAGAATAGGTGTTAACTTTCCTTAAATATTTGGTAGAATTCACCTGGAAAGCCATCTGGCCCTGGACTCTTGTCTTCTGAGAGATCTTTGATTATTCATTCAATTTCTTTACTAGTTATGGGTCTTTTCGAATTTTCTATTTCTACCTTTTTCAGTTTTGGTAGTTTATACGTTTCTAGGAATTTGTCCATTTCTTCCAGATTACCCATTTTATTGGCATATAACTCCTCATAGTATTCTCTTATTATTATTTTTATTTCTGCTGTGTTGGTTGTGATCTCTTTCATTCTTGGTTTAAAATTTTTGGGTCATAGTCATATGTATCTATGTCAGAATACCATACAAAAAAGGAAAGCTCTTAAAACTGATAAGTAATAACACTCGTTCAATGAACACCTGCTATTTGCGAAGCAATGTGTTGGGTACTCATGTGCATCATCTTGTTTCACCCTCATTATCCCCTTGAAGATAACTCTTTTTTTTTTAACCTTCAGTATAAAACTGAGGAATCTAAAACCTAGAGATGTTAAAAAAAAAAACTTGTTCTAGGCCACATACATGGTAAGTGGAAAAGCAGGATGATGGTAATGACGATGATGATAATGGTGGTGATGACGAGACAGCTAACATTTGTTGATGACGTGTGACATGTGTCAGCCAATGCACAGAACATGCTCTACTCATGAACTCATTCAGTTATCACAACTGCCTCTTCCAATTGGTTGGTATTCTCGTGAACTCCATTTAAAGATGAGGAAACTCATTCACTCTTGATCTGCTGATTCTCAAACACTGACGCAACTATTAGCCAATGCTCCTTTTGATCCTGCCTCTCCACTCACTGGGTCCTGACATTCTGCTCCCAGTCCTCCTATTTCATGTTGCTGAACGCATTTGCAGATCCATCTGCTTCCTAAAATGTTTGTCTTGGAGCTGGCTTATTGGTTCTTGGACGATGATGCATGGTGAAGAGATCCTAACAGGAAGATCTCTGATCAACCAGATTCCATACCTTAAATCTGGCAATTTTGTGTTTTGAAGCCTTGAAAATATACTTTTTACAAGTTTCATGCAAATTACTCCCAGGAGCTGATACCTAACCAGAAAAACAGCCACAGCAAAAACTTTCCCAGTCTTACGACCAGGAAGCAATTAGATTTTGCTGACCACATTTTTAGAGAAATTTGCAGTCAGTCAAGTAAGCACGTCTTGCCTCACACCAATATGGCAAATCTGGTGTCTGTCCAATGGTGCTGATGCCACAGATCCTTTTTTGAGCATGTGCCTGCCTCATTGCCTCAGATGCAAGTTCAAGGTTGGAGACAAGTGGAGGAATGAGCACAAAACTTCTGCCTTCCCACTTTCTCCTTATCAGCCTATGCAATATAATTTCCCTTGAAAAAAAGGGAATAAAATTCCCAACATCTCAAAAGCCCATTGTCTTCTGCTAACTTCTTCTCTTAAAAGAATGTTTCTCTCACCTCATTCTTATCTCTGTCTTCAAAAGGTAGTTCTGCTTTGCTGGGGCTGCCTTGTGGATTCGCTGCCCAGGCCCTCTCTCCCTCTGTTTCCAGAGTCAGCACATCAGAGGGCAATGGAGAGGAGACTGAGGATAACAGTTAAGGGGGCAGCTCAGGGTGCCCGAGATCAAACCCAGCTCTGACACATGTTTGCATATAAACTTCGGCACTCAGCCCCTTCCCTGCCTTGACGTCCTCCTTTGGAAAATGGGGATGAGAATTGTCTTCTGCCTCCCAGGGCTGGAGATTGAGTGAGGTAATGTACATGAAGCATACAGCAGCTGGTCAGTCAGCACTAGCCTTTATCATCTAGTGGGCTTCAATTCCCTGAGAGCAGAAACCCCATATTTTCCATCACATGGTACCCCTGGTAGCCACCATAATGCCTGGCACATGGTAAGCACCACCCAAAATGTATGATCAACATTAACTGAATGTATGAGGACCTTGAGTGACACGAGTCTTTGCTGGGATCCCCCTTTAAGTATAGCCCTTCCCTTCCCGGAGTCTGTGTTTAAAGGAGAGCCCTGCCACATTGGCCACAATGGAATTCCCGGAGCCAGATGGGTAGAAGTTTGTCAATCTGAGTAATATGTGCACCCTCAGTGGCAAGGGAAAGAGCAGCTTTTACATAATGTAAGGGAGGGAAGTCATTTTATTGGGGCTCCTGCAGCGTTGTTACTTTGACATTCATTTATTTACGAGAATTCTCTGATGACTGCACTTGAATGGATACTGCCAAGTCGGATCCTCTGACCTTTGCAGTAGAGGCTAACTTGCACAAACCCTCGTGGACATCCTCTGGGGAGTGAGGCTACTTTGTGAAATTCCTTTGGCAGGAACTCTGGACAAGGGATTCTTTCTTGTTCCAAGCTGCAGCATGTGACTGTGGGTTTGGAGCTGGAAAAGGAGAATCAGATGGAATATTACCTGGTGAATTAACTAGTCATTTTAATTATTAAACATAGTTCCTCCAATAAGAGTTATTATTAAAGCTTCTCTTGGTTTAAGACCATGAAAGCCCAAAAACCCAACATAACTGGGACCTTAACCCTGTAAGATGATCAGATTTGTCCAGACATTTGGACATTATTCTATTGATAATGTGTAATTATTTTTATTTTAGATTTCTCAGATATTGTCCAGGTTTTGTGCTTTTATCTAGCTGTTGGCCATTATTGCTTTTGCTTGTACTTTGAAGCCTTTATCGAGTACAGGTGAGCCAATTAAAGCTGAAACCATTGGTGTAAAGGTTTAAAACACCATCACACAGTATTTGACTTCTGAAAGGCTCTGAGAGCAAAAGCAGTGAATTAATCAGCAGAGACTCGCGGCTAGAGTCTGTTAAAAAGTGCACCACCGAAACTGCTACAAATGAGCTGATCTGCCCGGATACACTCACTCCCCTGATCCTGCCGGAATCCACCCTGAAATCTGTGTCTGCAGCTAGCGAGGGTGAGACAAATGCTGCCTATCAGGATCTTCCAGACTGCTTTCACTATTCCAAATGCCAAACCGTCAGTTTTGAAAATTACTTTTGATTGGCCAAATACCACAACATCAGGACATGTAGACCAGAAGATGCCAGTTATAAGACATTGTGTGTGTGTGTGTGTGTGTGTGTGTTGTTGTTGTTGTTTGTTTTGTTTTGCCTTATTGTTTTTGTGGGTTTACTGGTGGCATTATTTGACTGTGCAGTGCAAGACAGAGAAGTTGCACTAGAGGAGAAAAGGACATGGTCTTAACCATGGCATCACCTAGAGGCTGTGAACCCTGAGACTGTAAAGCAGCATCTGGAGTGGTTCCACGCATTGCTTTTGGATACCGGGCTGGCATTCTGGTTACACTTGCAGTTATATGAGTGACTAATGATGTTACGTGAGGGCAACTCCAGAGCCCTCTGCATAAGAAGGCCTGATAAACTCTGGCAAGGCAGATTTTGTTTCGTTCCGTTAAGTAACTTCAGAGTGTGTTTTCATAGGAATAAACACATGGGAGAGACATTGGATAAATTAGGGTTGGATTTGGCTGCATGAGACCAAACCCCCAAAACATCCGTATCTTGCACAGGATGGAGATTTATTTCTCTCTTACATAAACAAGAGTGGGAGATAGGCAGTGCAGAATGGATACTGGCTCCATGAGGTCATTAGGAAACAAACCCAATCTTTTTCCAGTTCAAGGCCTTACTGTTCCCAAGGTTTGGCCTGTGACTTCATGGTCCAAGTTAGCGGTTCAGCCATCATATTGAGATGGAGGAAGGAGAAGAAAGGCATGTCCTCCACCGAGAAGATTACATCACAGAAGGTGCAGACATTTCCACTTTCATAGCATGGGCAGAATTTAGCCAAATGGCCATGCCTAACTGCAAAAGGTGCTGGGAAATGTAGTCTTTATCGCCAGCACCTTAAGCTGAGCTAAAAATTAGGGGTCCTGGTACCAAGAAAGGAAGGAGAGAATGGGAATTGGGTGTCTGCTATTAGCAGTGCCTGCCACAGACATGGAACCCAGCTATGAACATTAGAAAAGGGCTCCTGAAGGAGGCGATGTCTGAGCTCATGATGAAATACGAGTAGAGAGCTGTCCAGATGAAAGGGTTGTAGGAGAGGAGGAAGGAAAGAGTGCTTCAAGGGAGGGGGCAGCTCATGTGAGGCCATGAGAGGAAGCAAGACATGTTGGAGAAACTGAAAGATGCTTGTTCTGGCTGAACTGTAGATTGGGGGCAGGAAGATTCACTCCCGAGAACAGGCCCAGGCAAGGTCTCACTCTCCAGTGATGTTCTCAGAGGTCTGGTGCTCTCCCTTGTCTCTCGTTTTATCTGATTCTCCAGGTTTAAAGTGAGTGGCCATCCCTCCAGGGCAGGAAGGAGACAGCAAGTAGAATACTGTATCTTTGTTAAGAAGGCTCCCTACTTTTTTTTTTTCTCAGAATAGGAGAACTGAGTTTCTTTTTCAACCAGAAGGAAAAACAAAGCATCTTCCATGGACTTTTCTGGAGAAGCTCCAGGAGGGGTAGATGGTGGAGGGAGAGCATTACCAAGAGGCTCTCATCTGCCCCTTCACACCTGGGAGATGCCTTCTGTCCATTACTATGGCAGCCTTTATAGGTGGGAATCTGTGAACCAGGAGGCTGGGGGTCACCGGGAGATGCAAAGGCACCTCCAAGCCAACTTGGCCAAGACTCCTTGTCCGGCATTCCCTGCCTCCTGAATGCACCTCCACCCATCCCGGTGCTCAAATGAGAGGGCCAAGGGTTAGACGAGCATCTCCCTCTCCTTTGCCTCTCATTCTGTGCCTCACATCTCTAGTGACTGTACGTCCTCCATTGCTCTCACATCTGTCTCCTCCGCACCATCTCTGAGGCCCCCAAACTACTACTGTCTCTCCTGACATAAGGCAGTGGTTGCCATTCCAGCTGCCTTCCACCCACTCAGACCCCTCCACTATGTGATCATGCCACAGCCAGTGTCATCGTGTCCCAGCATAAGGTGATTGTGACCCCTCTCCCTCACCACCCAAGGGACTTGCTTTCTGTGTGTGTACAGCGCTGAGTTGTCAGGTCCACGCTTCTCCAGCTTCATCAGGTGCCATTCTCTCCCGTCCTCCCTTTAATCCAGCCACCTTGGTCAACTTTCAGCTCTCTCAACGCTCTGTGCTCCCTTGACCCAGGGCTTTCCTGCAAGCTGCACTGTTCCTCCCTTTCCCCAGTAAGTGCCAGTCATCTCTGCTCTCAGTTCCCAGCATGGTCTCAGGGAGGTCATGCTGAAGCTCCCGGTCAGCTAGGAATCCTCCTCGCACGTTGCCCATGTTTCTTTCCTTTGGTGCCACGTTGCCTTGTGAATTCACATTCGCTGCGATTTGGTCATCGTCTCTCTTGCCGGATCACCCATGGGGTCCCCAGGTTCCTGTGCTCTATAGAGAACCAGAAACACAAGCATAAGCTCAGGACAAGGGAAGCAGGACTCGTTACTGGGCTCTGCACCACCTGTCAAATATAATCTGATAAAGTCTCTGGTCCCTTTTATTGTGAAACCCTAAAACGGAGAAATATTTTCCCTCATTTCCTTTCTCCTTAAGTAGTTTCCTATGTTTCGATTTGTACTATAATGAAAGATGGAAATACTTGAGAGGCACTAGTGGGAATTTAATATTTGAAAGACAGAGACAGACCTTAAAAACCTAAAGAAGTCTGCCGCTTTTAAGAAAGACATATGGGGGGCACCAGGGTGGCTCAGTTGATCGTCCAACTTGGACTCAGTTCCTACTCTCGCACTGTGAGTTTGAGCCCCACTTTGGGCTCTCTGCTTACAGCTCAGAGCCTGGAGTCTGCTTTGGATTCTGTGTCTCCCTCTCTCTCTGCCCCTCCCTTGCTCATGCTCTGTCTCAATACATGTTTGTATTACAAACAAACAAACCAGGGACTGTCACCAGAGGCCTGAAGCACCTGCTCAGAGTGCCGTCTGCTCTTTTCTTTTCTTTCTTTTTTTTTTTATATTTTTATTTATTTCTAGGAGAGAGAGAGAGCGTGAGCAGGGGAGGGTCAGAGAGAGAGGGAGACACAGACTCTGAAATAGGCTCCAGGCTCTGAGCTGGCAGTCAGCACAGAGGTGGACACGGGGCTTGAACCCACGAACCACGAGATCATGACCTAAGCGAAAGTCGGACGCTTAACCGACTAAGCCACCCAGGCGCCCCTCCGTCTGCTCTTTTCATGTGCTTGGTAACAAGTCTCACTCCTTGTATCCTCACAGACTTGACCCACAGGGAGGTGAATGTCAATGTCCAGAGACCCCTGGAAAGGGAGGGTACAACCGTGGAACCACCAGACGGTCGCAGGGCCATTGGTGAGCCCGAAGGCGGGCAACAATGCTACAGCATGTTCCTTCCAGATCATTTTCATTGAAAAATCCAGAATAAACTTCCCTCCCCAAGTCAAGAATGATCAACACTCACACCGCCCTGCAGGGCACCCCCACATTCCTGGCTCTAAGATAACATTTAATACTTGAAGAAGCAGTGGCTTTGTCCTGCTTATCTCATTTAATTGCATTCTGCTTTAGAGATCTGCAGTGTCATCCCCCAACTGGATAGAGGGGGACGTTGGGGGCGAGGAACGTGGGGTGATGATCTCCCATTCATGTGGTCTGCAAGCGGCCATGACTGTAATGTAGGTACTAACCGCGATGTGCTTTAGCACATCAAATTCAAGCAGTCACCTACACTAGCTCTCCCCCCTCCCCGAAACAGCTTTATTGAGACATCATTTACATAAAATTCACCCACTCGAAGTGGGTAATGCAGTGATTTTAGTAAACTTGTAGAGTTGTGCAACCATCACCACAATCCAGGTTTAGAACATTTCCACTACCCCAAAATGTTTCCTCCTGCCCGTTTGCGATTAATCCCCCACCCACCCTTACTCCTAGGCAACCGCCGATCTATTTTCTGCCTCTATAAATGAAATCATCCCGCATTATCTTTCATTTTATGAAAATCACACTTGTTTTGTGAAGACTCTTTAGTTCAGTCCTCAACCTGCAGTTCAGAGGCATGCTCTGGAAGAACACAACACTGAGGAAGGTATCATACCTCCATTTCTGCAAGAGGCCTGCAGGGGAAGTTTTTGTGAGTTCACTAATCTGAGGACACGGGACACAGACCTGGGCATTGTCGGTCTGAAAATGGGGAATCATACACACTGAGTTTTCTGTTCTTTTACTTCTCAAAACATGTGAAATTGTTCATTTTTTTTCTTTTCTTTTCTTTTCTTTTTTTTTTTTAGAGAGAAAGGGAGAGGGAGAAAGCTGGGAGAGGGGCAGAGGGAGACAGAGAATCTTAAGCAGCCTCCATGCTCAGTGCAGAGCCCAGTACAGGGCTTGATCCCACAACCCTGGGATCATGACCTGAGCTGAAATCAAGAGTCGGACACTTAACCGACTGAGCCACTCAGGCGCTCCATGATATAGTTAATCTTAATTCATGGGCTTCAAGTCCAGATAGTTGCAGGAAGGGCTCCACTTTGTTTTAATTAATTAATTAATTTTCTTTCCTGTGACTTATTGGAATGGTTCTGTTTTAGGTAAAACACAGAGAACAAAATGAAGCCCTACAAATCTCATTGAAAACACATAATCCAGAGGGCTAACCTAAAGCCCCCTAAAGCCACATCAGCCCACTCCTATCGAGTGAGGAAGGTCCTCCTTGAGAGGGGACCTGAGGAGGACAATAGCAAACGGGGCAACTCCTTTTCACTCCCTCCCCCGCATACCACCCATGATGGAGATACAAGACTTGAACTTCTCATTTCTGTCCCTGACCTGGGGCCAGTGCAGTTGACATTCCAGGAATCTCGCTCTCCTGCCTCTGGCCTCTCCCAGACACCTTTCTTTGGGACAAAGGCTCAAGTTACCTCCTGGAGACGGAGGGACAAATGAGGGAGCTGAACCCCTCCTGCCTCCCCACTGTCATTCCTCTTCCTCTGGAGGAAATTCCCATTCTACCTGGAGAGATAACAAAACCCCTACTTCATGGCCATGCAGTCCATTCCATCCCCCTCACACCTCTTTCTCTTCTAACCAGGAACAGATTAGCTGCCAAGGTGGAAAGGTTGCAGAAGGCTCAGGAAGAGGCCCCAGGGCAAGGCGAGGCTTTCCCTTCCCCACAGGTCAGACTGGTCACATTGCTTTCAGGGGCTCTTTCCTTTACCAAGGGCAACCTGAAAACAAGCCAGTGTGGGGGCGCCTGGCGGGCTCAGTTGGTAAAACTTGTGACTCTTGATCTTGGGATCTTGAATTCAAGTCCAACACTGGGGGGCGGAGGGGGGGGAGTAAACTTCAAAAAATAATTAACTAATTAAAAAAACCAGTAAGCCAGTTTTCAGTTTTATTCACAAATTCCTCTGGTGCAAGGGCCAGGGGGAGGGGAAGAGACTGACTAGAAGCTTAACAACAGCAGCAGCAGCAATAACAATAATAACAACTCACATTTATTAAGCACAGACTATGTGCTCTGTGTGCTTTATCTGTTTTTTTCCTCATGTAATGGTCTGAATAACTCTCCAAGATGAATATTATTATTAGCCTTATTTTACAGAAAACTCTTTTATTAGTTTATTTATGTATTATTAGTACAGATATTATTAGCATAGGAGTTTTACAGAATTATCATCATTATTAAATTATTAGCAGCACAGAATTTTTATTGTAACTATTACTAGCACCGAAATTATTGACATGTAGAAATTATTAGTAAAGAAAATAGTATAAGTGCTACTATTTTGTGCAGAAATTATTGTTTCTGTAGTACAGAAATTAGTACAAAAGTAGTATCATACTATTGTTATAATATGGAGATTATTAGTACAGAAATTAGTTTCACTACAATTATTGTAGTACAGAGATGAATTACTATTATGATTCAGAAATTACGAGTACAAACATGACAGCATTCCTATTATTATAGTATAGAGATTATTAGTACAGAAAATAGTTTTTCAGAAAACTGAGTTTAGGGAGGTTAGGCAAACTTCCCAAGACTTACTGAGTTAGCAGTGGGGCTAGCTAAGTTCCCTTGGGTCTTAACCTTGAGGCAATCCTCACTCTCCCCACCTGAACCTCCGCCCTGGGCAGGTGTGAGTGTGGGAGGGCTAGGTGGGACCTGGAAAACAATCACAGGGACTGGAGAAGAAAGAGCTCCTGGCACATTCTGGTGACTGAAACCAACAGGGAAATGGGTAACTAATTCACTTGGGAGATGGTCCCACATCCTGTGTTAGGAAGAAAGAAACCATTTTAAAGGGCAAGAATGAGGGGCCCCGGGCTGACTTAGTTGGTAGAGCATGCAACTCTTGATCTCAGGGGTGTGAGTTCANGGAGGGGCGGGAGGGGGGGAGGGGGGGAAAGAAAGGGGAAAGTTAGAAATGAGTTGGAACTAGGGAGCCTAGGTGGCTCAGTAGACTGGGCGTCCAACTCTTGGTTTCAGTTCACATCACAGTCTCATGGCATGTGGGATCGAACCTCATGCTGATGGCGGGCCTGCTTGGGATTCTCTCTCTTCCTCTCTCTCTGCCCCTCTCTGCTTATGCTCTCTCTCTCTCTCTCAACTAATAAATAAACAAACAAATAAATAAATGTTTTTTTAAAAAGAAATGAGTTGGAACACTGTTGCATTTAAGTTCAAGCAACAGGTGTTTCTTCAGTATAGATTTTACACTTCATTCATGTTTTACATTTATATTTTACACTACATTCATACAAATATTCATATTCAATTCATACATATTCATTTTGCTTTTGACAGTTATGTGGATTATATTAACTTTACAGTTACTTTAATTTTGAGTTTTGCTCAATGAATGAGCTCAGATCGCATTCCCATAGGTCGGGGAGGAGCATGGACCCGGCACAGAGCACAGGTTCAGATTTGTCTTGGGCACAGTTGCTGGGGTTGCAGACATCCAGAGGGAGGCTCTTCCAGGTGGGGAGGCCAGAGCTGCACGCCAGGAGCTGGGAGGAGAAACGCAATGGACCTCGGTCTGCAGCAGAAACAAAGTGGATGGGTTCACCTTCCAGCAGAGACCAGTGGAGTCCTCACTAAGGAAAGTGTACACACCGTTCAGCCAGGAGCATGGCTGCGGAAGGAGATCACTCAGAGCACTAATGGGAATTTCTACAACAGTCCTCAAACTCAGCAGACTCCATAGAACCACACCACTTTGAAAGAGGACCTCAACTACTCCATTTTGACCTCCGTCTGTACTGTCTCATTGCCAAATACCCCAAGAGAGGAAAAGAAATTACCCCCTCCAGCAATAATGACCGGCCTGAGCCAGCCTGTGATTGACACCAAGCCAGTGATCCACCTGACCTGTACTGTCCACCTGCTGTACCCACCGACCTCTGTCCCACATTCATCTCACATAAACCTGGAAGTGTTTTCAGCACTTTGGAAACGCATCTTTGAGAAGCTAGTCTGCTATCTTCCGGTGTTGGCCTTGCTGAAATAAATTCCCTTCTCACTCGCCCACGCCTCGTCTCTCTGCCTTTGGATTTTGTCAGCGGTGAGTGGTCAAACCCGGTCTGTCTGGGGCCCCCGGAGCTGGGTGATCTTCTACCCCTGCACCCAGGCTACAATTACTCCTTCAGAGCAGGGGAAAAGCACAGGTATAGCTCAAGTTGCTGCCGTCTATGCCGCACAGAGGGGAGATGACCTCCAGAGGAATTCCACCAGAGGAATGCAGTGCTGTATCTGCATGTCTCCTCCCTCCATGCCTCTGGGCAGAATGTGCTGCAGCCCTCCATCCAGTGAGCAGGAAGCAAATAGGGGGAAGAGAGAGGATCCCAATGATAAGAAAGGGGAAGAATGGGGGAAAGAGAGGTGGGGGGGCGTAAAGGGGAGCTGGGAGGGAGAACACTTCCAATCTGTGAGCTGGTGGCCCAGATGTCTACTTGGATCGAGCTTCTCTGCTCCTCCCTGAGTGTGGGGACTGTGCTGGGGTCAGGGCTCCTGAGTGGAAAGGGGGTTGCAATCTGTAAG
Organism: Crocuta crocuta; assembly: GCF_008692635.1. Classification (NCBI taxonomy): domain Eukaryota; kingdom Metazoa; phylum Chordata; class Mammalia; order Carnivora; family Hyaenidae; genus Crocuta; species Crocuta crocuta. Next base: position 14,151,836 of record NW_027527920.1, on the reverse strand, counting down.
ATGAAGAGATAAGGTTGGAAGTTGAGGGCAGATGGTGTACCATTTGTGACGGAGAAGGAGATTCAGAAGTTTTGTTGGAAACAGAAGACTTGCTGGAGCATCATGGCCCTGAGAAGCGGTTTATGGGTATTTGTGAAGGGGAAGCTGTTTCTTCCAGTCTGAATTCAGGTTCCGATCCCTGAGGCTGGTCTCCAGGCCCATCAAGAGACAGTTCCAAAAACACAGTGTCACAGTCACTCTTCTCTGAAGTCTCTCCTGCCACCTGCCCCAGAGTGGCCAAGGAGAGTCTCCGGCATCCAAGGGGTGCACTCAGCAAAATCACCTCAGGCCTTGCTGGACTGTCCTCTGTCTAGCATTAAAATTAGCCTTGAGCCTGTGGAGAAGGTCCTTCCCTGAGCCCCTTGCAGAGAGAAAAAGCAATCAAAAATTAAAAAGTAAGAAAACCCAAGCCCTCTTACCCTGTATTTGAACCATATTACCTGGGGTAAAGTCAGACTCAGATCAAGAGAGAGCAGCCGGAAAGAGTGTTACAGTTTTGTGACACCCACAGCTCCCGAGGGAGAAACAACCCGTCTCCCAGGGCCACTCAGGGGAAGCACCGGGGTCAGTCACGAGGCAGGGGGAGTGGTAGGCAGGGACCTTGTGGTTTCCACAGGAAGGGACAGCTGAAGAGAAGTGAGGAGGTTAGGAATGGCTAATTTGGATAATTTCAGGCAGCTTTGGGGGCATAGGGGCTGTCCCTCCTTGGCTGGAAGCTGGCCTTGGGGAGATTAGGAAGGGTAGACAGAGGCTGAGTGTGAGAGTCCGATAAGGGAGGTGACTGGGGGTACGGACTTAATTGTCTGCTCAAGAAGGGAAACTGACTGGCCTCTAGCCAGGCACTCAAAACTAAGTCAAGATGGCATTTTAAAGATCTATATTACGCCTTGTGAACCTGGGAATAAATACCTCACTTCCTTATTTTAGGGTACATAAGCATGGGAACATATAAAAGTCTCTCCCCTGAAGCCTAAATTGGCAGAGTTCTAACCCATTGCAGGCCGTCATTTATTTGCATGCAGGATTTCTTGTTGGGGCACCTGGGTGGCTCAGTCGGTTGAGTGTCTGACTCTTCATTTAAGCTCAGGTCATGATCTCATGGTCGTGAGTTCAAGCCCCGCATTGGGCTCTGAGCTGAGCATGGAGCCCAAGATTCTCTCTCTGTCTCTGTCTCTGTGTCTCCCACTCTCTCCCTCTGCCTCTTTCGCCTGTTCATGCTGTCTCTCTCTCTCTCTAAGAAGAAAAGAAGAGTTCTTGTTTAAGCCATTGGCAGATGGCTGTCTCCATTTCTCAGGAAATGGCTTGTAAACAGCTTCTGTTCAGGTGTTTCTATTATGTAGAGAAGGGAGAGATGGCGGTCAACAGCTGTAAGGCTCTGACAGGTAGAACAATGGCTTTCCCAAAGATGTCCACATCGTGCCCCTGGAACTTGTGACTTGTGTCGTTTGCACATGGCAAAGGACAGATGCAGTTAAGTTCGCTAATCAGGAGATTGAGAGGTGACCAACCTAAGCACAGCAGTCCTTAGAGGTGGCAGAGGAAGGCTGAGAGAAGATCAGAGAGAAGCCATCTGAGTAGGACTTGACCCACCATTGCTGCCTTTGAAGGTAGAGGGGCCACACGCCAAAGACTTCAGGCAGCATCTACTAAAAAGCTAGAGAAGAAAAGGGGAGCCTTTTCTGGGGCCTCCAAAAAGGAATGCACTTCTCCCATTCCCTTCATTTCAGCCCATGAGACCAGTTTTGGACCTCCGGATCACAGAGCTGTAAGATAATGAATGTGAGCCATTATAAGCCACCAAATTCATGGTTATTACTATTTCTTTTTTATGGCAGCGACAGGAATAGTAAAGAGACTGAGAAGTGTTGAGTTGTCCTTGAGCGGGAATTCAGAACCATTCTGTTGTATCTCTTATACTAAACATTTTCAATACCAAAGGTTTGTTTTTAAGCAGAAGTGGATTTTCTGAGGGACATTAAGTAGCTTATAGAGTCTCTGGAAGGACCATAGACCAGGCTCTGGAGCACATAGCCAGGAACAATGCCCACCATGCCATGGGGCTGCTTTCTGAAACATCTTTTGTTTTGTTTTGTTTTGTTTTGTTTTGTTTTGCTTTTAGAGAACAAGGAGAAGCGTGAACAGAGGAGGAGCAGAGAGGAGAGAGCGAGAGAGAATCTAAGCAGTCACCATGCTCAGCACAGAGCCTGATGCAGGGCTCAACCTCATGACCATGAGATCATGACCTGAGCTGAAATCTAGAGTCAGACACTTAACCAACTGAGCCACCCAGGTGCCCCTGCTTTTCTGAAACATTTTTAAAAAATCTATTCATTTACTTTGAAAAAGACAAGAAAAGGAAAAACAGCAATAATGTGTGCTTTCATAAGCAGGCCACAGGGGCTCGGTTCTACTGGAGATGGTCTGGGAAACAGTACACGCCCCACAGTTGTCTCACCAGAGGATGAGGGACTGGGGCTTTCCCCCCACTGCTTCCTGTCCCTCTTGGGTTGAGGGTTGACCCTGAGGGAGTCACCTGCCTCAGTTCCAGGTTGTGCCTAAGCGACAGGGCTTAGCAAATTCCTTTGTACCACAGAAAGCGCTCTGGCTGGAGCAGAGATACATCGTTCGAAGTGTAAAGTCTTTTTTTTTTTTTTTTTTTAATTTCTAGGAGAGAGAGAGAGAGACAGTGTGAGCAGGGGAGGGTCAGAGAGAGAGGGAGTCACAGACTGAAACAGGCTCCAGGCTCTGAGCTGGCAGTCAGCACAGAGCCCGATGCGGGGCTCGAACCCACGAACCGCGAGATCATGACCTAAGCGAAAGTCGGACGCTTAACTGACTAAGCCACCCAGGCGCCCCTGAAGTGTAAAGTCTTGAGCATGGCAGAAACTGTGACCCACAGCTGTAAGCAAACTCAAACATGAGCTGAGGGGATGCGGTGTGGGCCATCAATGTCATCTGCTATGGGTCCTTCTAACATTTACAGCCAGCGTCTTGCCACCCCTTGCCATCTCTCTGTACCCCTCTACACAACAAATACATAGTATTTATCATGTGCAGGACACGCTGCACTTATTAAGTCCTTGAGTCTTCATAATGACTCCATCACAGCATTTCAAATCGCTGTGGTGCTTAGAAGATATGGGAAGGATCTCTAAGTGTGTTGGAACGGTTCAATGTTAAAAGTCATCATACCAGAAATTACATTGTTTGCCACTATTTGCACGTTTAGTGAAAATTTTTAGATACCTTAAAAATGTACATAGGGGTGTGTTCGTTTTTCAAAATTCTCTCTGCGGGTAAGCAGTTAAAGAGTTTACAAACCACCGTGCCAGACTTCTGCAGATGTGTCTTCCCCAGATGACGTGCCCAGAATCGCTACGGAGATTGACGGGGGCTGGCGGAGTGTGTGACGAAGCAGGGGAGTTTCCATCGGTGCCCAGAAAGAATCCTGGGAAATAACTTAAAGGAAAATCAAAACGAGAGACTCTATAGATAGAAAGTGAGTTCAGCTTGCTCAAGGTCCAGATGGCTGAGTGCTGAATTACCAGGCTGTGCTCTCCAGCATCCGGATTTGCCCCCTCCCGGAGTCTGTGGATGCTGAGTCAGTGTCTTGAACACCATCCCAACCTGTCATCTCCCCTTTTATATTAACTTGATTTTCTTAATGTTGCCTTCTCAAGCTCTAAGTGTTAAACGTACGCTATGATTAATATAGTGATGTTAAAAAAAAAAAGGTGATGTAAAACAAAAGACTCATTCTATTTTACCAGGAATGCATTAAACAAGGGGACACTTTTTTCTGTTCTAGGGAACCAAATGAACGTCACAGCATAAGCTTCCGGACACAAGCTCACTGAGGTGTGAGGTGCTTCTGAGACTGTGCTGAGAAGCCAGCTGCAGAGGTGAGGCAATGCACAGTGCCAACAGGAAATCCACCTTATGTAGAAAAGAGATGCCTGGGTGCAATTTATCCGAACTGATTTTAAAACCAATCAAATTCATTAGCGGTCACTCTACCTTTCCCCTTTCAGAAAACAATACTCTCAAACTTACAGGGAGAAGCAGGTTGGTTTTATGGTCTTTCCTGAATCGATTCTCTGTCATGATGAGTTGAGAAAGCTTAGATAGGTTTACAGAATTTTGGAATTATTTCAACCGAAGTTGCAAAAGTGCTTCTCAAGCTTGTGCAATTTTCACTTCTGTTCACGTAGACAGCTATTTTTTCCTCCAAATGCTGCTCATGTGAACACTACGCATGGTAGAAAACCCTAAATGAGCACCTTTTCTTGTTCCGATTCCCTTTTCAAACCTGGTAACATAAGGGTAAGAGCTTGGTCTTTGAAACCAGTCAGGCATGAGTTTAAACATAGGCTCTATCACTTGCTTATTAGTTGTAAAGTTTGGCTCATCTATTGTGGGGGAGATAATTCCTTCTCACGGGACTGCTGTGAGGAACCAGGTGTGCCAAGAGCCCAGAACACTGGTAAATAATAGATGGTGGCCATTGCTATCATGGTCATCCTTTTGATCTGAAATTTGGTTTTGGAATAGACCAAAATAGACTGATTTGGGGGCAAATCTTCTGCAGAAGACGGATACAAATCTTTTGGCTGGTTTTATCTTCAGTTATAAAGTCAGAAGCAGCTACTCTGCTTTTAGATCAGTACTGGTAGGTTTCATTCCTGAAGTCCTTTCAGTTTGATTAACTTCAGATTATAAAACTTTTACAATCACCGTCTTACTTAACTCTCTTAAAAACCTATCAGTCCACCAGGACAAATTCTATTCTTGTTCTTCCCATTTAGGGAAGTGGACAGTAGATGAAGAGATACTAGATAATCCTCACCTTTGTGCCTTTGGTTTCTTTCCTTCCTTTCTAAGAACTGCCCCGTATTCCTTTTCCATGTGTTAAAATACCCCAGATTCACTAGGGCCCATTTAAACTTTTCTCTTCTCTTTTCAGAGGAAAAGAACTCACTCTCTTCTGACCTTCTGTCGTGCTCGAAGTTTGAACCATAGAATATCCGTTTATTACTCTGTCTTTCCTTTCTCCCCAGTGACTTCTTGTCTGTCTTTTAAACTCTGCCCAGCAAGACGAAAGCCTAGGCTAGGTTTCCTGCTCTTTAAATATATTTTGGGTCTCACTACCTGGACCCCTTTTCTCTTCACATGCTTCACACTCCCCAGGGCAGAGCTGGACTGAGAAGGGCCTGTATATACTTGATTGATTCACAGTGAGCGTGCCTGAAATGATGGCCTAGAAAATGCATTGCAGGATAAAAATGGAGAATCACTCCTTGGGGACTGCCATCTAAGAAGCAGGACAAAAATGTTCCTGCTGAGAAATTGAAATGCAAAAAGCAAACATAAGCACAATGTTTATATGCCGCTTCTAGTGCTGACTCTGCCAATCTCCATCATAGCCCTGTCAGTTTATATGATCAGGACACACCTGGAGTCACAACGTCCCCTAGCCATACCACTGTGACCATGTGTAGGTGGGGACATCCTTCTGTGGCTTTATGGCACTCTGTTCTTCCTGCAGTGATGAGAATTAACTTCATATTGTCTAGAAAATTTAACAACTCTTAACCGAGGGAAGCTAAATAGCAACTGATATTTTTGGAGGCTCTCTTGAATTAGGACAGCTGAGTTTAATGGAAAAATAAACATGTTTCGTACTGAATATCTGTTGCATATTGTTGCATACTGACTACCAGCCTAGAGAGAATTCTCCCTTTTGTTTCTTCCTTTTAATCACATTTCTTCTGGTTGTTTATATGACTTATTCTGTAATCAAATAGATATTCCTTATCAATTCCAAATGGCAAGGGATTACTGGGGTTCTTTTAGAAGATGAAATTCCAGATATTTTCCAATGATTCCAATGACAAGGTTTCCTGTCGCCTGAACCACTGTGTCTTACTCAGTGAAAAATACAAGACTCTCGAAGACTCCCAATTGCTAAGTTCTGGTGTGGTCATGTTCTCCAGGTGAAGGCTTCTTTTTCTTTCTTTCTTTTTTTAAATGTTTTTACTTATTTATGAGAGAGAGAGAGAGACAGCATGAGCAGGGAAGGGTCAGAGAGAGGGGGAGATACAGAATCCGAAACAGTCTCCAGGCTCTGAGCTAGCTGTCAGCACAGAGCTCGACACGGGGCTCGAACCCACAAACCGCGAGATCATGACCTAAGCCAAAGCCGGACACTCAACCAACTGAGCCACCCAGGCTCCCCTTCTTTTTCTTCAATATGCATACGAAGCAACTAAGGATCTTGTTACAATGCAGAGTCTGTTTCATAGATCTGGTGTGGGACCTATAAATCTGCATCCTAACACAGAAGTGATGCTGAGGTCCTGGTCCACATGCCACGCTTGGGTAGTAATGTTCTAGGGAGAACTGGGGATCTGTGTGAGGCAGGTCCCTGAGAGCTTGGCCGATGATTCTCATGTGGGAGCAGATGCAGTCCCCATCACTGGAGGTCAGAAAGACCCAAAAGTATTGAAGCCTTAAGCTCTTTCTTTGGGGAAAGATTGTCTAAACCAGCAAACCTTGTCTGTCTGCCTATCTATCTATTTATCAATCGATCTGTCTCTGCTTTATTGTGTTTTTAAATGCTTGTTTATTTTTAAGAGAGAGAGAGAGAAAGAGAAAGAGAATGGGGGAGGGGCAGAGAGCGAGGGGGAAAGAGGATCCCAAGTGGGCTCTGTGCTGATAGCAATGAGCCAGACTCAGGGCTTGAACTCACAAACCGTGAGATCGTGACCTGAGTCGAAATCAGCCACTCAACCCCCTGAGCCACCCAGGCTGTCCCCATCTATCTCTGCTTTAACTTCATGTTCTGACCAGGAAAAGAAAAGAAAGTTTATTCTGGCTCTATCTTCATAAACAAAGTAAGGTAGAGGCACATAACGTGTTGAATGTATACTTTTTTTTTTTTTAAACACTTGGTCTTTTTTTTTTTTAATGTGATTTTATTTCTGGGAGAGAGATAGAGACAGCGTGAGCAGGGGAGGGTCAGAGAGAGAGGGAGATACAGAATCCAAAGCAGGCTCCAGGCTCTGAGCTGGCTGTCAGCACAGAGCCCTTCACGGGGCTCTAACCCATGAACAGTGAGATCATGACCTGAGCCGAAGTCGGATGATTAACCTACTGAGCCACCTAGGCACCCCCAATGTATACTTTTTTTAAAGGTAAAATTCAAATAAAATAAAATCAACCATTTACAAGAGTACAGCTTCATGGCATTTAGTACATTTGCACTGTTGTGCAACCACCAGCTCTGTCTAGTTTCATAAAATATTTAATGTATAACTTTTGAAAGCTGTATGAAAGCAGAGATGATGTCGGTAATTCAGAAGAAATTCCTGTCATTTATTGAATTCACTAGGCAATTTACTGACTCTTACAATTGTAAATTTTTTAACTATATGACTATCTTCTCACTTTTTTTATTTGCCATTATTTGGTAATGCTAATAATAATGATACTATCAGCTATTATTTATGGAATGCCTACTATATGCCAGACACTTCTCATATATTTTCTTCTTGAGAACTCAGAACCTAATGAAAAGGGTATTATTATTAACTTTTGGTAGAAAAGAATACTGAAGCTCAGAGACTTCAATAAACTTGCCCAAGGCCACACAGCTATCAAGTGGCAGAGCTGCAGCTTAATCCAAGTCAGTCTCTCTGCAGGCATAAAATTGAATACATGCAGGTTCAGATTTAATACTTTATTTTTATTTTTAAAAAACAATGTTTTAACATTTATTTATTTTTGAGAGACAGAGAGATAGAGTGTGATCAAGGGAGAGGCAGAGAGTGGGGAGACACAGAATCCGAAGCAGGCTCCAGACTCTGAGCTGTCAGCACAGAGCCCAACGCAAGGCTCAAACCCACGAACCCTGAGATCATGACCTGAGCCGAAGTCAGACGCTTAACCAACTGAGCCACCCAAGTGCCCCGAGATTTAATACTTTAAAACAAGGAATGAGAGGAAGCTAACAAAATACCAGTAATCTTCATAAAACTGTTCAATATTAAGGTGTTGTTGCTGGAAGCTTTTCATATAATTTAAGGGACTTGTATTTAATTATTTGCCTGGGATGCCTCGGTGGCTCAGTCGGTTAAGCATCCGACTGCAGCTCAGGTCATGATCTTGTGCTTTGTGAGTTTGAGCCCCGGGTTGGGCTCTGTGCTGACAGCTCAGAGCCTGGAGCCTGCTTCAGATTTTGTTTCCCTCTCTCACTGACCTTCACCTGCTCTGTCTCTCTCNCAGAAAAGAAAACTGCTGAACTGTCTTTTATTTTATTTATTTATTTTTTTAAATTAATTAATTTATTTATTTTTACCAATAGTTTACTGTCAAATTAGTTTCCACATAACACTCAGTGCTTGTACTGTCTTTTATTTTAAAAACAAAAAATAAAACTTAAAACCTCCCTTGACCCCACCTCCTGCCTTCTGGCAACCTTCTCATTTTTGTGCTCCCCTTCGCTGCACATCCCCTGGAAAACGTTGTCTACTATCACTGCTTCTGTACCCATCTCCCATTTTTCCCTCAACCTGTTCCCATGGAGATCCTGTCCCCACCACTCTGCCCAAACAGCCCTCGTGACGGTCACCGATGGCTTCCGTGTTGCTAAATCCATCACTCACCTTTGGGGCCTTAACTTCTGGAACTTTTCAGTAGCCTTTGACTCAGCCGTCCCCCAGGTCAACATCCTTCTTGAAACTCTTCTTTTGCTTTGGGTGTCACCAGACTTTCCCTCTCCTCTTCCAGCTACACCAGCTCCTTCTTCTCAATCTCTTCTCCTGGTTCTTGTTTCCTGGGAATCTGGTTTCTCCTCTCTATCCCAGGACTCGCTTCCAGGGCCCGCACAATTCCCCGTCTGTATGTCTTCTCTAGATGCTGTCATCCATTCCTGTGGCTTTAAGTACCTTCCCTATGCTAATGCTAATCCAGTGATATCAAACTTCAGTCTCATACTTCCAGCTACCAGCTTGATATTTCGTCTCGGAAATTTAATAGGTACCCCATACTTAACACATCTGAAACTGAGCTCTTGATTTCTGCCCCTAAGAGAAATCCTCCCACAGAGGATCTTCATTTCATAAAAGGCATCATAATGTATCCAGTGACTCAGATTAAAAACAACAGCCTTGATTTCTCTTTCCTCTGTCTGTAACTGATTCATGACCTTTACATCATATCCAATGTCAGGCCACCTCCATTGGTCACCATCTCGCCTACAACCATTGTAATCCAAGCCATCATCATACCTCACTGCAACGGTAGCCTTGAAACTAGTTTCTCGACTTTCTCTTATGACCTCATGTAATTCATTCTCAAAACAGCCACCAAAGCAAATGAGATCAGGTTACTCCTTTGCTTAAAACTATCCTTTGATTCCCATGTCCCATCCAAGTACTAACCAAGCCCAACCCTGCTTAGCTTCCAAGATCAGATGAGATGGGCCACGTTCAGGGTGGTATGGCCGCAGACTGATTCCTGTCTAAAATAAAGCCAGCACTCTTTGCAGTGGCTTTCGAGCTACATACACTGCCTTCTGAATTCACCTAGTATCCTGCTCCTTTCCGCTCTAAGCTCTTATCACACCAGCCTTCTTCCTAGTCCCGAAGTATGCCAAGACCCTTCATTACTGGTGATTCCTTCTGCTTCTGTTCTCTTCTCCTGAATCTACACATAACTGACATTAGATTCCCTGAGTGTCAAATACCACCTTCTTAGAGAAGCCCATGCTAACTATCCTTTCTAAACTAGCCAGGCTCCATGCCTCTCACTATGCTATGGCTTTTTTGTTTTCTCCACAATCCTTGTCACTATCTGAAATTGCTTTGTTTGCTTGGGATGCCTGGGCGGCTCAGTCGGTTAAGCATCCGACTCTTGATTTCAGCTCAGGTCATGATCTTATGGTTCACAAGATGGAGCCTCACATCAGGCTCTGTGCTGACAGCGTGGATCCAGCTTGAGGTTTTCTCTCTCCCTCTCTCTCTGCCCCTCCCCTGCTCATTCTCTGTCTCTTTGTCTTTCTCTTTCTCAAAATAAGTAAATAAACTTAAAAAAGTGTCTTGATATTCTTGGGACTCCTGGGTGGCTCAGTTGGTTAAGCGTCCAACTTCGGCTCAGGTCATGATCTTACAGTTCGTGGGTTCGAGCCCCGCGTTGGGCTCTGTGCTCAGAGCCAGCTCAGAGCCTGGAGCCTCTTTCAGATTCTGTGTCTCTCTCTCCCTCTGACCCTCCCCTGCTCTTGCTCTCTCTCTCAGAGAAAAAAAAAAACATTAAAAACATTGTCTTGATGTTCTTAAAAAAAAAAAAAAGCAAAATTGCTTTGCTTACTTATTTGTTATTTTTCCCCCATAAAATATGAGCTCCATGAGGGTATACTCAGGTACTACTATGTCCGCTTTGCCTAAAATACTGCCTAACACAGTCTAGGTAATCAACAGATGAGGAAAGTGAGGCTCAAAATATTAAGCAGCTTTCCCCAAATTGTCCAGTCAGTAAGAGAAGGGATGAAGCCAGAATTTAAACCCAGATCTTTCGGTTCTGAATCCCAGAGTCCTTATGTTACACGACAATTCATGTAATTCATGTTCAGCAGGCAAATTATTTCTATTATCTAAATTAGGGGAAAAGATCCCCAGACTTTTTGCTTTTTGTAATGTTTATAAAAAGCTAACTAAAATGATTTTTTTTCTTTTCCCATGCTCTAAAACACTATTATAGTTCACATACACACATACATATCACACCTTAAATGAATATTCTATGTATCTGGAAAATATTTTGTATTAATAAAATAGGCTTCACCTTGACTGTTTTATTTTTAGTAAGTTAAAGCTGGAAGGAAAAGCCATATACTGATTTTTTGTCAGAAAGTTATTAAAATATATCTGGAACATTGTACTATGCAGTCAATGGGTTTATGTTCTTTTATGAACAAAATTAGTCTTCAAATTAGTATCTTAAGTCCTTTAAAAAAGGTTTCACAATGCCTTCTCAAAAGGAGGAATTATGGTTTGCTAACCACACATTTTGAATGTGCTCTAAATAGAAATACAGAAATCATGTCTTAGGAAGAAAGGCAGCAATAAGACTCTTAAATAAATAACCTAAGGACTTTTAAAATAATAGGTACATGTATTTTAAAAATAACCCTCAAGATTTTTTCCCCATATATCTGAATTCTTTCATATTTTACTTGCATAAAAGAAATACATGTACTTAGTTTATAAAGTCAAATATGCTTCTACTGGTACTTCTTGATCTTTTGCTGTTAGACGTTATTGACTTTCTATATAAACGAAATGGATTTCGTTTTCTTAGATGCTTCAAACTGTCTTCACCCCCAACCTTCTCAATATAGTGACATAACAATTTTTGATGAAACCAATAGAGAGTGTTTACATTATATCTGTTGTTAGTAGCTGAGCCACATATGATTGTACAAGTCTGGGTTTCATCCCTGGCATTAATAATTGCCTGTTTTGACCATTGGTTTCGTTCTTTTTTGCACCACCCATTAGTTCATCTACAAACGTTTTGACAGAATTAGAATTCCTCTCACTGTGGTCAAACATATTAAGTAATCTGTTTCTTTCCCTCTCTTTCTCTCATTTTCTTAGGAGTATCCTCCCTATGATACTCTACTTTTTTGCTTCAGTCTGTACTGGTTGCCCTTTATTTTAATATTTTTTAAATGTTTACTTATTTTTGAGAGAGAGGCAGAGAGAATGCAAGTGGGAGACGGGGAGAAGGGGGTGGACAGGCAGATATAGAGGGGGACAGAGGCTCCAAGTGGGCTCTATGCTGACAGCAGAGAGCCCTATGCAGGGCTTGAACTTGTGAACCATGAGATCGTGACCTGAGCTGAAGTCGGATGGTTAACTGACTGAACCATCCAGGCGTCCAGAGCACTGATAGGTCCTTATACGACTTGCTGGACATCAGTCCTGTGATGTCCTTTTATCATACTCCTAAGAATTCTTTTTGCCATTATCTTGAAATGGATGTTTCTTTCTTTTTAATTTGCTTTCTCAAATGGTTTACATTTCTCAGTAGAATCCTGAGAAAGGGTGTGTATGTGGTACATTTTTGGGAGTTAGCATATGTGAAAATATCTTTATTTTGTTCTCAGCCTTGATGGATAGTTTAGCTGAGTGTAGAATTCTACAATGGAAATAAGTTTCTCTCAGAATTTTAAAGGTACTTCTGTTTATTTCAGTGTTACTGTTGAGAAGTCTGATGTCATTCTGACTCCTGATTCTTCATATGTGATATATTTTGAGTCTGGATGATTTTACAATCCTCTCTTTATCTTTAGTGTTATGAAATTTCAAAATAGCCTTTTTTTTTATTCGCATGGCCTTGATATGGTCTTTTTTTATTCACACGGCCAGAAATTTAGTGGTTCTGTTCAATCTATATACTTCTGTCCTTCAGTTGTAAGAATTTTTTTTTACAATTTCTCCAACTTTAAGGGGCTTAGTATGACCGTCTAATTGATGTCCCATCCTTCAATATTGCTCATAAAAATGCCTGTGTTGAGGATTTTTTTAAAAAACTATAACTTTCTCTTTTTAAACTGAATGAAAGAAAAGCTGATACCTCTTGTGCAGATTTTCCTACAGATAACATTATTATTTTCTCCCCTTGGAAAAAAGGTAGACTCTTCCTTGGAAAAGGCAATGTCAAGAGCGCTGCACCGGGCGGAGGGAGCAGGGTGCGTGAGGAAAGCAATGTCAAACTCATTATCTTAAGGTCAGGTACTGGGTATGCTTGGGTCTTTTTCATACAGTGAATTAGCAAAAATTTTGCTTTTGTCCTTGAGACCTGTCCAAAACAGATATGCTGACTGTTAAGTGCTGGAATGATCAAATTCTGTCTCCATGTGTAAAAGAAAATAATTGAACCAATATTAATTAGTGGTTCTCTCTCCTGATGGGATTTGGGAGAAAATAAACCAGGAAAAGCTAAGCCATAACTTCTGATGTAAGAGATGTGGGCAGAGATACCGATCAGGGACAGGACCATATCCTCTCCTGATGCTGAGAACAGGGTAGCAGGTGGAGGAAAGAGTCACGAAGGGCAAAACCCAGGTCAGGTGGTAAGACTAGGAAGGCAAAAGTCTTCCTCAGTCTGGTGATGCTTTGAAATCTTGTTTTATAGTCCGTGAGAATAAATCCAACAACTGAAGGCAGGGACCAGATAATTGTGTGGTATTGGTGGCAGTAGTGGTGGCCACTGACCCCACAGTCATTGCTAGCTACATTCATGCTCAGAGATGTCCATTATGAGGAGAATGACTTCATCTGGCAAAAAGAGGAAGGAGCATGGACCGATGATGCCATTCCCATCTTTCCCACGGCACCAAACACATAGGCCTCTTTCCCTTTTTAAAGACCTGGGTTGATACTTAATTTGGCTGAATCATATAGGTGGGGCAGGAAGGAGTCAGATAAATAAGGCAGAAGATGTACTGTGACAATTTCACTCATTGTTCACAGAGAAGAGGGACTCTGGAATTTGTGTTAGGTGCAGCCAAAAATGATCCAGGATACTAAGAGCTGTATACACATTTGACTGGAACATTGATGGCTACATGCAAAGGAAAGGAATGGTTTTGGGGTGTGGCTGACACCAGAAGGATAATTAGAATTGTTCCAAGACAAGTAACGTGAGTAATAGCGTGAGGAACGAGTCAACCAGATTAATTTCTGTCTCCATATATAAGATATAAGAGTTGAGCCAGTTATAATTAGACCTCCACTCTTCTGATTGGGTCTTGGAAGAAAATACTAAAACTAAAATTTAAATGACATTAGATATAACAAATAATATTAAAATAGTAACTAAAATGTTATTCGAGGTTTTTATGTGAGTTGATGCCTTTGATCTCCATTAGAACCCATTGAGGTGGGCACTACATTACCCCCGTTTTACAGATGATGAAACTGTGTCAAGGAGAGGTTAAGAAGCTTGCCTAAGCACATACCATTAGTTTCCAGGAGCTTCACAGCATGGATCCTCCTAAGGAAAATAAGAATGTGTCAAATTTATGATTTATGATTCTAAGGGGGAAGAGAAAGCTATTTCCTCAGTGATGATAACCTAATGCCACGACTCTTTGGGTCTCCAGCTCCTGATAGAAAATCCTACAACCCATCATATTGCCTAGGGAAATCTGTTACATGTGCATGAAAACAATTAAAGTGTATCCTAATATTGGAGGGGATATGAAGAGGATTATACTTGATATTTCTCTTTTAAGAGCAATTGCATAATATTGATTTTATTTTAAGTGCAGAATATGTATGTCTACTAATTAAGACTTTTGAAAAGTATACAGCTCTAAATACCTTTTGCTGGCAAGCATGTGCTCATAAAGAACTTGCTTTAGTTTCATTATTTAAAAAGATGCTCAAATCCTAAAACATTTTTTGGCCCTCTATGTTTGAAACTAAAGATTCTTTTATCACATTCATTTGGTAAATTACACTAAATCTTGACTCTTTTGCTGGTACAGACCTGGGATGAAGGTGTAAGGGATCAGATAGAATGTTAACATTAATTTACTCTCTCAAAATAATTTTTTAGTATGTTATTATTCATATTCTTTGATATGTGGTCTCCTTGGGGGAAGAAAATGGGGGGGAGGAATACTATTTATTTAGGTCTCAGTGTGCCACACATTTTACATACTGAAGTTCATGATGCATTTTCCCTTTTTAGTCTCATGTGGTCATCGAGAGGCCATCCAGTACCTGGTTAAAGCATAGGGTGGCATTTGAGGTGCCCAAATTCAAATCCCAGTTTCAGTGCTTAACAGCTTTGGGATCTTAGACAAGCCATATAACACCCTAAGCCTCAGTTTTACTCATGGATTATTGCAAGGAAGAAATGAAATCCTATAGGTAAAGCATTTAGCACAGGGCCTGACATACAAACACTGGCCATTTGTGCCACGAGGGTCAGGGCCAGTAAGGACAGGATTCTGTAAGGAGAGGATCGATAATCCTGATTTTTTCTTCTCCTAGCTTTACTGTGGTTTGGTGCGGCACTTTTACCATAACACGTATGTCGTGTGTGTTGTCACATAGTGGGTATTATTTCTTTTTTGTTGTTGAACAGAAGTGAAAGTTGTCTTTTAATTCTCCTACCTGTGAAGATAACTGTCCAATAATGTGCGACTTGGCAAGGACGCTGAAACAAGAGCACCAGCTTAATGGGGCTTCATTGTCCAAAGTGTGGTGTCATGATTAACTAGTACAAGGTAAATAAACATCAATGTTTGCCGAACTACACTGAGCTGAGCCACGGTGGCATGAAACTTCAGAATAGCTTAAAAACCACGTATTTATTTTTTTTGCCTATTTTCTGATACTTGTTGGAAAGAAACATTTTTCAAAATCAATGTGCAATGGAATTTTCTAAGCTTTCCTTGCCACTGAACTGGGTTTTGGAGAGTTTTTTTTTTCTTTTTCACAATTTTATTTTTAAGTAATCTCTACACCCAACATGGGACTCAATCTTACAATCCCGAGATCAAGAGTCACATACTCCGCCAACTGAGTTAGACAGGTGCCCCAGATGAGTTGGTTTTATTACAAAGTTATTCCAGAATTTCTGGCCATAAATTCTTTGGACAAATCCTCTTTTATTCCAAATTTTATTCTCTAGTGAGTAGTAGTATGTTAAGGCTCATTCGCACACTGTTTCAACACAATCCAGGCTGACTTTGCCCTGCTCAGTATGCCAGCCATTTTCTAAGTTAAGGCAAACAAAACACATCCTAAAGTAACCCTTCTAGGAAGAATCTTCCAATACTTTATGCCTTCTCTGCTGGTTGTATCTTAATGATAGTTACTTTTGATAATCCTTGTGAGATTGATTCACCAACAAATTCACAAGCAAAACATAATTTTTGAGGGAATTAACCAACACGTGAAGGGAAACTATTAGCAAAAACAAGTAAGTCAATTATAGTTTATTTAAAACAGATGAAAAATCTATTATTTTTGCATATAAAAGAGTAAAAAAGAGATATTTTAATCCTGTTACTATTATCAACAAAGAAAAGCAATAAAGAATAATATATATTGTGTTAACTGGTTGTTAACCTAAATTTTTAATTGGTTATTGAGAAAATATTGTCCCAAGCTCGGAACCCCACTTTTGTTCTATGCAAGATATCTCTTATTTGATGAAATATTTTTATTTATTTATTTACAAATAGTTTATTGTCAAGTTGGTTTCCATATAACACCCAGTGCTCATCCCCACAAGTGCCCTCCTCCATGCACATCTTTCCCCTCCCCCACCAACACCCATCAGTCTTCAGTTTGTTCTCAGCATTCAAGAGTCTCTCATGGTTTGCCTCTCTCCCTCTCCCCCACTATTTCCCCCCTTCTTCTCCCCCATGGTCCTCCGTTAAGTTCCTCCTAATCCTCCTATACATGCAAACATATGGTATTTGTCCTTCTCTGCCTGACTTATTTCGCTCAGCAGAACACCCTCAAGGTCCATCCATGTTGCTACACATGGCCAGATTTCATTGTTTCTCATTGCCATGTAGTATTCCATGGTATAGATAAACCACATCTTCTTGATCCATTCATCTGTTGATGGACACTTAGGCTCTTTCCATGTTTTAGCTATTGTGGAGAGTGCTGCTATGAACATTGGGGTACATGTGCTCCTATGCATCAGCACTCCTGTATCCCTTGGGTAAATTCCTGGCAGTGCTATTGCTGGGTCATAGGGGACTCACCAAATTCCACACCCGAAAAACAAACAACCCAGCGAAGAAATGGGCAGAAGATATGAACAGACACTTGTCCAAAGAGGACATCCAGATGGCCAAGAGACACATGAAACGATGTTCAGCATCCCTCCTCATCTTATTTGATGAAATATTTAAAAAACGGTAATGCGGCATCTAGCTGACTTAGTAGGTAGAGCATGTGACTCTTGATCTCGGGATTGTAAATTCAAGCTCCACCTTGAGTATAAAGATTACTTAAAAATGAAATCTTAAGGGGCACCTGGGTGGCTCAGTTGACTAAGCATCAGTCTTCAGCTCAGGTCGTGATCTCACCATTTGTGGGTTTGAGCCCCGCAGGAGGCTCTGTGCTGACAGCTCAGTGCCTGGAGCCTGCTTCAGATTCTGTGTCTCCCTTTCCCTCTGCCTCTCCTTGCTCATGCTCTGTCTCTGTCTCTCAAAAATAAATAAACATTAAAAACTTTAATAAAATCTTTTTTAAAAAAAGGAAATGGATATAGTGATGATGAAATTAATGGTAGAATTTAGATTGAGTTAGTACGACATGATGTATTGTGTCTTCCATTTCTTTGTGACTACACAGTATTTACAAACGCAGAGACTTTTTCTTCCAATCTTGAAAATGTTACTTGGCGCCCAAAACCTATTGATCTAGGGGCGCCTGGGTGGCTCATTTTGTTAAGCGTCTGACTTCGGCTCAGGTCATGATCTCATGGTTCGTGGGTTCAAGCCCCACGTTGGGCTCTGTGCTGACAGCTAGCTCAGAGCCTGGAGCCTGTTTCAGCCTCTCTCTCTGACCCTCCCCTGCTCACGCTGTCTCTCTTTCCCTCAGAAAAACAAAAACAAAAAGAAAAAAAAAACTATTGATCTTATTTCTCATCTTCCCTCTACTGCCAGCCTCTCTAAAAAGTGACCCACACCTGTTTCGCCAGCAGTCCATCTTTTCTTAACCCACAGCAATCTGCCAACTAAAAAATACTTATGGAGATCACCAGTGACCTTCTGTTCACTAAAGTCTCTTGGCTTTCGGTAGGACTTACAGCCTTAAACTGTTCCGCATGTGGCTTCTCTGACATTGTCTCTATGCTTCCTCTGTTTTTTCCTCATTGTTCCCTTTGTGGTAACCATCTTCCTCTTTCTGACCCCTGTATGTGACCATTCCTTGCAGGTCAATCCTCTGGCACCTTTTTATTAAGTGAGGAGCTCTGCAACACCCTGTGACATATCTCACAATGGATCTTGACACCTCACTGAATTTCAAGCCTCCATTGAGAATTGCTGACCACAAAATAAAGTGTTAACTCTCTACCCTGCAGGGCTGTTGGCCTAACTGCATTCTAGCCTTTTTACAAATACCACTTTTGACCTATACAAATCCTTGACCTTTACCTATACAAGTCCATGACCAGCATGCCTGCTGGTCTCAGAGATGCCCTACACATCCTATCTTAATGATTAATGGTGGTGCTGAGACACAGGTAGGACCGGAATAAAGCTGTGCAATAAATCACTAAGAGAAAGAATAAGATCTCCATGGTGTCTAGCACAATATACCGCACAGGTTATTTGTATTTAATGACTTGTTGGTGAATAGTATGAAAGCCATCAACTTTATAAAATTGGTCTCTGAATGAAACTATTTCTGGTAACCCTTGCCAGTATAAAGTAATTTGTGATCAATCATAGCATTTTAATTAAAGTAATGCATTTCCTATAATGAGTCAGAACCAATGATTCTGGATAGATAGTTCTTTGAAATTTTCCTACAGAAATAGTTTAAGAGTTGGAAAAAACCAGGGTAGGTTTAAATCATTGTGCACTAAATTTTGTCTTCTCAGGATTCAAAATAAATCACCTGGAAAGGAAAAAAGAAGTTGTAAGTGGGAAGTTCGGGGTCTGATTCAAGATTACTGTGAAACTTCAGGATTCCTACTGAGAAATCCCAAGTTTGAAAGAGCTACAATCGGGGCTCCTGGGTGGCTTAGTCGGTTAGGCGTCCAACTTTCCCTTAGGTCATGATCTCGCGGTTCGTGGGTTCGAGCCCCGCGTCGGGCTCTGTGCCGACTGCCAGCTCAGAGCCTGGAGCCTGTTTCAGTCTGTGACTCCCCCTCTCTCTGACCCTCCCCTGCTCACGCTGTCTCTCTCTCTCTCCTAGAAATAAATTAAAAAAAAAACATTGAAAAAAAAAAGAAAGAGCTATAATCATTTGTCTTCTTGTTAATTATTTTTTTTAATTTTGGATTTTATATTAATTGGTATAATTTTTAAGAAGGATATTAAGGTCAGACTAAATAGGAAGGTGTGTGTATGTGGCAAGGGACCTTGGCATTGAAGCCTCTCCCTTTCTTTACCCTTGGAAGTGATGAAGTCTTGCAGCAAAAGAGGACCAAAATTATGCTTTGTAGGGCAGCAGCAGCAGTGGGGAGTTTCCTCTGTTTTGTAGGTGGTCTACTCTGGGGATGGAAGGGTCCACTGTTATACTCCTAGGAAGCCAGGGATGGGTGCCCTGAGGCTCTGATTTGAGGACGGGTGGGAGGTGGAGCTGGTACTGAGGTAGAGAGTGTAATAGTAAACAGAGAGGGGAAATGAGACAAAGAGGACTTTCAGGTGCCCATCTGAGATACACACCTTACACACTGGAAGGTAACCCAATGGGGACAGGCAAGAAACATTGTGAACCTCTCTCGGGACCCTTGAGGATGGGCTCTGGGTTTGAATGGGCACTTTCCAGTAATACCGACACATCCTTGCAGACACAGTGGCAAGTTACATATGGAAGTCCCTGGGAAACTGAGTGATATTGTTGTCACTATGACATAGGATTTAATTCAATATATATTTACTCATTGCATACCATGTATCAGGCAATGGGAATCTAAGGAGGGAAAGAAAATAATCATTGAGACTTTGCAGCCATATAGGGGTGCTGTTAGATCAGATCTCTGTACTATGGATTTCAAGGCCATGTACTCTCCTTAGCACAATGGCAGTTTCAATGCATCTGTGATTGTTTCATTACTGTGGCTCAGGCTGTAAGCTCTATGAGAGCAAAGAGCTATGTCTCTTCTCCACCATTGTGTCTCAGAGCTAAGCACAGATTCTAGTATTTGACAGGCATCTAATAATATTGTTGATTGAATGAATATCACCATGTATTAACCCTTTGTGTGTGTGTGTGTGTGTGTGTGTGTCGGGGGGGGGGTATTGTCCCGTTTTATGAGTGTGGAAACAACTATAAAATACCCAAGACCTCGCAGAAGTAACTGATGAAGGGAGGATTCCAAAATAGCTCAGCTGACTCCACAACCCAGGGTCTTTCTACTGTGTCATGCTCCATTCCCTGGGCTGGGGGGCGGGCTCAGACTGGTGGGAGAGACAGGCAGGAATACTTGTACTGGGTGAATACTAGCGACATGAAAGAGAGAGGAACCGGAGGCGGTGAGGCGTGCAAAGGTGGGGGTCCCCAACTCTGTTTAAATCCCGCCCACCCGGAGGAAGCAAAATTGAGTGGATCGGCTTGTGCATCTTGCTCAGAGTCCAAATTGAGAGGAAGGTGGAAAGAGTTAGGGACGAGGGAGAGGGGAGGAGCAAGGGCTGCGAGGAAGAGTGGTAACAGTTCCTTCTTGCGTCGTCTCTTGCAGCGCAACGCAATCCTTGGACCCAGCGAGGGGTGTCAAGGTGATCCATTAAATGGCACTTGGCAGCCGAGAGGGGTTAGTTCACCTGCACAGGTGGGGCGTCAACGCGCGAGCTGCCTACCAGACGGTGGCCTCGTAAAATAGCTTCTCCTCAATCTGGAAGGGGGCGGGGGGGAGAGATAAATAGCGCTTTCCTGTGAGAAAGAGGTTTCGTGAATAAGGAATTGTTAGGGCACTGAAGAGAATTACAGTGCAGGCACCACGGCTATTATCCTAATCAGGCACCATTTCAACACCTCTCCCTTCAAGTCAACCAGCCCTACAACAGGATTTATTTTCCAATAAGCGAAATCCCCGCCCGCCAACTCCGAGCCGCTTGGATGAGAGCTCTGTGGGAAACAGCAGCGACGAAGAGAGGCTATTTTGGGTGTGGGAACGCGGAGGGAGGAGGGGCGGCGCCGCCAGGCTGGGCGCGGGTGCGCGGGGAAAGCCTCCAGCTCGGGCTGCCA
>NW_027527920.1:14097391-14130819 GCF_008692635.1 Crocuta crocuta | reverse complement strand
GGGAGAGAGGCTTGGGGGCCAGAGAGAGAGCTGCGCGTGGCCCATGTGACGTGCTGCCGGCGAGAGGGTTAACCGCATGCTGACGCGAGGGGATGAAGTTGGGCACAGAACGCAACTGGCATTGCATTTTTGCGGGGGCCGGGGTTGGGGGGAGTTGCGTGCTAGCAAACCAACAGAAGCCGGGAGGGACTGTTTGTGGGAGCTGGGGTGGTGCACAGATTGCCGGGGGGTGGTGGTTAAGTCAGCCGTCCCACTACTCAGAGCTGGTGACCTTGGACAGGTTAACCTCTCTGCCTCCCCCACCCCTCTCTCATTAGAAGGGGAGGCTTGGGCTCTTTGCAGTTCCACAGTGCTGTTGTGCCGTTGTACTGTGAGCTGAGAAAGGGCCCCAAAGTATGCTTCTGCGGGTACAGAATATACAGGACTTAACCATGTTTATTCTACAAGAGATTTGCATTAATTGGCTCTCAAAGTGGCAAGGAATGGAAGATTTTGGACAGAAAGCAGTGGGTGGTCCAGAGAGTGGCTTGTCAAGATGCCCAGGTTCAAACCTCGTGGGTGCGCTAAAAGTCCTGAACAAAATCAGGGTTAATACTCCCGAGTTGTTCTTTCCTGTAGTTGATCTCATAGGAAACTTTGTATTTGAACAGGTAAAATCAAAACCCAGTAGTGGCAGGCAGCAGCAAATTAAGTGAGTCATTTCTTCAGTGTGCACGAGGTTGTGTGTGTGCGTGTGTGTGCCCGCGCGCGCGTGTGCGCGCGTGCCCAGCTGCGCTCACGCTCTCATCTTAAAGTATGTGTATGTCCGTGTTAGAAATTATTTCCTAGGAGTAACCAGAAATAATGGCTAGAATGATTTGAATCCACAAGAGTGCAGCTCCCTGGGAAGCAGGGGCAAACATTTGCAGCTTGCTCTTTAAATAGGAATTGGGTTTGTGAAAGTAAATACATTCTTTACTGAAGACCATCCCTCGGATTTGCATGCCGTGTCGCCTTTGGGGCCCTGTCACGGAGTGTGTGTATGTGAGGAAGGTACTCCCGAGACAGAGTAGGCAGTGACATCTCTTCTATTTTTAGCATTGGCTGCTGCTAAAAAGATACCCAGGTCCCTTTCTATAGTCTCAGTCCATACACTTCCCTCTTCCAAAGGAGAGGGAAGGCAGGAAATGCCCTGTGCCTCTCCTGGGTCCTTGGGGTTGCGCCTTCTGGCTTTCTGCTCCAAAGCTACCCTAAATATTCATTCCAGTCTGATTTCGTCTGTATAAAACTGCGGTTTGGGAAGAAAAACATTTTCAATGTTAATGAATAAGCTGCTGTGAGCCTGTTTGTTTACCTGACGGTTTAATAATCTTTAATGGTTTACATGTTAGGAATCTGATAGCATTCAGATAGGAAAATCCTTACTGCAGGAATTCAGCCACTAAGCCCTACAAATCCTTTCATGAATCACACTTCGTGACACTTGGAAACCTCATTAACAAACTCCACCTTCTCTCTGTGGGCCACTGACCTGTGTGTCTCCAAAACTTGCCTTTCAGTCTCTTGTTTTTCACATCCTGCAGCCAGACTCCTGTACTTTCATTTTTCTGCAGCTGAGCCCATTTTCTGTCCCTCCCCAAGCATCAGAGCCTGAGTGAACGATTTCTCTCAGAACAGCCCTCTCCTGTCTCAGTGGAGAGGGATTGGATTTCCTGTTTCTCGCTGCCAACCTGCCGCTAACAAAGTCCTCAGTTTACGAGGCCGTGCTGTCTGCCTGTGCCCCATGCCCCCCTTCTTCTGTTCTGGGTCAGTGCCTGCCAAACCCGGTGGTTCCGCAGAATCACCTGCGTATCCTGGAAAACGTGGCTCTTCAGCCTCCCTCCAACACACCAAGTGAGAATCATCAAGATGGGCAAGACCTACAAATCCTTATTTTAAAAACAAACCCAGAAAGAAGAAGGAGGAGGATGGAGGATGGGGAGACAAAACAGAGTTCTGTGGGTGATTCTGATGTACACCCAGGTTTGGCAAGCACTTCACTCGATGCTACAAAAAAGTGACAGACAGACAAACATGAGCAGCCAGCTCGGTTCTCGTCCCTACCTTGTCTCTTGCCCATGACTTTGAGGTTTTATTGAGACTCTGTTAATTCATTGACCTTGAAGTTCCTCAAGGTCTTCAACTTTAAATCCCATGGCCTTAATTTCCACTTTACTTAAACCACTCGCTTTTTGCACTTGTCTAGTCTTGGGCATTTTTTCGTCCTTCAAAATCTGGACTTCACCTTGGACTTCAGCCCACTCAGCTGATTCTTTCCACTTACTGCACAGGATTTTAACCATTATTGAGGACTCTGGTCCCTTAATTGCTTGCTGTTCCAATCCCTTTATGGCTCCATTTCTCCACTTGGAGTCTATATGTTGCCAGCCATTTCTGTTCTGTCTGGAATCCTGGAGTCTTTATTCTTAACATATTGGGCTTCTCATATTCCAGTCCTCAATCCAAAATCACCCTCATTATCTACTTTTTTTCTCCCAGCCTGCCAAGTTATCCAGGAGAAAGTCACAAAGACCTATGGACTGCTTCCACTGCAAATTTATGCTGGCTCTAATTTCACCTAGGTCTTGCTTTTCTATGAAAAAAAAAAATCCATCTTTTATTAACTCTCGACTGCATTCCTTTAGAGGTTGTGCCAGATTTTTCCATTTCTTAAACTTCCAGTCAGTTTCCTTTCAGGAGATAGCCTTTTTTTTTTTTTTTAAACCAACAATATCAAGGATGTCCATGTCCTGGGTTATTGCCCTGTACCTCAATCAGTATAAGCTCCTGCTGTACCCATCCTACACCCCCCAAAATTTTCTGTACCCATCTTTGTTCTTCTTTATTTCCTCTTTCTCTGAGGGGGGGAAATGTTTATAGGGCCCCCTCCTCAAGATTAACCCACATAACACTCCACGCTCTGCACTCTCTGGACTTTTTTCCCTTCCTTCTTGCCTCATGTGGAAACTTCTCCATTTGTTATTCCCTTTCTTCAGTTTCTTGGGTCGTTTCCTGCTCTGCCCAACCCTCACCCCCACCATATAATCAAGTCATCCTTCTCATAATAAAGGAAACTGTGCTAGAGTCCTAGCTCTGTCCAGTGGAACTTTGTGTGGTGATGGAAATATTTCGTATCTGTGCTGTCCAGTACGGTAGTCACTGAGCATGTGAAATGTGGCTCACGTGACCAAGGAGCTCAATTCTAGATTTGTTAATTTTAAATTAATGTAAAGAGCACACAGGCGATGGCTGCTGTATCTGGCAGCACGGTGTGCGCCCTGCTGCTGTGTTAATCTCTCCTAGGGCTTCCCTCCTTTGATGCCCGCTCAGTCGTCTGGCCCCTCCCTCACCTTTGTGCTGAAACTACTTTCTCGTAGGGCTCCCGCAGAGGTGTCCTGGTTGCACAGCTGAGGCCTTTACTCTGTCTTTCCTTCCTTGATCTGCCCCGCTGCCTGCTGCCGACATCTCTCTCTCTTTCCTTGTCTCCGTGTCCCTGGTTATCCATGTGCAACTTGAACCTCTTTTGTCTCCTGTTTCCTCCTGGCTTCTGAACATAGGATTTAAAAAAAATATTTATTTATTTTTGAGAGAGAGAGAGAGAGAGACTGTGAACAGTGAAGGGGCAGAGAGAGAGGGAGACACAGAATCCAAAGCAGGCTCCAGGCTCTGAGCTGTCAGCACAGAGCCCAACACCGGGCTCGAGCCCACAGACTGTGAGATCATGACCTGAGCCGAAGTCAGACACTTAACAGACTGAGCCACCCAGGTGCCCCTGAATGTGGGATTCTGTGGGGTCCTGTCCTTGGCTGTTTTCTCATCCTCTGCCGGCCTCCTGCCCTCTCTCTCCCAGAGTCCACTCCCCTGAGAGCTGACGTTAGTTGTCAGTGGGTGGTTGCCCTGCGCCTTACTGGGCACCACGATTCACTTGTATCCTGTCCTGTTTTGTCTTTGCTCCGCCTCTGTAAGGCACATACTCCTATCATTCCTGTTATGTAGGTGGAGAACTTGAAGCGGAGAGAAATGAGAATATCCGAAGTAAGTGACTGGTTGTGAAGGAGCAGAGGTGAGAGAGGAATTCTGGCAATCTGACCTGAGAGCTTGCTCCAACGAGGCTTTCCCAAGGCCCTCCAGAGGCCTTCAGATCTGCACTTCTAGACTGCCCTCTCCCAAATTCCATTCGGAATCTGATACCCAGAAACCTTGACTATTTTGTCTCTAAACAGCTCTTCATCCCAGCTTCCTGAGTCATTTCCCCCCTTTTCACTTTTTCTTTACAGAAAAGTTGCAAGAATAATTTAAATAAGTCACATCTTTAACTTAAATTCCACAAATATTAGCTGTTTGCCACACTTGCTTTCTCCTCTCTTTCACATTCTCTCTACATGCACATATGCACACACGCACGCGCACACATGCTCACATACATATGTCGTAGTTTTCTCCGCACCGTTTCAGAGTTAAGTTGTAGACATGATGCCCATGTACCTACCTCCCCCGGTGCTTCATTGCATATTTCCGAAAAGAACAAGGACGTTTTCCTGCACAATAAGCATCCAAAATTAAGACATTATCATTGATTCTGTACTGTTATCTAATCTACAAACCTTACTCAAATGTCACCAATAGCCCTAATCATGTCCTTTATAGTAAAAGAAGAGGGAAAAAAAATCTTTAAATCTTTTCCTACATTAGTTGTCATGCCTCTTTATTTTTTTAAATTTTTTTTTTTTTAAATGTTTATTGATTTTTGAGAGAGCAAGAGCTGGGGAGGGGCCGGGGAAGGTCGGGGGAGGATGGAGGATCCAAAGCACACTCTGTGCTGACAGCATAGAGCCTGATGCCGGGCTAAAACTCACAAACTGTGAGATCATGACCTAAGCCAAAGTCAGACTGAGCCTAACTGACTGAGCCACCCAGCCTGCCTGCCCCACCCCATGCCTCTTTAATTTCCTTTCATCTGCATGGTTCCTCAGTTCTTTTCCTTTCATGACCTTGACCTTGATGCTTTGGAATGGTACCGGTTATTATTTTGTAGAGTATCCTTTAACTTGGGTTTGCCTTGTGTTTCTCCTGATGGGTTTAGGGAGGCACCCCACCAGGTGACCGTGTGCCCCCTCAGTGCATTCCTTCGTGATTTCCATGCCTGTCACCATCCTCTGTAACCTGCTGTTGATCGCAGGGGTTATTCTAACTTTTCTGCCATTCTCCACATTCCCACATCCAGGTGGTCATTGGGTGAAGGGGTGCTCCCTGCAGTCTCCCTCAGTTTCTCACTTCCTTGCTGGTCCTGCTGCCTCTCTCTTGTTTCAGGACTCAGCTCCTCTGCACACCATCCCAGCAACCCTTCCAGCCCTTTGCTTCCTCTGCTTTGCCCTCCCTCTACCCCCCCTCGTGCTGCCCTGTGTTTCCTTAACTCATCCCTTTGAATGTCCCACTCACATGCTTTTCCTGATGGCCCAGGTCACGTCGGCCCTGCCTTCTGCGCAGAGGCAATGCCTGCTGTGTACCACTCACGTGGCGTGTACCAGCCTCTCTACTCTTGCGTGGCGGCCTGTTCTCTTTCCCTGCTGAATTGAAGTTCCTGAGTGTGGGGGCTGTTTCTTGCTCAGCACTGTAGAGGCTCAATGAGTATTTGCTGAGTGGACGGATTTACTTGATTAAAGTCAGTTAGCAAGATGCGCGATGATCTTAGAGTTGTCTGCTAGTGTGTGGTACGTGATGGTGGTTGTGAGCGAGACCCATGCCTCACTCCAAGAGTCAGGTAGATGTGGCTTCAAGATCGGGCCTTTTAGAGAAGCGATGGGTAATTTGAAAAGGTGCTTCCATGTTGTGAGTGGAATAAGTAATTTTCCCCTGATGACACCTTAACTTTGGGTATATGTGTCAAGACAAAGACGTGGCATATTTGATTTAAAAAAAAAAAAGAGTAGAGAAACCTAACATAGCATATTAAAAATGGCCCATCTATTTCTTCACACCCCAAATGAGCAGCTGCATGTGTGAGGAGCAGTTTCTCAGGCTCACATCCTCCCTTGGAGCCCTCGGACCACCTGTTTCTCTCCTCTTCATTGTCTAGCCGCCTCTCCCTCCTCTGCTTACCGTCGGCACTGCCTCTCTGCCTTCACTCTTTCCCCCCTTCTCCCTTGTCTCTCTTCCTGCCTGTTTCTTTCTCTTAATAACTCTTCTGCTTTTGGCCCTCTCTCCAAATGGATTATTTTTCTTTTTGGCTTATTGGATGTGGCTTTATGTTCCATGCATTTTAAATATAAAAGCAGGTGANAAAAACTTTGTTACCAGTTATAATAAAATGGTTCATTCAGTTACCTTTTTGGTACACCAGGAACGTTCCTGGGAATGTGCTGGCTGACAGACATCAAAAGGCCTGAATTTTTCAGTCTCTGTTAAGGCAAAATTGGCATTAAAGTCAATAATCAGGTTTCAGGGTGGTGAGTTGTGGGGATTGTTAGAAAGACATTATTCCTCCTCAAGGCGTGCCGGCGCTTGCTGGCCAGTGGTCAGCTTTCTCCTCATTCTTAAGAGAATGCTTTTGTGCGGATGACATCTTCTCTGGATAAAGTAGCTACAGAAGTGGAAGGCAAGAGATTCTGTTGCTTAGCTGAGTGGGGCTTACATACAAAGCATGTTTATGTGGGAGAGAATGTGTGGGGGCTGCTTTCACATTATGGAATTCTTAAAATTGTTTAACCAGGAAGATGTTATTCAGAAACCTCTGATGCCTTCCGCTTGTTTTTTGTTTATTTCAGATTTCTTTTTCCCCCATTTTTAATTATCTCTGGGAGAGTTCAGGAGTCCTCCCCTGCCCTGTCTAAAATAGTTATAAAATTAGTGCATGAACTCGAGTTGTTACTCCAAATAAAAGAGTGTCTCATAGACTCCGGTGTGGTATTCAGCAGGGACGTCCGTCCCCTTCCCACTGGGCATGAGAAAAAGGGCAGAAGCGGGAGGCTGGATCTTTCTTCCAGGGCCAAATCCTTAGCTTTTCTGTCAGGGATGCGTATAGGCTAGAACCCAGAAGTCACAACTAGCATTCTGTCTACACGAGCATACAAAGTCATGCCTTCCTCACCATGGCCCTTGGTGCATCTGGGCGGTGTATGTAATTTAGTAGGTAGAAAGTTTACACCAGCTTTTAGTAATATTTTTTCTGTTCTAGCTGTTGCATTTGGCAGATTCCCTTTTTAACATTTGGTAATGTGTCTTCTCTAATGCTGGAAAGAAAAGTTGCCAAATATAGCCGTTGATCATAATAAAACACCCTAAAAGTAATATAAAGGCACTTCTTTGTGGTGTGGGTATGTGCATGCGTGAGCGCCGGTGCACACTGCAGGGCCACCTGAAGAAGCTGCCAGGCTCACAGCTCGAAAGGACCTTTCGAGCAGCGATCGCTATGTCATCTGGGCAGGGCGGCTCAATAATTAAAACGATGGGCCTTACCAAATGAGAAAGACAAGCAAGCTAACCAGTATTTATGAGTGTCTGTGAAAAGGTGCTGTGTCGGCCTTCATGAGGGTTATAGTTGCATATGGTAGGATGTCCCTGCTGCCCCAAAGTAGCTCAGTTGGGGAGACACAATCCCTGAGAAGTTCAACTAACAATAGAAGATTTAAATAGTATTTCAAAATAGCTGTTATTAATAGCTGGGAACAAAAACCAATCTGTTTTTGCAAGGGTTCTCCTAAAAATGTTCACATTGTTCTAAGGTGTAGGGAGTGGATTAAAGCCACATCAGTGGCCATTCCTTGGGTTCTAGGGGTACAGAGGATTCTAGTCCATTTGTGGAGCCATCTGGACCTGACAGAGGCCGCATGTATGTTGCAGATTTACTGGATCTCTTCAGTTCTTTAGCAATCCCTGCTCTTACTGGCAGCCACCATAAATGGTTTGCGCATTTTAAGTATTTTTTTCTTTGTTGTTGTTGTTTTCTTGAAGGGTCAGAAATACACCCATTTTTCACCTTTCTCCCTTCAACAGAATTCCTCTTTGGAATGTGGTAGAGTGGAAGGGAAAGAAAATAAGTCTTGCAAAGTAGAATCAAGGCCATTTGCACAAAAAGCATTAGAAATAGTTGCCTTGGGGGGGCGCCTGGGTGGCTCAGTCGGTTAAGTGTCCGACTTTGGCTCAGGTCATGATCTCATAGTTCGTGGGTTTGAGCCACATGTCAGGCTCTGTGCTGACAGCTCAGAGCCTGGAGCCTGCTTCAGATTCTGTGTTTCCCTCTCTCTCTGCCCCTCCCCTGCTCACGCTGTCCCTCTCTCTCTCTCTCTCAGAAATAAATAAAAACATTGAAAAATTAAAAAAAGAAAAAAAGAAATAGTTGCCTTGGGACCTGTGGAGGGACTCACACTGTCTCTGGAACCTAAGGCTGGTGGAATGCCATGGTGGCAGCTCCCACTGATGGCAGCCACTGGCCCTGGACGATGTAAGGACAATCCCCAGGGCCTTGAGGACAGCTTCGGTGAGGCCACTGGGCTCAAGCCTCATTGTGTGCGCACAGCAGAATGGGGCTTGGGTGACAATTCACAGCACACTAGGAGTTGTAGTTTGAGGAGTGTAGACTTTCAGTTTGGGAAGATGAAAAGTTCTAGAGATCTGTTTCTCTGTTATTTATTTATTAATTATTATTTTTAAGTTTATTCATTTTTTTAATAGTTTATTTTTGAGAGAGAGAGACAGAACATGAGCGGGGAAGGGGCAGAGAGAGAGGGAGACACAGAATCTGAAGCAGGCTCTATCTAGGCAGCTTCTGAGCTGCCAGCACAGAACCCAATGCAGGGCTCGAACCCACGAACCGCAAGATCGTGACCTGAGCCGAAGTCAGATGCTTAACCGACTGTACCAGCCAGGTGCCCCAAGTTTATTCATTTTTGAGAGAGAGAGCAGAGAGGAAGACAGAGAATCCCAAGCAGGCTCTGCACTCACAGCCTAACTGAGGACTCTAACTCACAAACTATGAAACCATGACCTGAGCCGAAATCAAGGGTCCGACACTGAACCAGCTGACCCACTCTGGCGCCCCTGGAGGTCTGTTGCATAACAGTGTGCATAGAGTTAACACTACGGTACTGCACATTTAAATGTTTTAAAGATGACAAATCTTGTGTTACATGTTTTTAACCACAGTAAAAACAAAAAACAAAACAAAAAAGAACCCCAACAAACTTATTTTTCTGAACCATAGAATATCTGTCAAACTCAGAATCAGGCTTGTCTCTTGGTTTTGATAACTGTAAATGGGCAGTTTCTGAGTTTTTGTTTTAATTTTGCTCTTTTGTTCATTCTTTTATTCCAGAAGTTGTTATTTAAATTTTTGTCATTGTTAAACTAGCATACTTATTAAAGTGTTTTGAAAATAAGGAAAAGTGGAATAAAAATGTACCCAATGTCACTACTTATATTTTGGTCTATTTCTTTACATTGGTTTAGAAAGTTTTTTTAAAGATGCTTATTTATTTTGAGAGAGAGAGAGAACATGCATGCAGGGTGTAGAGGGGCAGAGAGAGGGAGAGAGAGAATCCCAAGCAGGCTCTACGCAGTCAGCACAGAGCCCGACTCATTGCTCAAACCCAAAATCAAGAGTGAACTAAAATCATGAGTCGGACGCTCAACCCGGCACCCCTACATTGTTTTAAAAAATATTATTACTTTTAGTATGGAAGCCGTGCCACACTCCCCCTCCCCAGGACAGTGGAGGGATTCCTGGGTTGCTGGGGTAATGTGGAATTGGAAAGAAATGTGAAGGTATGTCAGGTGAGATTCACTTGCCATTGACCTAAGGTACCCAGAAAGGCACATTTTGGCATGAGGATGCCCAGTGTCTTAGAGGCTGTATTAGGGGGTGTTCTAACATCCCCTCCTTTGGTGACTTACCCAAATTTCTCCCAGATCTATCTTATAACCATAATGCCATTTCCATCCCCCAAAGTGCTAGCCTAGTACATTCCTTGTAAGGATGGCTCATTTGTTCTCCAAAACTCTGTCTAGTTTAGGGAGAGGGGAGCTGTCTGTTAAGAAGAAGACAGGCTATGCTTATTTGTGCTGTTTCATTTTCTTTGTATTCCTTCAGTCTGAGCCCTGTGGTTAATTTGTGGAAACCTCTTACCATTATCAGTGGTTTTTCTTTGGCTTTCTTTATCAATCTAATATTTTGGCTTTGGAATTAGTTGCACAGCTCTCTTCGTCCTCTTTATACTGAAAACAAATTGATTTACCCAGACACCGGCTATTCATATCACAGAACAATGCCAGCAGTTTGGCACAGGTGGGTTGGGGCATTGGCATTAAAGGTAGCCGCAAGCCAAGGAAGTGTCCACTCATAGAGGCAGAGCCCCATGGTGGGTCAGGTAGGAGAGGGGAAGAAGGCAGATAAGGGTGGCCTCTGCACAATGGGGTGGTGGGTGTCTTGTCCTTGACTGCTCTATCCATCTCCACAGGCCCACGGGTCCAGTGAGCTCCTTACCTTGGGAGGAGGAGAAAGAGAGGAGTGTGACAGGGGTAGACCTTATAAATATGTAGGTCCTTTAAACTCAAGTTAGAATGTTTGTATCTTCTAAATTGTGGTGCAGTGGAGCAAACTTCTGGTTTCCAGGCCCTGATTATGGTTTTATAGAATACTATAAGCCCTTTTTAAAATCTTGTTCTTTTAAAAAAAAGTAACATTATAGCTAGCATATAAATATTTTCTATGTTACTTCATAGACTTTGTAACCATTATTTTTTTTTTTATTTTTTAAAAGTCCAAATTTTTTATTTATTTATTTTTTATTTTAGAGAAAGAGAGAGGGCACACGAATGGGGGAGGGGGCAGAGGGGGAGAGAGAGAATCCCAAGTAGGCTCCATGCTCAGCACAGAGCCTGACACAGGGCTCGATCCCACCACCCTGGGATCATGACCTGAACCGAAATCAAGAACCGATGCTCAGCTGACTGAGTGACCCCAGGCACCCAAGGAACCATTATCTTAAATAACTATTGATATCTTCTTGAGTGGATTTGCCATGTTTTAATTAACTACTTTTTTACTGTTGGACATTTAACCAATTGCAATTTATAGAAATATTAACATTTAGATAAGATCACATCCTAAGTATGGATAAAATGCTTTAGGGCTAGAGATTTGATGAAGATTAGTTACTGTTCTAATTTCATGGTCCTCAGAATGTCTAGGGCAAGATTGTATTCTGTGCATGCATTGAAGAGACTAACACTTGGACTTCTTTCCATCTCATGGTCTTTACATGTATGTTTTTAAGTGGGGGTGGGAAGAAGTTATTTTCTTTTTTAATGATACAATGAAAAATTAGGTTAAGAAGTAAAATATTGAAAAAGAAGTAAAACACTGTATATTTAGTTAAAGCCCTCTGTATCCGTATGTCTGATCCCCTCTGTCTGTCACTCAGAGACCAGTATGACTTGGTGTCTGCCATTTCCATGCTCATCTTTAGATATAGATTCAGCATATTGTTTGGCATATTTTAAATCTTTATAAAAAGGTCCTCAAGGTGTCCATATCCTTCTTCACCTTGCCTTTTTTTACTTAATATATTTGTGAGATTCATTCACACTGGCACTTGTAATTCTAATCCATTTATTTCCACAACTGGTTATTCTTCCACTGAATGAGTGTGTCATGGTTTATTCATCCATTTGCCTGATGATGGGTGTTCAGTCCACTTCCCCTGCCCCCACCATCTACTTTCTTGCTCTTAGAAACAATGCTACCTTAAGTAGTCTTATAAGTGTCTCTTTATGAACATCTTTGAGCAGTTTTGGGGGTATTTCTTAGCAATGGAATCATTGGGTCATAGAGTTTTTGCATCTTCAGCTTTACTAGGTGTTGAAGATTGCTTTCCAAAGTAGTGGTGCTGATTCACACTCCCATCTGGTGTTCCTGTTGTTTCATATATATTCCTGTCAATAGTTGATCTTGCCATACTTGAGTTTTGCCAGTCTGATGGGGTGAAATTGTATCCCTTGTGATTTTATTTCTATGGCAAATTAGATTTATTTTATAATTTGCTTCCACTGGCCAGCACAGAGCCATTGTTATAAAAAAAAAAAAAGTTGTTAAAGTTCTTATTCTTCCTTCATTGTTTTTTTGAGATTTTAAACTATTTATTTATTTATTTACTTATTTATTTATAAGTCTGCTCCACAGCCAGCATGGAGCCCAGTGTGGCGCTTGAACTGATGACCCTCAGATCAAGACCTGAGCTGAGATCAAGAGTGGGATGCTTTTTTAAAAAATTTTTTATGTTTATTTATTATTGAGACAGAGAGAAACAAAGCACGAGTGGGGGAGGGGCAGAGAGAGAGAGAGGGAGACACAGAATCCGAAGCAGGCTACAGGCTCTGAGCTATCAGAACAGAGCCCACCGCGGGGCTTGAACCCACAAACCGTGAGATCATGACCTGAGCCAAAGTCAGACGCTTAACTGACTCAGCCACCCAGCTGCCCCTTTATGAGATTTTTGAAAAGCAAAACAACCATTTAGAATGTGTTAAATGACTGAAAGGTAGATTATAAAATAAATCTTCCCAGTGAGCAGAACCACACTCCCATGTGATTTGGTATCAGAATCCTGGGTGACTACAGCTGCGGACTGAGTACAGGTGACTGCCACTTGACGGGTCTCCGCTGTGCTCTGTCAGTTAGGAGTAAGTCACAGGCCCCACCACACTCAACGGGAGGGGATCACACAAATATGGACTCCAAGAGGCAGGGATCCTGGGGGCCACCTCACACAGGTAGTCTGTTCCCCACAATAGGTACCAGGTAGTGCTCATCCTGTTTCAGGTTTAGATGTTCAGCGTGGCTACAGCAGTCAGAGACCGTCACATCTCAGGAGACAGACTCTGGTTCCCAGCACAACGAGAGGAGTAGCTGACAGAGTGGGGCTCATGCTGCTTCCTGCACATTCTCCTTTTATACGCATCCACGTGGGAAGCTAAGTGAGGTGTGTGGTGAGTGAGGGCTCAGGGCAAGAGGAGTGAGCAGGAGTTATCTCAGTGGCTAATGTCATTGGACCATGAGAACTTAAAACAACATCCCTCAGCATTCTAGAACTCCTCCTGCTGCTGCAGATTCTTAGGTTGTTGGAACCAGTGATGAATTTTGCCTCTTCAAACTCTGCTTTTACTAGATATGCAGTATACACTGTCCTCCTGTCTGGTTGCACATTCATTCTCTAGTTAGAATATAATTCAGTTGATTACATTCAACATTATGAAATGTCTTCGTTTCTGTCATGTGTCCTTGAGATTCATCCATCTAGCAAACATTCGTTGATCAGCAGTGTTCCGGGAGCTTGGGATGCTGTTGACAATATAGCTCCTCATGGAGCCCACAGGATAGAGCCAAAGACTAACACTGAGCCAGCGATCACAGTGTGAGATCTCTTTGCCCTGTTGTAGTTGTATCAGCAGCATCCTGGATTGTTCTTACAGATCCTCTGATTTTATCCCTTCTTGACTCTTTAGATTTTGTCAGAGTCTCACCTCAACCTCAATTTTGAAAGTAGCTGGCGGGGGCGCCTGGGTGGCTCAGTTGGTTGAGCGTCCGACTTTGGCTCAGGTCATGATCTCACAGTTCGTGGGTTCGAGCCCCGCTTCGGGCTCTGTGCTGACAGCTAGCTCAGAGCCTGGAGCCTGTTTCCGATTCTGTGTCTCCCTCTCTCTATGACCCACCCCTGCTCATGAAGTTTCTCTCTCTCTCAGAAAAAAAAAAATTAAAAAAAAGAAAGTGCTGGCACTCTGCCCCACTGACTTTTATACTACATACATCATTTCTTAAAACAAAGGAAAGGAAAATAAGAGGCCAAAAAGTTGAACTGAATCATGATTTAAAATAACATTCAAGGGCACCTGGGTGGCTCAGTTGGTTAAGTGTTGGACTCTTGGTTTCCGCTCAGGTCATGATCTCATGGTTTTGTGAGTTTGAGCCCTGCCTCAGGCTCTGTGCTCAGTGCACAGAGCCTGTTTGGGATTCTCTCTCTCTCTCTCTCTCTCTCTCTCTCTATATATATATATATATATATATATATCCCTCCTCTACTTATGCTGTCTCTGTCTCTCTCAAAAATAAATAAACATCTTAAAAAATAAAAAATAAAGTAACATTTCAGGGGCACCTGGGTGGCTTAGTTGGTTAAGTGTCTGGCTCTTGATTTTGATTCAGGTCATGGACCCAGAGTCATGGATCTAGCCCCATGTCTGGTTCTGCACTAAGTGTGGAGCNAGTACTTTCTTTCTCTCTCTCTCTAAAATAAAATAGGAAAAATAGCAAATTGACATATTAACATAAGCAATTTCTGAGTGGTGGTTTTCACTTTATTCTTTACACCTTTCTGTAGACCTTACATTTTAAAATATTAATCACAAAAAGCATTTTTCAGTTTAAGAAAAAGGTGTTTCTTAAAATGTTTCAAATTTCTTCATCCAAAATATGTGTGCTACAGACTGTTCTTTTCACCTCTGTGCGCTGGTTCAGAAAGCACAAGTGACAGCATTGTCCAGCTGTAATGTCAGCACGTGCTGATGCCAGCAGTGCCCAAATGAAAGGATTATAGCAGCTGCCCAATCATTTCCCCACTCACCCCACATAGTA
Source organism: Crocuta crocuta (assembly GCF_008692635.1). NCBI lineage: Eukaryota > Metazoa > Chordata > Mammalia > Carnivora > Hyaenidae > Crocuta > Crocuta crocuta. The sequence continues at coordinate 14,116,178 of NW_027527920.1, read as the reverse complement.
AACAATATCACAGCTCCTTAAACAAATGAGTACTATTTGCTGAGCCATTTATATAAAGTTTTTATTTTAAAAAATGGACGGATTTTCTATCAGATGTGCATGAGCCAGGCAAGGGAAAGGAATCAGCCCTAACTGGAAGCGCATTCAGTGCCTGAAGGCCAGACAGTGTTCTGAATTCTCCATAGTTTTTCAGTACCTGGGGAGGAAGTGGCGGAGGCGCTAGGTTTAAATCCCTGAATCTGTTCTTTGCTGGCCACATATGGTCAGGCCACTTGCTGAATGTCTTGTTTCCTTTGGTTAAATGGCGATAAGAGCAGTCCCTTCGCCGACTATGAGGATGAACTCAACTAAGGCACCTAAGTGTGTTCCAGGAATGTCTGATGTGGGTAAACCCTTGGTGAGAGCGAGCAGCTATTCTTTATGGGGTCCCTGGCCCAACAAGCTAAGGCCAGCCTGCTACGATCATACGGTTCGCAGAGAAGCCGGGACTCAGTAAGGGTCTTTCTGACCTGAAGGCTGGTGCTTTCCAGGCTAGAGAAGTTTGTCTGCGGTGGCACAAAGTGGGAGTGGGGGACGGGGGAAGCACAGACAGTAGAGGGAAGGAAAATGGACAGCGAAAATGGGCAGTTAAGGAAGAGGAAGGGGCCAAGGAAATTGCAGGGAGAGCCCTGAGTGGTAGGAAGAGGAAAAGGAAATGGAGAGAACCCAGGCCACCTAGGCCAGGGGAAGAATGGGAATAGCAAGGAAGGAAGATGCTCCTTCCCAGGCCCCGCCCTTCTGGGCTGAGTTCCTGGTCCAAGGGACCTCTCCCTTCTTCTGGCCCCCCACCCCTCTGCCGCTTGCCTTTCCCCCTCCCAGCGCCGATGCAGCGAAGCTGCGTGCCCCACACTGCCCCAGGACAAAGTCCCAAGCCTTGAGTGTGGGTTAGAGCTAAGTTAGAGCTCGATTGCCTCCCACCTGTCTTTCTAGACACACCTTCAGCTGTTCTCTGCTCTCTATCCTTTCCCTCTATTTTTAACTATAAGAATATAGGCTTTTTCCCCCACCACCAGATTACAACCACTTTATTCATACATGCTTTGCCTATTTTTAAAAAATTTCTGACACGCTGTACTTCAGTGCTGTATTTTAATAGTAAACTGAAAAACTAAATTTTTATATGATTGGAATTTAATTTTTCAGTAAAACCTATCATTTTAACTGATCAAAATCATATATCATTTTACATCAAATAATACTGTAGGTATTTCTACCCAATAAAAATCCTTATAATCACAAGTAATCACAAGTAATTATTTTGATTTGGATAATAGCATTCTCTTGTGTGAACAACCGAATGGTATAGATATATTGCATATTTGGAGCATTGCGATTTTACTATTACTTTTTCTTTTTTTTTTCTTGTTTCTTATTTTTTACTTTTCAAGAAAGAGAGAACATGAGTTGGAGAGGGGCAGAGGCAGGGGAGAGAAAGAGAGAGAGAGAGAATGAGAATCTAAAGCAGGCTCCATGCTTAGCATGGAGTCTGATGTGGGGTTCGATCCCATGACCCTGGGACCATGACCTGAGCTGAAATCAAGAGTCAGATGCTCAACCGACTGAGCTGATTTTCTTTTTTCTTTTTTCTTTCACTTCTTTTTCTCTCCTTGGTTTTTTTCTCTCCTTGGACATACCCGTCCCTTCCCCTAATTTCCCCAAGTTTTTATAAACTCATAAACTGGAGATTAATATTATAACAGTAAAATACAGCACAATCAGAACAGTATACAACCCAGATCTGCTTAATAATGTTGTAGACCCACTTACGGTGCGAGAGCTCAGATTTAGAAATGTGGAGGATTTCTGGCTTATGCAGATAAGCTAGAATTGACAATGGGAAGATCTGAAAATGATCTTTGAGAAGTTATTTAACCCAGTGACTTATTTATTTTTAATCCTTATTCATTTGCGGTATAGATCCCATTGTTCTGGTAAAGAATCATGACAGTAACCAACCAAGCAAACTAACATGAACAAATTCCTACCACATGTCATGCAGAGGGCACCAGTTCTGAACAGACCTCAGTGTGTGTTGTGAATTCATGCCATGGGACAGTTCCCATTGTAGAGAGTGCATAGGGCTCGGTAGTAGGTTTGTTACTGAAAAGCAGTCTTAGACAGTGAGTGTTGGATAGACTCTTTTCAGAAAGTTAATGTGGCTGGGTTTCTGTGTCCCAGGCAGGATAATTCCAGCGGGTGGGGTGGCAGTGGAGAGGGCTAGCATTGGCTGGAGTGGCCCTGTATGGGGCTGGGAGAATGGGCTATGTCAGAGTATTCCAAGAGCATAGAAAGTACAGGTGGTGTTGGAGTACTGAGGGAAGGTGTGGAACAGTCTGTCAGTTCTCTACTTCGGGAAATCCTACTCATTTTCATTAGCTCCTCCCTGACCTGGCTGCTACCCAGAAACAGTAAGGCATTTCCTTTTTTCCTCTCTATGCGTTTTTCGTTCATAGCCATTTGTCGCATTGTTTCTCTGTAGGCTATGAAACCCTTGAGGGGGAGGGATTTGTTTTTTTTCTGTCTTACATATTTAGGTTACTCAGCTGCATAATAGATGCCAAATAAATGTTTCTTAGGTTAGGCTGTTCTATAGATTAATATCTCAACTAAGGTATATTATAACTTTAAAATGGTAGAGATTCTATGCTTCTAAATACTAACATCTTCCACACTAGCCTGATTTCATGTAATCTAAATGACAGATTATTATCTTAAGAACTGAAGAAGTCCTTTGGCATCATAACTTGTTTGGCATGAATCACTTTTTTCTTAAATGTAATTTCTTTAAATTCAAAGTTCTTTGTCTAGGAAAATGAAATGTTCGCATTTTGAAACTCTAAAAATAACACACTGGAGAGATGATGCCAAAACAGTGGTTTCAATCACAAATGCTCTCTGAATCCAGCATCTAAATGAGAACTAATTACTGAATCAGATCATGGTTACTAGGCATTCATTGTTTTAAGGCAATCAACAGCAGTATTGAGAAACCCAAGTAATGAAATATTTTAAAAACTCTCCAGTTTTGTTCAAATTTCTAATGTGCTGGTATGATCAACTGTTCCTTATATGCAAGTATGTAATATGAATGATGATACCTTATAATAAAGTTTTAATATAAAATCTATCTCATTCTCCTAGTGGATAGATAGGTTTCCCCCAATCAGATCTGATTGATCATGTATTGTTTGATTTAAGATTGATTTATTTGGAAATAAGTGCCCTTAATTTGCACTGGAATTTACTAAATTTTCTGAGATCACATTTACTAAGGTAGTTTCCTACCTTACATGATTGAATAAGCCTGTTAAAGAAACTATCTTGTTTCTGTAAAAGTGGTTTCTCAAGCTTGAAATGCAGTTATGGGATGAGGAAACTTCAGGAAACCCCACTTAACAGTCCTGTTGATCTGTCTAGCAAAGCTTTGCAGTATTAATTTTGATTTTGCTCGATTATTTTCTCCTTACTTAGAGGCATTTGTGATTTATTTCATGTATAAGATAGAAGACATTTAATAATATAACTGATTGGTGTGTCAGCATAATTTACAATCCACTTAGTAAGTTAATAATAAGCTTTAGACGTCATTTAAATTCCAGATATAAACTGTTAAATAATTTAATGCTTATTTTTTTCAACAGATGTGAATTATTAAAAAGAAAATGGCCCGATGGTGCCCTGTATTTCCTTCTCTCGTCACCGAGGAAAGGTATAATATATGGAAAATATGCATCTAAGGTATACTTTTCCTTTCCACCGATCCCATGAGGGCTGCTAGTGGGTGTGATGGTTATTATCAATGAAGGCTTGCGGCTGTTACGTTACCCAAGGATGATTTTGTTCAAGGGCAAGAGAAGTACACTTGTGTTCCCTCTCCAGCTTCCAATGTGTAGGATGCTGTTGGCTGCTCAGCCTTAGTGAGAAGTGAAGACTTCGTAATAGCCCTGCGGTACAGCTGTACTTCTGGTCGCTGGTAAAACGCAACTGTGAAGGCCTGGGAGCTAATTTCCCACTAACCCTTTTAAATCAGAAGTTGCAGACTGAGGGTTCCATAGACCAGAATTGGCTCCTGGAAGCACATTGTGTGCCCTGCATTATCTTAGATACTTTTTAAACGACTCGTTAACATTTAAATATCAGGTGATTTCACATATAAGTCTGAATTTCCTGGCTATTCTTAAAATTTGAGATGATCTGGAGAAATAGACCCATATTCCCAGATGGTTACTTATGGATGGGGCAGAACTGGGGCTGCCTTTAGTGGAGGAATGCCCCTTCCAGGTCTCCAGAGTCTCCTCCCTATCCCGTATCATATGTGATGCTTGACTCTGGTAGGCATTTGAGTTTGTTAGTATGTTAAAAAACTGCTGTAGGGGAATGGAGGAGGAGGGCATGTCAGGAGACTTGACTTCAATGCCACAGCTTACTCTTGATAACACAGCTTCACCTGGGGAGACAGCTCAGTGTGCCCAGTTCCACCAGCGTCTTGTTTTTGGTGGTCCTGGAGCCTGCTACCAGCACGCTTAAGTCTCTGAGTATGATTGTTTAAAGATGCCTGGCTCACCAAGAAAACTCTTTGGGGCAGAAACCCCGCCTCAAACCCCATTTGGCTTGCAGGGATAGATAATTGGCATTTCCTTCTCTGGGAAGTCTTGAATCTGGCTTTGAAAATTACTTTTTTCTCAACTAACAACCCTAGTAATGTGGCTCCCTTGCACAGGCGAGTTAGAACCATGCCCCGACACAGCCAGTCCCTGACTATGGCACCCTACTCATCTGTAAGCCTAGTGGAGCAACTGGAAGATAGAATCCTCTGCCACGAGAAAACGACCGCTGCTCTTGTGGAGCACGCCTTCCGGATTAAAGACGACATTGTCAGCAGTTTGCAGAAAATGCAGAACAAAGGGGGAGGTGACCGCTTGGCCAGGCTCTTCTTGGAGGAGCACATCAGAAACATAACTGCCATAGTGAAGCAGCTCAACCGGGATATCGAGGTGAGTAAGGTGTGTGCAAGTCAGGGTGGCCGCCACCCTTCCCGCTGACCTGCATGGGCTCCCACCTGCCAGGCAGTCATGCATTCACGCCAAAGCTTTCGGGCTTGTGCATTCCAGTGTTCACCAAGGAAACCAGCTTGAGCAAATATCGTAATTAAATTTATTTCAGTATTTGATAGCAGTTACTGTCAGTGTCATTTATGTTTAATCTAAATTTACCTTGCTGACTATTAAATCTCTTTGTTTTGTTTGGCTCTCAATGAAGAGGGAGAAGAACTAGTCAAATAGTTTCCCTGTAAAACCCTTCATATTGTCAAAGACAGCTATTAAGTCAATTACTAGGCCAGCCTTTGCTGCCTCAGATTAAATGTTTCTAGGCCGTGATGATTATATATAATTCAGTTTATTACTGAGACAATTTACGCATTTGGATTGCTTCTCAGACTTCCCTTTTATTGCTTTATGTTTTTCTTTGAAATGAGCCCAATAAAAGGCCGATATTGGCTAAATTTTTAAAATTTGTAAATGTACTGCTATTCATTGAACAATCACAGGGACCACACAATTTAGTTCAGAAGCTTACAGTTGTTTAGGGCCTGGGTTTTCATCACTGAACAGCGTTGATATCCTTCATATGTAATTTTCAAATATATAAATAAAAGATATGTGGATAGATTAAGGAAAACCTTTGCTTCAAGTCATAGAGATTGTATCTGACTTACACTTCCTGAAATTAAGCCTCATTTTTTCCGTGTCAGATTTGTGTTTATTTACTTTTTAACAGCTCTATTGACATATAATTTATAAGGCACAAAAATCCACCCAGTATGAGTGTACAATTCAGTATTTTTAGAAAGTTTATACAGTTGTGCAACCATCAACACAACTCAGTTGTAGAACATTTCCATCACCTTGAAAATTTCTATAGGTCTTTTTGCCATCAGTCCCTACTTCTACACCAGGCCTAGGCAATCACTAATCGGTTTCCAGTCTCTATAAATGTGTCTTTTTTGGACATTCCATATAAATGGAGTCTTAGGATTTGAAGTCTTTTGCAACTGGCTTTTTTCACTTAGCATAATCTTTTTGAGGTTGAGCCACGTTCTAGCCTGTGTCAGTGCAGGCATGCATCAGAGATCTGGCAGGTGCGGTTCCAGATCACCGCAATAAAACGCATATAGCAATGAAGCAAGTCAAATGAATGTTTTGGTTTCCTAGCGCATATAAAAGTTATGTTTACACTATCCTGTAATCTGTTAAGTGTACAGTAGCATTATGTCAAGAAAATGTACATACCTTAATTTAAAAATACTTCATTGTGGGGCACCTGGGTGGCTCAGTCAGTTAAGCGTCTGACTTCAGCTCTGGTCATGATCTCACGGTTTGTGAGTTCGAGCCCCACATTGGGCTCTGTGCTGACAGCTCAGAGCCTGGAGCCTGCTTCAGATTCTGTGTCTCCCTCTCTCTCTCTGGCCCTCCCCTCCTCACACTCTGTCTCTGTCTCTCAAAAGTAAATAAACATTAAAGAAAAATTTAAAAATACTTTAATGCTAAAAAATAGAACCATAATTTGAGCTTCCCAGGAGTTGTAATTGCTTTGCCTCAGTGTTGATGGCTGCTCACTGCTCAGGGTGGTGGTGGCTAAAGCTGGGGTAGCTGTAGCAATTTCATAACACAAGACAGTAATGAAGTTTGCTGCATTAATTGGCTCTTGTTTTATGAACAGTTTCGCTGTAGCATATGATTTTACCCACAGTAAACTTTTATCAACTAGATTTATGTAATATTCTAAGCTTGTTCTTGTCATTTTAATAGCCTTCATAGCATCTTCACCAGGAGTAGATTCCATCTCAAGAAAAGACTTTCTTTGCTCACCCATAAGAAGGAGCTCTTCATCCATCATGAGACTCCATCAGTTCAGTGCCATATTGAGGCTCCACTTCTAATTCAAGTTCTCCTGCTATTTCCACACCTGCAGTGACCTTCTCCACTAAAGTCTTGAACCCCTCATGTCATCTGCGAGGGTTAGAATCAACTTCTTCCAAGCTCCTGTTCATGTTGATATTTTGATCTCTTCCCATGAATCACAAATGTTCTTCACAGCATGTAGGATGGTGAATGCTTTCCAGAGGATTCCCAGAAGGAATCACTATCTGTGGTAGTTCTAGCCTTATGAAATGTATTTCTTAAATAACGAACGTACTCCTTGATCCTTGGGCTGCAGAATGGATATTGTGTGAGCAGGCATGTAAACAACATTCATCTCATTGTACATCTCCATCAGAGCTCTTGGATGACCAGGAACACTGTTGGTGAGCAGTCATTTTGAGAAGAGTCTTTTTTCTCAGCCTCAGATCTTAACAGTGGGCTCAAAATATTCCATAAACCATGTTGTGAACAGATGTGCTGTCATCCAGGCTTTGTTGTTCCATTTATAGAGCACAGGCAGAGTAGATTTATCATAATTCTTAAGGGCCCTAGGATTTTCATAATGATAAATGAGCATTGGCTTCGATGAAAGTCATCAGCTGCATTAGCCCCTAACAGGAGAGTCAGCCTGTCCTTTGAAGCCTTGAAGCCAGCCATTGACTTCTCCTCTCTAGCTATGAAAGTTTTAGATGGCATCTTCTTTCTGTATAAGGCTGTTTCATTTACATTGAAAATATGTTGTTCAGTATAGTCACATTCATTCATTATCTCAGCTGGACCTTCTGGATAATTTGCTTCAGTTTCTACATCAGCACTTGCTGCTTCACCATGCACTTCTATGTTATGGAGATGGCTTCCTTCCTTAAACCTCATGAACCAACCTCTGCTATCTTCAGACTTTTCTTCTGCAGCTTCCTCACCTCTCAACCTTCACACAATTAAAGAGAGTTAGAGCCTTGCTCTGGATTAGTCTTTGGCTTAAGGGAATGCTGTGACTGGTTAGATCTTCTGTCCAGACCACTCAAACTTTCTTCATATCAGTAACAAGGCCATTTGGCTTTCTTATCATGTGTGTGTTCATCAGGGTAGCACTTATAATTTCCTTCAAAACCTTTTTCTTTCACACCTTGGCTAACCATTTGGCACAAGAGACCTAGCTTTTAGCCTGTCTTGGCTTTCCACATGCTTTCCTCACCAAGTTCGTTCTAGCTTTTGATTTAATGTGAGAGACATGCAACTTTTCCTTTCACTTAAATACTTAGGGGTCATTGCAGGCTTATTTGCTGGTCTAATTTCAACACTGTTGTGTCTCAAAGAATAGGAAGGCCTGAAGAGAGGGAGAGAGATGGAGGAATGGTTGGTTGGTGGAGCCGTCGGAACATACACACATTTATCCATTAAGCTCACTGTCTTATATGGGTGCAGTGTGTGGCACGCCGAAACAATTACGGTAGGAGCATCAAAGGTCAGTGATAACAGATCACTGTAAGAAATATAATAATAACAAAGTTTGAAATATTATGAGAATTACCAAAATATGACACAGAAACCTGAAGTGAGCAAATGCTGTTGGAAAAATGGTGCCAATAGACTTATTCAACACAGGATTGCCACAGACCATCCGTTTGTAAAAAAAACTGAAGTGTCTGGGAAGCACGATAAAGCAAAGCACAGTAAAATGAGGTATGCCTGTAGTTCATTTCCTTTTATGTCTAGTAGTATCCTATTGTATGGATATGCCACATAGTGCTTGTCCATCCATTAATTGATGGACATTTGGATTGTCTCCAGGTTTTAGCTATGTCTCCAGGTTTTAGTTGCTATGAACACTTGCGTCTATAAGCCTGTGTGGACACGTCTTCATTTCTCTTGGGTAAATTACTAGGAGTAGAATTGCTGACTGGGTCTTACAGTAAGCATATGCTTAACTTTTTAAAACATAGCCAAATAATTTTCCAAAGTGGCTATACACATTTTACAATCTCATCAGCAATATATGAGATTTCTTATTTCTCCACATCCTTGTCAACACTTGGTATTATCTCTCTCTTTGATTATAGTCATTATAGTGGATGTGTAGCAGTATCCTACTGTAGTTTTAATTTGCATTTCCCTAATGACTAAGGATGCTGAGCACCTTTTCATATGCTTATTGGTCATTTGTATGTCTTCTTTGGTGAAATGTCTCCTCGAGTCTTCTGCACATTTTTTAAAATTAATTTTTAAAATTATTACTGTTTATTTAATTTTGAGAGAGAGAGAGACGGAGGCAGAGTGCGAGCAGGGGAGGGGCAGAGAGAGAGGGAGTCACAAAACCGGAAGCAGGCTCCAGGCTCTGAGCTGTCAGCACAGAGCCTGATGTGGGGCTCGAACTCATGGACTGTGAGATCATGACCTGAGTCAAAATCAGACACTTAACTGACTGAGCCACCCAGGTGCCCCTAAAGTTAATTTTTTAACTGTGGTAAGATATTTCCCATCTTAGTCATTAAGCATACAATTCAGTGACATTAAGTACATTCACTGTGCTGTATGCAATCATCACCACTACCCATTTCCAAAACGTTTTAATCATCCCAAACAGAAACATTGTTCCCATTAAACAATAACTCCCGTTTTTACATCTCTCTCAGCCCCTGCTACCCTCCATTCTACTTTCTGTCCCTATGACTTGGCCTATCCCGGGTACACCATACAAGTAGAATTATACAGTATGTGTCCTCTTGTTTCTGGGTTATTTCACTTAGCTTAATGTTGTAGCATATAATAGAACCTATTTTTAAATTAGGTTATTTGTCTTATTACCGAGCTGTAAAAAGTCTTAAGTTAGTCTAGATTCAAGTTCCTTATCAAAGATGTGATTTGCAGAGATTTTCTCCCCTTCTGTGGCTTATATTTTCATTTTTCTAATGGTGTCTTTTGAAGAAGTGTTTTTAAAATTTTAATGAAGTGAGCTTACCAGGTTTTTTTCTCTTATGGTTTGTACTTTTAGTATTGTGTCTTAAGAACTGTTTTGCTTAACCCATGGTCACAAAGATTTTCTCCTATGTTTTCTCCTAAAGTTTTAGTTTTAATTCTTAACATTTAGGTCTGTGATCCATTTTGAATTCATGTTTATGTAAAAAGTGAAATAAAGGTCTAATTTAACTTTTCCCTCATATAGATGCCCAAGGAAAACTTTTCCCATTTGTCCCTTTGTTGAAAATCAGTTGAACATAAAATAAGGGTTTCTTTTTTATCTGTATGGTTTTTGTATGGCAATCCCACATTGCCTTAATTAATTTCTAGCTTTAGAATACATTCTGAATCAGGTGCTGGGGCACCTGGGTGGCTCAGTCGGTTAAGCGTCTGACTCTGGATTTCGGCTCACGGCATGATCTCAGTTTGTAAGATCAAGCCCCGTGCTGGGCTCTGCTCTGACAGCACAGAGCCTGCTTGGGATTCTCTCTCTTCCTCTCTCTCCCTGTCTCTCTCAAAAATAAATAAACATTAAAAATATTTTTAAAATTTAAATTGTAAAAAAAATAGAAATCAGGTATTATAAGCCCTCCAACTTTGTTTTCCTTTTCAAAATCGTTTTGGCTTTTCTAGGTCCTTTGCATTTTCATGTAAGTTTTAGGATCAGCTGTCATTCTGTATGGAAAAGCCTATGGAGATTTTTTTTTTTTGGGAATTACATAATTATTTTAATTATGAAAAAATTTACTATATCTTATTTAATTATGAAAAAATTTAAATATGGAAGAGTTCTGTGATACAAACTGCTAAACGTAAATCTCTAGGGGCTCAGTCTGTTGAGCATCCAACTCTTGATTTAGGCTCAGGTCATAATCCTAGGGTTGTGGGATCAAACCCTGTGTTTGGCTCTGCATTGAGCTTGCTCTCGCTCTCTCTCTCTCTCTCTCTCTCTCTCTCCTCCTCTCTGACCCTGTTCTTTGTTTATGCTCTCTAAAATAAAATCAATAAAATTAAAATAAAATGTAAATCTATGTCTTAGTTGCAAGTCTAAGACATTGACAGTCTTAGACTTTGACAGAAGTTGCTTCTAATAGATCAATTTTGGGAGAATAGCCATCTTCACCCCATTGAGTCATTAATCATTTGAGAGAACCAACTCTTGGTTTTATTCATTTTTTTCTCTTGCTTTTCTGTTTTCTGTTTAATTGATTTTGACTCTCTGTGATTTCCTTTTTACCTACTTGCTTTTATTTAGTTTTCTTTTCTTTTATAGTTTCTTAAGGTGGAAGCTTTGGTAATTGGTTTGAGATCTTAAGTCTTTTCTGATAATGGTGTTTAAAGCTATCCAGTGTCCTCTAAGCTCTGCTTTAACTGCTTCTCATGCATTTTGGTGTGTTGTGTTTTTGTTTTCCTTCCATTGGAAATTATTATTATTATTAAAAATTTTAATTTTAAGGAATATCCACACCCAACATGGGGTTTGAACTCACAACCTCGTGACCAAGAGTCACGTGCTTTACTGACTGAACCAGCCAGGCACCCCCAGTTGAGAATATTTTAAATTTTCACTTCATTTTTGTAACTTTATTTTTGGCTCATGTGTTATTTAGCAGTGTGTTGCTAAATTTCCAAATTTTGGTGTTTCTCAAAATTTATTTCTATTGTGGAGCTCATATTCCATGTGAGCAGAGGACATACTTTTTCTATGTTCGATCACTTTACATTTATTGAGACTCTTGTTCTATCAGTTATTTAAATCTCCAAGTCTTATTGTTGAAAAATCTTTTGCTCCTTTCAATTCTGTTAGTTATTGCTTCAAGTGTTCCAGGGTTCTGTAGCTTGGTACATATGCATTTATAATTATATATATCTTCCTGATACATTGACCTCTTTATCATTATAAAGTGTCTCTCTCTGTCTAGTCATATTTCTCATCTTAAAGTCTGTTTTGTCTGATGTTAATATAATTACCCCAGCTCTTTCATGGCTACTGTGTACATGTTTAATTTCATTTGGTGATAAATCTCATTTAGCTTACACCTAAGTAAGGTCCTGGTGTACCACATGGTTACCAACTTTCAGTGTTCATTGAGATCTTCACATACCATTACCGAGGACAGGAATTCACTCAAAATTGTACCCTAATTAAAGTACATTTGTCTTCAGGGTACTAAAATATCTATACTTCTTATGATGTTTAAAGAAAAGGATTATGTGTTTGTTATTCAGGGGACATAGTGGACCTTTGCTGTTTTGGTGCATGATGGCATCCACTGCAGTTTCTTTTGGTATACAGAAACGTCATTTCCTTTTGGTGTTTACCTTTCTTCCACTGGATACAGACTGGATGGCTGTTCATCAGTTGCCTTATCACCTTTTTAGCTAAAGAGGATTGCCAATAACTCAGGCCAGAGAACTGAGACTCTCACTCCTGGAGCTTAAAACCTGAGCAGGGTGATTCACAGAGTGGCAATGACGGAAGCATCTTCCCCCTCAGCACCTACGTCTGCAGGATACTGGCCAGTATTCCGGCTGCCCAGACCCTCGGAAACGCCTTTCACGTCCCCTTCAGTCTGGATCCCTGGCTGCCCTTTTGGTTGTCCTCTGTCTTCTATCCTCAGATCTCTCCTCTGATGCTTCCAGTAAATTCCATTTTTTTCCCCTAAGTTAGCCCAGAGGCAAGTTTCCATTGCCTGCAAACAAAGAACTCAAATGACATCAGAAGAAGGGCATAGGAAGTTTAAAAGATCCATAGATAGTATACATGGTTTTGGAAGGTGATGTTTGTATTTAGAATGATCTTTCCAGTTTTCTATTAGTGAGCTAAAGCAGTTTTACCCAGAGGCTGAATAACTCGCCAACCCCAAATTGGTACCTTTACTAAATTGAAGAATCCCAGCTTAAAGATTTCAATTTTGAAAAGGGGCAGAGATCCATTAGGGGGCTGATATCCCCACAGTGCCCAAATGTAGAGAGGGAGATAGACACAATCAAAGTGATTGAGGATAAATGATTCTCACTGTTTCATCCCTTAACCAGTGGTAAAGAAGTGCTTCATAAAAAAATACAAACACCTCTATGTTTCATGTTGGAAAATAGTATGACCTCTCCATGCCTTTCCACGCCCAGCATGTCCCTCGAGGTACTCAGCCGGGTTCCCTTTGCCCATGTGGGTAGTGGCCAGACTGGAGCCTGGAGCCAACCTACTCTGGCAGTACTGTTCTCAAGTAAAGGCACAGAGTGTAAGTAACTGTCCCCTTAGAAAACCCCGGACTTGGGGTGCCTGTCTGACACAGTCCATGGAGTGCTGACTCTTGATCTCAGGGCTGTGAGTTCAAGCCCTATATTGGGCATAGAACTTACTTAAACAAATAAATAAAATATGGGGCGCCTGGGTGGCTCAGTCGGTTAAGTGTCTGACTTCGGCTCAGGTCATGATCTCACGGTTCATGGGTTCGAGCCCCGTGTCGGGCTCTGTGCTGACAGCTAGCTCAGAGCCTGGAACCTGCTTCAGATTCTGTGTCTGCCTCTCTCTTTGCTCCTCCCCTGCTCATGCTGTCTCTCTCTCTTATAAATAAATAAAACATTAAAAAAAATTTTTAAATAAATACAATTAAACATTATAAAAAAAAAAAAAGAAAAAGAAAACCCTGGACTTAAGTTTTGCTGTCATCGTGAAAGGTGGTGGTGCTTCAGCTGCAACTGTGGGGCCCAGGGAATAATTTCCTCTTTGGTTGCTGCTATGTACTAATCCAGTGATCAGAACCATTTTAAAACATGTAATTTCCAACCTCAGTTGAGCCCTCAATCTTATTTAATAGTTTTTTTTTTTTTTTTCAGGATAGAAGACCTCCGTGCTAGCTCCTCCTTTGCCTCTAATTTCCTTTCCCTTAAGCTATCCCGAGCACCGGGCACTTGCCACCGTTACCACAGCATTTACGGAATAGGACTGGCATTGTTCCTTTACGAGTCTGTTTCCCCTATAGATTGTGAACTCCTCAAAGAGAAAGAAAGCTTGTCTTATTCATCTGTGCATTGTCTGGCACAGCATGCAGAGCAAAATGCCATGAATGCTTATTAAGTGAATAAATGCCCAATTCATAGTGAAGCTGGTTGCAGATTTGTCGGTGGCATGAAGAGAAGGAGAGGAGACCCTGAGGTCATCCGTACTGACTGCAGCCTTCTCAGATGAGGCAGCCAAGGCTCAGGGAAGTGAGGGGACTTGTCTGAGATCCCAAGGCCTGTAAGTGGCAGCTCTGAGACTAAACTCAGATCGTTAAAATCCCAAAATATGCTCTTTTTCTTTTCTACTTCACCTCTTGGAAGCCCTTCTAGAACTCTGACCTTAGGTAGCCAACTCTCAAATGCAACAGAGAGTGCTTCTCAACCATTCTTTGCTTTCTGAATATTTCTACCTCGTCAGAAGAATTTCTTCATGAAAGTAGATAATTCTAGCTTTAGTTCATACTGAGTTCTCTCCTGCCCCATCATTCCTTTGATGCAAGTTCATTAAACTGCTTAATTACAGTTATTAGCAAACATCCCTAGGAATCCAGTCATCAGTCATGTAGGATTTTGCTAATTATTTTTAAGATGTGTTTTTTCAAATGTGATTTTTGAACAATTTACAGTGCAGTGAATTTTATTTTTTATGTTTTAAACAGTTTTATTTATTTATTTTTAATTTTTTAGTGTTTATTTATTTACTTTTGAGAGAGAGAAAGACAGAGTGTGAGTGGGGGAGGGGCAGAGAGAGAGGAAGACACAGACTCTGAAGCAGGCTCCAGTCTCTGAGCTGTCAGCACAGAGCCTGAGGTAGGGCTCAAACCCACGGACCACGTGACTCATGACCTGAGCCAAAGTTGGACGCTTAATCGACTAAGCCACCCAGGCACTCCAGCTATTTTTTTTTAAATAATTTATTTATTTTGAGAGAGAGAGTGAGAGAGGGGGAGGGTCAGAGAGAGGTGGAGAGAGAGAATCCCAAGCAGGCTCTGTGCTGTCAGCAGAGAGCCCAATGCGGAGCTGCTCAATCCCACTAACCATGCATGAGATCATGACCCAAGCCAAAATCAAGAGTTGGACGCTCAATGGACTGAGCCACCCAGGTTCCCTGCAATGTAGCGAATTTTAAAGTAATTTAAATTTTGCTGCTTTTCCATCTGAAACACATTGTATATAATGATTATTCTTGCCTTAACCAGACAGCACTCTTTTCCATTTACATATATTTTTGGATTTGCAATTTTGCAAATGAAAAGATGATTTCCGTTGTAGAGAGGAAGAACTGAGTAAAATCTGATTCTGATAAAAATTTACTTTGCATGTATGAGCATTTACTTTTTATAACTGGTAATAACTATATATCATGATGAAGTAACAGAAGGAAGTTTGAAAATTTAATAGACTCCAATATAAAACACTAATTATATGGTTTTACATATATTATGAGCCTGAGCGTGTTTACCCAAACATAACTAAAATTAGGATGCTTGATGAGATATCAGAATTGCCACATTGTGGCCAAAATTTGTTAAAGTAAAATCATGGTGTAGATTAAAATTTTAAAAGTACTAAAAGGAAGTCTTTATTTATAAGTACTATAAAATTGGGATGGTGGGTATTATGCAAAGGCAGTATTTGCATATTTAAAGCAAAGAGGTGTGAAGATATTCAAAGTGTATTTAAATGATGTGAAGGATGTGTTTTGGTAGGTTTTTTTAAAGTAGGCTCTGTGCCCAGTGTGGGGTTTGAACTCACAATCCCAAGACCAAGCATCGCATGCTTTACTGACTGAGACAGCCAGGTACCCCTTGTCTGTAGATTCTTAATGAATTTCTTCAGTGAATTGCCCAGTTTTAAAATTATTCACATTACTGGTTTACACTTGTTTTTCAGTTCAATAAGTAAAAATTTACTGAGTATTTGTTTTATAAAAATCTGTCCCAGATGATTTTGTATCCCAAAACTAAGGCTGTAGTCATCTCAAGATGTAAAGTTCACTCCAGGCTCCTGATAGAGCTAGTCAAATTTGAGATACGTTAATGCTGTATCTTGACACATTTGCCTGGTTAAGTCTTTATGATTCTCTGTCATGTGGCTCTGAACACCGTACACAGGAAGAAAAATGAAATGTATTGTTAAACCACTAACCTGTGTGATCCTTAAAAGCTAGAATTGAGTCCTCATTTTTCTATTTTTAGCACCTACCACAGTGTCTGGCATAGACATGTTTCTTTTATTTTTATTTTTTATTTTAGAGAAAAAGCATGAGTAGGGGAGAGGGGTAGAGGGAAAAAGAGAGAGAATCTCAAACAGACTCCATGCTCATCATGGAGCCCAGCACAGGGCTTGATCCCATGACCCTGGGATCCTGACCTGAGCCAAAATCAAGAGTTGGATGCTCAATGAACTGAACCACCCAGGTGTCCCTCAAAAAAAGTTTCTTAATTAAAGGCTCTGGGGACCTTGACCCTTCCAGAACCCTGTAATCATTGCCATATTTTAGCAGCAGATTCTAATGTCAAAACAGATGACTCTTGTGTGCTGGTACACAGTAGGTGCTTGATAAATGTTGAAGGAAAGAATCTATTGTTTTAATGCATCCCCACCATTCTCTCCATTGGCAGTTTGTCTTATGATGTGGAGTATGTTATCAATTATTTATTCCATGGAAACATTCCACAAATAATCATCATCATTATAAATTTAGAAGACGTAATGTGGTCAGCTATGAATTATACATGTCTGGATTATCTGTACTGTCTTTAAGCTTTTATCAGTCCCTGGAGACCAACTCCTGATAAGCAGTCTATGCCTTTTGTTGGTGGGAAGCTTCCCCTTCTATGACACTTTGATGGCTTGGGAAGTGGTTGAGACCCCCATGTCCCCTAAGGGCTTTCACTGTGTCTCTGGCCTTTGGGGAGCCACGCAGTGGGGTCTGCCACCTTGCTGGTTGGAATCTGCAGACTTGCTTCTGGTTTCCATGTGCTCAGGCTTCATGTCTGTCTGGTGAGGAGTGGCTTTGACCTAGTTAGCTTATGGGAAACTGTCTCAAGCTCTTACCTATTGAGTCAGTTACACATAATTTGCTAGTTTAATAATTTGCAAATGGGCTATTGAAGAATTTTTTTTAACTCAAGTGATGAGTGCAGAGTTGGGCCTTATCAGCATAACACAGCCGAGGTGAGGATAGTCATGTTAATGTATAGTTGGATGCACAGTTGGGAACTTGCTTCATTGTGCATCTAGCACTGTCCGCAAAGAGAGTGTAGGCTGCCAGACTTCACATATATATTTTTTTAGAGTTTACTTATTTATTTTGAGAGAGAGAGAGAGAAAGAATCTCAAGCAGGCTCTGTGCTATTAGTGCAGAGCCCAACACAGGGCTTAAACTCATGAACTGTGAGATCAACGACCTGAGTCAACATCAAGAGTTGACGGTCAACCAACTGAGCCACCCAGGTGCCCCAAACTTCATATATTTTACCTATAAAGGGAGTTCCAGCCTGCAACTGAGTGATCTTGTCCCATTGGAATAAGTATATCAGCAGAGGGACTTTGGTGATTATCATCTGTATTAGGGTTCTCCAGAAAAAACGGAACCAATAGATATTGATCCATCCATCTCTCTCTCTCTCTCTCTCTCATAAAGTAATGGTCACATGCTTATGGAGACTGAGAAGTCCTCCCATCTGCCATCTGCAAGCTGGAGACCCAGGAAAGCCAGTGGTGTGGTCCTAAGTCCTGGGAGCCAGAGAGCTGATATTGTAGACTTTAGTCCAAATCTGAAGGTCTGAGCACCAGCAGTGCTGAGGGCAGGAGAAGATGGATGTCCCAGTTGAGGCAGAATGTGAATGCCCTTTCTTCCTCCTTTCTGTTCTACCATGGCTCTCAAGGGGTTGGATGGTGCCTACCCACTTTGGGGAGGGCATTTATCGATTCAAATGCCCTTTTGAAAACACCTTCACAGACACATCCAGAAATAATGTTTAACCAGCTATCTGGGTATCCCATGGCTCAAGTGATATATAATTAACCATCACATTATCCATATTCATTTTGTTTTAAGTCTACCCGCCAGACGTGGCTTGTCCTGTGGCCTGACTTTAAGGGGAGAAGACAGTGAATTGAATGCAGTTTGAATATTTGTTTGGTTCTGTTGATAGAACTTTTTCAGTGTAAATGAACAAATTGGTGTTCTCTTGTCTGCTCTTGTCTCTAATACATTTTAGCTTGTCTGGGTCCATCTTTGAGGACCTGATTACCTCTGGGCACTGGCTAAATATAATCTCTAACACTTGAATGTGGAAGACCAAGTCCTGGAAAATGAAGCTGAATTAATTGGTCTGCATTGGGAGCCAGGCCTTATTAGAAGTGGTGGGGCTACCGTAGTGACCCAGACATGCAAGGCCTCTGCTCTTAGTCCTGCTACACATTCTAGTATGGTTTACAGCCACAAACACTAAGTAACCAAGGTAATTTTTTCTGGTAAGATAATTTGAAGGAGAATGACTGTGGGGCTATTTTAGGAAGAAAGTGGGTTAGGTGACATGTGAACTGAGACACGAGTGACAGAAGAGGCCAGCTGAGGGGCGCCTGGGTGGCTCATTCGGTCAAGTGTCCAAATCTTAATTTCAGCTCAGGTCATGATCTCTCAGTTTGTGGGATTGAGCCCTGCATTGGGCTACATGCTGACAGCACAGAGCCTGCTTGTCCTCTCTCTCTCCTTCTTTCTCTGCCCCTCCCCTGCTCATACTCGCACACATTTTCACCCAAAGTAAATAAACTTGAAAAGAAAAGAAAAGAAAGGGAAAGGAAAAGAAAGGGAGGGGAGGGGAGGGGAGGGGAGGGGAGGGAAGGGAAGA
>NW_027527920.1:14049726-14097323 GCF_008692635.1 Crocuta crocuta | reverse complement strand
CAGACCATTAGCCTGAAGGTTATGATGGGAAATTTGGAGTTTGGAAATGGGAAGTCATTTAATTTTAAGCAAAGGAATTTAATCCATACACTTGGTGCTGGGGATACATCAGTGAATAAAACAGATAAAAACCCTTGCCCTCCTGTTGCTTACGGACTGATTTGGGTTTCAAAAAGATTGCTCTGGCTGCTCCACGGGGAAGGCCTTGTAGGGGAGCAAGAACGGAGGCAGGGAGATGGGTTAGTGGCTGCCATGGCGGTTCAGGGCCAAGGTGATTTGGATTCGGGGAGTCACGGTGGAGATGGGGCCAAGTGGATGGGTCGTGGATCTGTTCTGGAGGTAGATCCGACAGGACTTCCAGCACCTTGGAGTCAGAGAGACTTCGTTCAGGACGTGGCAAGTTTTAGGGACCCACTGAATGTCCGTATGGAAATGCCAAGAAGGCAGGTTGATAATGAAGCTGGAACTCTGGGAAGTTTTAAGTCCTACTGCGAAGACCAAACAGCCACAGAGGGAGGTACTGTCTTGTGAGGCCCTGACCTGCTGAAGTCGGCACTTCTCCAGGTGATGCCGGACACTTTGGTTTCCAAGTCCTCACAAACCTGGGAAGAGTTGGAGAAGGAGAAACCAGCGGAGCTGTTTCTGTCCTAGTCATTCCTTGGCAACCCTAGCTTGTCTGGGTGGGAGAGGTCCAGGGCGCGTGGGTCCTCCTCACCTTTGCAGACACTAGCGCTGTGGGGCTCACACAGGGGCGCCATTTCCTACTGTCTTTGGGGAGGGTGTTTTGTAAAGATAGGCCGTATCTTAGAAGACATAAATGAAGACTTGGGACATCACTTTTTTAAAAATCTTTTTCTTAATGTTTATTTATTTGAGAGAGAGAGAGAGAGACAGAGCGCGAGCTGGGGAGGGGCAGAGAGAGACAAAGAATCTAAAGCTGTCAGTGTAGGGCCTGATGCTGGGCTCGACCCCACAAGCTATGGGATCATGACCTGAGCCGATGTCTAACGGACTGAGCCACCCAGGTCCCTGGGACATCACTTTTTCAGTGTCTCTTTGCTTTGTGAAACATATTTTTGTATGGTTTTAGGGCATACATTTGCCACCCTATAGTCTTTGCTGCTGCTGCTGCTGAGCCCTCCTGAGGGCAGGCCTGGGGCACAGGACAGGGTGGGCATGTAGAAAGGAGTTTCTTGCATTGAATTGACAGTAATGAGTGCCCATAATAGAGCAGGGGTGTAACCTTTTTAAAGTAAACATATCATTTTACTGCATTGTTCCAGAATGACAAATTAGGGAACATTACTGACTGTACAGAGGGTTTGGTTTTCTAAGGCTTCATCATAGAATTCTCTAATACCCTCTCTTTTCTCATAACTTTTCAGTAGCGTGAATACTGTATTAAGTTTTGGAGAAATGCTTTCGCATATTATTCAAAGAAAGCACTTCTAATATAGTGACTTACCCATCTGCTTAAGAATTCTGAAAGTTAAGTGGGCTTTTCTTACTTATTAGCATTAAAACATACACGCTCGCACACACTTTTTTTGGTTGTAAAAATAACGTAAGGCCTTTGTGGAAAATACAAAGAGAAAGCAAACATAATCCCACTCTAGAGAATAGCACAGCACTAATATTCCAGTATTATTTTTATATCTATCTTACACACAGCAGGAATCATGCTATATATTTATTTTGTGCCCTTTCTTTTTGCCTGATATTAAAGTGCACACATTTTCTCTTAGTTTTATTTTATTATTTTTAAATGTTTGTTTATATTGAGAGAGAGAGAACCAGTGTGAGTGGGGGAGGGGCAGAGAGAGGGAGAGAGAATCCCAAGCAGGCTCTACGCTGCCAGCACACAGCCTGACAGGGGGCTTTATCCCACAAACCGTGAGATTATGACCTGAGCTGAAATCAGTAGTCAGATGCTTAATGAACTGAACCACCCAGGTGCCCCATTTTCCCTTATTTTTAAAAGCTCCCCATAAGCTTCTTGCCAGTTGTATAATAATGTATAGATACCTGGGAAAATACTTGGTGTATCTTATTAGGAAGATATCTTTGTGTATACGTTGTTGTCATTTTTCTTATTATTTCCCTAAAGAGTAATTTCAATAGCTAGAGTTACTCGATCAAAGGTTATGGGCCTTGTGAATATATTTTGAGGGATCAGGTTCTAGAAAGATGTATCAGGAAGGGCCAGCTGTGCCTTTTTAGTTTTAATATGCTATTTTAGTATTATAAATTTAAAACATTTGCTTTTTTAACTGATGAAAATGGTATCATTTTTTAATTTTTAATTTTAAATAGACTTTATTAGAGGCAGTTTAGGTTCACAGCAAAATTGAGCAGGAAGCACAGAGTCCCCAGATGCTCCCCTTCCCAGTGTCCCTCATTATCAATATCCATGCCACAGTGTTGTATTATCATGGTATGACTTTTATTTTCCATTTCTTTGCTTACTAGAAAGACTGAACCTTTTAAAAACTGTGTGAATTATTTTTAATACCTCTTTTGTGGGTTGTTCTTCATCTCATGTGCTTAGTGATTTCTCGATTGAGAGACAACTCAGAGGAAATAAGATTGGTTATAGCCTTTGTCATTAATGTACGGCATCTGATGCAATGTTTCTCCGGGAGTGTTCTGTGGACCTTGAACATCCACTTTCCTGGGCTCATTCCCTACCTCTGGCTCTCTGGGGGCAGGGCCCTGGGTGTTGTGTATTTAACAAGCCACCTGGGGGTTCTTATGCACCCTCAAGATGTTTCAGAGGCCCTGGTCTTAAACCTTCTTCTAAATAAAGGTTTGAAGCATTACATACAAAAACTACCTACTCCTTTCTATAAACTATAACAAATAAGTGTTACTTCCTATTAAAAGAGAGAACACCAGCGCCTTTTCATCAGTGGGAGAGTGTCGGAACCAGATTAGTCAGATCTGAAGGTTTCTTACAAGAATGTGTTCAGATGACTAACGTTTTATCATTCACAGGTATTGTAGCTGGTTTGCATTCTTCTTAATAGAGCGGCTTCATTCAGAAAAAGCTGGAAACTATAGCAGATAACAGATAGGTCTAGCAGTTCTGAATTCCTTTCAGTGAAACATTCTTTTTACTGTCACTGCCACTCCATCTATAGTGGCTCCAACCAGGTTTCCAGTAAGAAAAACATAAAAATCCTCATATTTGCTAATCTCTGCTTTTTACCAGGAAGTGTGAAAATCCTAAAAAAAAAATGTATGTAAGTGCACTTGTCTGCATACTCTAAAAAGAATAGTTGAGAAAAGGCAACACAAAAACCGTTGACGTACACGTGTGTACAGAAGCCTGTATGCTCTGCCGTGCTCACTGCGAACCTGGCTACCCGTACACGTCTGGCGCCGTGCAGCACTATCACAGCATCGCTGACTGTGTTCCCTATGCTGGGCCTTTTATTCCTGTGACTTACTCGTTCCATAACTGGAATCCTGTACCTCCCACCCCCCTTCACCTCTTTTTTCCCGTCTTCCTATCCCCTTCCGCTGTGGCAACCATCAGTTTGTCCTTTATTTACGGGTCTATTTCTGCTTTTTGTTTGTTCACTTGTTTTGCTTTTCCACTGTGAAGACCCAGTGAGAAGGAAGCCATCTGCAAGCCAGGGACAGGGCCCTGCTAGAATGTGACCGCGCTGGCACCCTGATCCCAGACTTCCCAGCCTTAGAACTTCGAGAAATAGAGGTTTATTATTTATAAGCCACACAGTCTGGCATTTTGTTCTTGTAGCCCCATCTGACTAAGACAGGACACTTAGGGGATCTGGGTACAGCATAAAAGTTCTTCCTTGAACTTAACATTTTAAAAACTAAGTAGATGAACTAGAGGCAAGGATGATTACTTTATGACTTGAATTAGTTGCCCACAAGACAAAGTAGAAGAGAGAGAAATATCAGAGCCAAATACAAAGAGAGAGAAACTGTGAGGGAGAATATAGAAGCCTCGGTGGGGAGGGGCACAGATCTAGGGCACCCAGCATGTGAATAATTGGAGTTCCAGAAGGAGACAAAGAAACAGATGGAGAAAAAAACAATAGCTACACAGAAGAATAATCTGAGACCACAGATTGAAGAATTCACTGAGTTCCAGGTAGAATTGAATTTTTTTTTAAGTCCACGATTAGGTACATTCTGATAAAATTGAACTCCAAAATAAAAGAATAAAATCTTACAAACTTCTGGGTATAAGGAGCTGAGAAACTACTTACAGAGGAAGAAGCACCAGACTTCCTATCACTTCATTGGGAGGAAGGGCCTTGAAGTTAAGGATTCCACAACCTTTCAGTTTATCCCTAGCCTTTGGGGTGAGGGAAGAGATTCAGAGAGTCTTTCATCCAAGCGCCTGATCTGAGGAAAGTGTTAGGGAGTCTACACAGAGACCCTAAGATAGGGGAAAAGGAAGACTACAAAGATCATCAATGATCCGTAAAGAAAGACCCATATTATTTAATGTAAGTAGAGGTTGAGGGATGCCTGAGACTGGGTAACAGAAGTATTGAAAAAAGAAGAAAAGATTATTGAAATAAAAGAGACATTTTACAAGCAAAAAGTTTATTTTAATTTTTTTAATGTTTTATTTATTTCTGAGAGAGAGGGACAGCGTGAGGAGGGGAGGGTCAGAGAGAGAGGGAGACACAGAATCTGAAGCAGGCTCCAGGCTCTGAGCTAGCTGTCAGCACAGATCCTGATGCGGGGCTTGAACCCACCAACCGTGAGATCATGACCTGAGCCGAAGTCAGACGCTTAACCAACTGAGCCACCCAGGTGCCCCTACAAGCAAAAATTTTAGTTATTGACCAACCAGAAGTATCAAGTTATTTTAGCAAAGTGTAGTTGGGTTGAGGGAAGGGCAAGAGAGGAGAAAAGTAAAATCCTTCCTGACAAACCAGCTGGGCTGGAGGGTGAAGGAGGGTGGGCGTGAGGTGTGCTGAGTGTGTCGGAGGTGTGAGAGGGGAGCCATCCAGGAACAGAGCCTGGAGAAGACGTGTGGTTAGGGATGTGGGGAGGGGAAGGGAGCCATTTATGGAAAAGCAATGCCCAGGAACATTCCCCAGTTAACAAGGGGAGGCAGGATGTTGAATGATAACCTGGTGAAACCCATCAAAAGAAAGGAAAAGGAGCACGGAAGCAACAACAAGAAGCAGCATAAATTGTAACTATAAAGTGAGATGAAATGAAAACACAAAGCAGTGTAGTAAGTGTCACGATTGAGAGAGAGCACAGCCTGTGGAGCCAGAGTCCCTAGTTCAGATCCCAGCTCAGTCACTTATTAACTAGCTTTGGACAAACTACTTAATATCTCAGAGACTTTGCCTCCTGTGAAAGCGGGATAATAATAGCACCTGCCTCAGAGCGGGGTTGTGAGGATTAAACGAGTTAATGTACATACAGCACTCAGAACAGTGCCTGCTGCACAGTTAGACCAAGCAAGTGTTTGCTTTATTATTTATAAATTATGGTCACAAATGTTAATATTAGTTCAGATAAAACAGCGTTAAAAGCATTAAATCAGGGTTGCTTGGTGGCTCATCCGTTAAGCGTATGACTTCAGCTCAGGTCATCATCTCATGGTTTGTGGGTTCAAGCTGACAGCATGGAGCCTGCTTGGGATTCTCTCTCCCTCTCTTTGCCCCTCCCCCACTTATTCTCACACTCTCTTTCTCAAAATAAATAAATAAACTAAAAAAAAAAAGCACTAGGGACACCTGGGTGGTTCAGTTGGTTAAGCATCTGACTTCAGGTCATCATCTCACATTCATCTGTTCATGCCCCACATCAGGCTCTATGCTGACAGCTCAGAGCCTGGAGCCTGATTCAGATTATGTGTCTCCTGTTCTCTCTGCCCCTCCCCAGCTCATGCTCTGTCTCTCTCTCTCAAAAATAAGTAAACATTTTAAAAAGGCACTAAATCAGAAGCACTAAATTATTGTGTAGTGGTTATGGTCACTTTTATCACAAATAAAATGGTAGCTAAATAAAATGAAAAGTGTTAAAAATGTAAGGAGAACTTGACGAAAATATTTTACAATGGAGAAATTCATAAAACCTCTTTTTTCCCAGATGGAGTGATCTGCTAGACAAAAAAAATAAGATATAACGAAAACAAATAATGGAATTAGCAAACTCAAATCTAACAGACGATATTGAACCTTTGCTCCTCGAATATTTTTTTTGCGTGAAACATTTAATAAACATGTGCCACAAAGCATACCCTAATACATTAAAAAAATTAAATATATTCCAGACCATATTTGTGATCCTAAGCCAATAAAGTAGAAATAATTAATGAAAATGATGGGGCACCTGCCTGGCTCAGTTGGTAGAACATGTGACTCTTGATCTTGGAATTGTGAGTTCGAGCCCCACGTTGGGTGTAGAGATTACTTAGAAATAAATCTTTAAATAAATAGATAAATTAAAATAACCAAAACACTTAACTGCTTGAAAATGAGGAAACACAACTCTGGGTAATCCTTAGATACCTAAATATCAAAAGATCAATGAGGAACTCAAAGTGGAAATTAAAACTGTAATAAGGAAAGCACTTCACACACAGCAAATACTGCTCTAAAAAACAGTCTTTATTATTAAAGAACACATAATATAAATATAAATATAAAGGAACTTAGTATTCCTCTTTTAAAATCACTAAAAGAAACAGTAAACCCAAAAGAAAAATTTATAAATACTTAAGCTAGCATTAACCAAATAGATGAGAAATTTTACATGGTTGAGAAGAAACAGATGTAAGAAATCAAGAGCTTTTTCTTTGCAAAGGGGAGAGAGGGTGGTGTTGGCGAGGGGAGTGTGAGGGACACCATGAAGGTGGAGGAAGGGACGGTGGAAAGGAAGCCATGTGCAAAAGAATAAGGAAATATTCAGAAGAAACATTGGTCTCCTGTGACCTAGGACTCCGGTTCTCCTGTCTGTCTGTCTGTCTATCACACTTCCACTCATCCTCTTTCCTGTTTCTGGCAGGCAGCAAATGCAGAGTGGTTCCAGGGTAGGTTCTGAGGCCAGGCTGCTGGGTCAGTCCTGACTGATCACTTGCCGTCCGTGTGACTTTGGGCACATCATTTCGTCCTAAAACACGGACCCTGAGAGTGTGGATTTGGTGCACAGCAGCGTGCA
The DNA here is from genome assembly GCF_008692635.1 of Crocuta crocuta. Taxonomy (NCBI): domain Eukaryota; kingdom Metazoa; phylum Chordata; class Mammalia; order Carnivora; family Hyaenidae; genus Crocuta; species Crocuta crocuta. The sequence continues at coordinate 14,090,159 of NW_027527920.1, read as the reverse complement.
GTGCAGCGCTGGTGCCTCAATCCGGTACATGCTCCGGAAACACCAGGGGCATCCTCACCATCTCCGCCACTCCCTGGAGACTTCCCAGGATGGCTGCTCCACGAGGCCATGCTGGGTCGGGGCACTGCTTTCATTGAATGCCTTTCCAAGAGACCCCATTCTGCCTTTCCAGCATAAGTAATGTTGTCAAATAAGCACCAGAGGAGGATCAGCATCTGCTGTCTTTGCTCTGTGCTGGACATTCTAAGTGCTTTCTGTGCACTGTCTCATGAAACATTTCCAGTGCCCTTAAGAGTACAATCACCATTACTACTAACAGATGAGGAAAAGGAAGCTCTGAGAACTTTACACACTTACCCAGGATCACACAGCTAGAGGAACTGAATTTGGACTTGTTCGTCTGACACCCCCTGCCCATCCCTGTTTTTGCTTGGTGTTGATTAATTACTTCCTGACCGATTTCGGGAGTGTTGATCTAGAGCAATGACTATCAGAAAACAACCNTGTGTGTGTGTGTGTGTGTGTGTGTGTGTGTGTGTGTGTGTGTGATCGATCTCTGAGGTCTCTCTAAGCCCCCGGTTCTCTGAACACGTGTATATATCAGGTAGCTGTCAAAAAGGAGCCTGTTAGGAATGGAGTTAAATGTTCTTATTTTTGCTGAAAGTATAAAATGCTTTTGTGCCAGCATGTAAATTCTCAGAAGACCCTCTTTGTGGTTTTTTGTGTTGCCCAGGTACTCCAGGAGCAGATCCGGGCCCGGGACAACATCAGCTACGGAACTAATTCTGCCTTAAAGACTCTGGAGATGCGTCAGCTCTCGGGTTTGGGAGACCTTCGGGGAAGAGTGGCAAGGTGGGCGGTCAGATGTGTGCGACTGTACTCGTCAAATCCTGTCTCTCATCAGCTCCGTTTCACAAAGTATATATTCACAAAGTCCCAAAGCAGATTCTTTGCATTCTTCAAGTTCGTTCCCTCCTTTGCCCCTAAAAATCTAAGGTAGAAGTTACACCTGATTATGAGCATGCCACGATTTCTTATGTTGCTGCAGTCAGAGTTGTGTTCGTGGAAGGAAATGATGGGGGAGCCCAGCAGACCTGTGTGGTTTGGCCAGGTAGTAATTATGTTCACTGACTCTAGTAATCCCAAGTTGAGACTTACATTTTGTATGTCTCTTTTAAAAATGACATTTTCCCTGTAATTTATTTTTATATTATCTTCTGAAAATATTGATCTGTGGTAGATTGGAAAGGAGAGAAGAGATCTTTGACCTCAGATAGTGTGAAAGGCACTGTTTCTGCCCCTTTCTACTGAAGCAGTACTCAGTGCTCCAGCAGCATTGGAGTCACCCAAGAACTTGCTGGAAATGCAGGGCCTCTAAAATATTTATGGGCCTCTTCTGCCCTCTGCTGCTGTTAAGAGTCGAGCACAAGTCTACAAGGAGCGCTGTGGAGCCAATGAGCAATTCAGATCAGGCTGAGGTGAAAACGAGGGTGGGCTGTAAAGAGTGAGATGGAAGAAAGAACAGGAACACAGGATCCCAGGCCTCTTTGGAGCAGAGGAGGGTAGTGTTGGGGGGTCTGTGCAAGATAACACGTGAAGGACCTTAGGTGCTGGCCCGTGTGTTTTCGGGCTGCTGGGTGAACATCACTCTTAGAGCAGATGGCTCCCTGGATTGAATGGAGGCCTAGTAGCCACTATTGTGTAGTTTTTTCTTCTCATCTGGGTCAACTCCAGTCTTCTGAGCATGCCCTTTAGTGATGAACCCCACACTGACCTCCTTATCTCTCTTGACTTTCGCACTGTACCTTTCATCAGTAATCAGCTACTTGTTATTCCCTGAATGGACCATGCTCTCCTATCTCTGTGCCTTTGCACATGCTTCTTCACCCACCATGCCTTTCCCCCTTCTTTTCTAACTTCTAGTCAGACTCTCAAGGTCAGCTCAAATGTCACTTCCTCCAGGAAGTCTGTTTTCACTGTCTTGGGGGCAGAGGACCATTTATTTCTGTAACCTGCATAAAACAGTTTCTGGAGAACAGTAGATTGTCAATAAATATTTGTTTGTATGAATTAATGATCTAGAAAATCACTGTAACAGGACTGAAAAACATTAATTCTTTTTGTGGAGATTGGCTTAAGAGAAATCCCATTCTGTGATACCTCCCAGAAGAGTAACAAGTTAGAAGTGCTTCAGAGCTACAGGGCAGAGTAGGCGCTCGTGGGAAACTTTGAGGATCTGCCTATGCACTTTAGGTGTAGATGAAGATTACGTGAGGCAAAGCATGTGGGAGGTTTAGCACAGGGCCTGGCATGGAGTGAACACATAGCAAGTGGGAACACTTATTAGTCTCAAGGGCAGCGGCAGTGACATTATCCTCATGAAGCTGTTCCAATTACCCAGTGGAGAAATGACTTTGAAACATTTTCGGGAACTTTACATTTTTCGTATTAACGAAAGCAGTTTTGTATTAACTTCTTTACGCAGTAAGTTCCTTCCCAGTAGCAAATACTTTTACAGTGAAACAATCACAAGCATTTGTTGTGAGCACCACCTATTTTTGCTTTGTTTTGTGGTTTTACGGGTCTTTCCCTTGGAATGCTAATAGACTTGCTTGATATAAACTTTTGTGAAAAAAAAATTCTTGGGGCACCTGGGTGGCTCAGTCGGTTAAGTGTCCGACTTCGGTTCAGGTCATGGTCTTGCAGTTTGTGGGTTTGAGCCCCACGTCGGACTCTGGGCTGACAGCTCAGAGCCTGGAGCTGCTTCAGATTCTGTGTCTCCCCCTCTCTCTGCCCCTCCCCTGCTCATGTTCTGTCTCTCTCTGTCTCTCAATAATAAATAAAAGTTAAAAAATTTTTTAAATAATTCTTTGGCAAAGTTTTGGCTTTTTTGTGTTGAAATGAAGGAGTATGAACTTTTTAAGTGATAGTCTTAAATTACTAGGCTGATATATTATTTCAGGCTTTAGTTTATAGTGTTTATGGATCCACTGATGATGCTGTTGATAGGAAGCAGGCCCTGAGTACCAGGCCCCCCCAGTAATTCCCCGTGGAGATGGGAGACACTCTCAGCCCACGAAGAGTGGCATGCTGTGAACAGGACTTTCTCAGAGAGTTTCCCCTTTCTTCCTAAAGCAGAGCTCAGAGAGTCCAGCATTTCCATTCCTACTGCAACAGCACATCCATTATTTGGCCTGTCTTCTTCATTTTTCCCAGTGCTTGGTGGCCACTTCCAGTTTCCACCGTTTTCATGATGTCAGAGTTCTAAAGGAGAAATAGCTGTATACTGAGGCAGGTGTGCAAGCTGGTGCAAGTCCAGGTGCACAGGAAGAAAATGGATAAAGTGGACATCATCAAGATTAAAAATCTTTGGCTCTTATAAATAAGGCTGTTATGAACATTCACAGACAAATTTCTGTGTGGCCATATGTTTTCATTTCTCTTGGATATATATACTGAGGAGTGTAATTGTTGAGTAATGTGGTAACTCTATATTTAACCTTTTGAGGAACAGAACGGCCAGACTCTTTTCCAAAGTGATTGCACCATTTTACAGTGCCAGCGGCATTGTGCGAGGGCTCTGATCTCTCCGTGTCCTCACCAACACTTAGCGCTCTTTTTGATAGAGACAGCCTAGTGGGTATGAAGTAGCATCCTATGGTTTTGATTTCCATTTTCCTAGTGACTAATGGTGCTGAACACCATTCAGCGAGTTCATTGGTTATTTGTAGATCTTTGGAGAACTGTTCATGCAGATCCTTTGCCCATTTTTAAAGTGGATTGATTGTCTTTTTGTTATTGAGTTGTAGGAGTCTTTTATATATTCTAGATTCAATTTTCTTGCCAGATATCTGATTTGAAAAAATCAGATTTGCCCCATTCTAAGGATTTTCTTTTCATTTCTTGACTGGGTCCATTTGGTTCTTTAAAAAATTATTGTATCTTTATTGATAGTCTCTATTTGATGAGACATTGCCATTATACCTTCCTTTATAATTTTTTTAAGTTTTTATTTATTTATTTTGAGAAAGAGAGGGGCAGAGAGAATCCCAAGCAGATCCATGCTATCAGCACACAGCCCTGTATGGGGTTTGAACTCACAAACCATGAGATCATGACCTGAGAGGAAATCAAAAGTCAGATGCTCAACCACCTGAGCCACCCAGGCACCCCATACCTTCCTTTACTTTTTTAAATCATGTTTTCTCTATTTCTTTGATCATCCTGTATTTATAATGGCTGCCTTGAAGTCTATGTCTTTTAAATCTGACATCTGTTCCCTCTCACTGCCAGTTTCTTTTGCCTGCTTTTTTCTGTGTTTACTTCAAATTTTCTGGTGTCTTTGCTGGATACTGGATGCTGACAGCCCCTACCTTCTGCTTACGTTGGTTGTTTGTTCAGTGACTTGGCTGTTTTAGCGATGTCCATGTCTCCTGTCTTTTTTGAAAAGACAGGAACACTGTCCTTGATTCAATATTAGCTGAGGTAGCAGCTAATATTTATTTATTTATTTAGAAATAATTTGAGGAGCGCCTGGATGCCTTAGTAGATTAAGCGTCTGACTCTTGATTTTGATTCAGGTCATAATCTCACAGTTTGTGAGATCAAACCCTATGTGGGGCTCTGCACTCAAAGTGCAAAGTGTGCTTGGGATTCTCACTGTCCCTCTCTCTCTGCCCCCCCCCAAAACAAACAAATAATTTGAAACTTACAGAAAGCTTGCAAGATTTACCAAATGTTAACGCCTATTTTTCTTCTTTCTTAATGTTTCTATTTATTTTTGAGAGATAGACAGAGCGTGAGCTTGGGAGGGATAGAGAGAGAGAGGGAGACACAGAATCCAAAGCAGGCTTCAGGCTCTGAGCTGTCAGCACAGAGCCCGACACGGGTCCTGAACTCATGAACCAGTGAGATCATGACCTGAGCCAAAGTCATAGTCAACTGACTGAGCCACCCAGGTGCCCCAGCTCTATTCTTTCATATGTAGTTTTTTTTATGCAAGCTTTGTGAGTAAGGGTGACTTTTTTTTAGGATAAGAAAACCAGAGTTGATTTCATTGTGTATGTTTTCTGATGACAGGCTTTGGTATCTTCCTTGCATCCCTCCCCACCCTCCTCGTCTGCTTTGTCCCCTTATTTATAAAGGTACAAAAATGAAGTGTGCTGACTTTGTGTGACTTTGATTTTACAAAGTATTCTATATATTATTCTGCCACTTAAGTGTTCCCACATAACAATACACTGTGGGCTTTCTTTGACTGTCTGCATAGATATAGTCTACTGCCCACTTGGATATGGAGTGTCCTGCTATAGTCACGTCCTGTAATTTATTGGATCTAACTGCTCCTTGGTGTTCATGGAAATTTGTGCTGTAGTATTTGCCTTTCCAAGTGAGAACATAATACTGAAGCCAAGCCATATCTAGGGACAATCAGTGAGCCACAAGCTTCAGGATAATTTCAAGATCTTTCCAAATAACTTTTTCAAACATAGCCTGTCTCTCAAACAGCTTTGCAAAGATAATGAAACTGGTCGGATGTAGTGATACCTGACAGTTCCTACCCAGTAAAAGCTGTGTTTGGATTGGAAAATAAAGCCTTTGTGTAATACTTTTCTATTTCATGGTATGTTAAAACCCCAGATATCCCCAAATAAGATCTAAATAATATGTTGCTAAACAATTAGGAACTCAAAAAAGAAAGATCTCTATTTGATGTTGGTTTTAACCATCATTTGTGAAGTGGGGATGAGTTGTGAAGACTCAAGGAAGTAATATGTATCAAGTATCTTGTAGGGTACCATGTTAAATATTCTTTGTATTCATTCATTCACAAATATATTCATTCATTCACAATATTTTTGGCCCTCTACTACATGCAAGGCAATGTACGCGGCTCTAGGGTTTTCATGATGAAAAAAGCAAATGGTGTTCCTCTGTCTTACAGCTTATGTTCTATCTAGTAGGGGAGACAGATATCAAACAGCTTAATGCAAAACAATTATTTAATTTCACTTGTTATTTGAATAATTTATTTGTAGATAACAAAATTTTTAAGTTTTTTAAATTTATTTTGAGAGAGATTGAAAGCACAAGTTGAGGAGGAAAAGAGAGAGGGGGAGAGAGAGAATCCCAAGCAGATCAAGACCATGCAGAGCCCAATACAGCGTCAAACTCACAAACTGTGAGATCGTGACCTGAGCTGAAGTCAAGAGTTGGATGCTTAACCGACACAGCTACGCAGACACCCCGATATTTGGGGTTTTCTATAGAAATCATATCATTTGCAAATAATGACAATGTTATTTCTTCTTTTCTGGTCCTTGTATCCTTAGTCTCTTTTTCTTGTCATCTTGCAGTGGCAGACCCCTCCAGTACAATGTTAAGTAGATGTGGTGACTGGGGGCATCTTTCTCTTGTTTTTTATTTTAATGGAATTATTCCTGTGTTTTTCCATTTTGAATGATAATTGTTCTAGTGTTGTTTTGGGCTTTTTTTTTTTTTACATAGGTTTATCAGATGAAGTTTCCTTAAATTCCTAATTCAGTAAAAATCTATGAATTTGTGTTGGGTTTTCTCAAGTGTTTTTTGCATCTGTTCAAATCTTTTGATATCCTTCCCTTTTGGTCTGTTAATGTATACTCAGCCAAATGGCTAGGTATATTAATATACAAAAGTTAGTTTCATTACTATTAAATAATAGCATATAACTAGAAAACATAGTAAAATGAAGATACCATTTAAAATAAAATCAGAGAATATATAATAACTAGGCAGAAATCTAACAAAAATTGCTCAAGACCACTAAAGGGAAAATTTTTTTAATTTGATTAAGAAATAATAAGAAAACATAAGTAAAGAGAGATAGGATATTATAGGAAGTCTTAATATTTCTGAACATATCAATTCTTTCAAACTGATGTTTAGAATTAATGATATTCTAGTTAATATCCTAACAGAGTTTAACATTGAACTTGATAAAATGACCCTAATGTTTATACGTAAGGATTAAGAGTCAAAAATATCCAGTACGCTTCTACAGATGACCAGAGAGGGGAGAATTGCCCTACCCAATAGTAAGACTTGCTGTGAAACTCTATATTATTGGCTTAGGGACAGAGAAAGTGAAAACAGAATGGAACAGAGCATGCACAAATTGGACTGCGACCACATATGTGTGGGACTTTGACATATGTTATAGATGGCATAGCAGATCAGTGGAGAAAGGAGGGACTGCTCAGTATGTGGAGCTGAAAAATATACATATCAAAAAAGTAATTTTTTCCCTGCCTCATACCAAATACAAAACCAGCTCTGGATGGGTAAGGGGCTTAACTGCTAAAAATAAGAATTAAAAACTTTTAATAGAAAAATATAGCTGAATATCTTTTAGACCTTTAGGCAGAGGAGGATTTCTTCTTGACATAAAAAGCATTGATGGATTTGATGATATTAAAATTTAAAACATTGCTCATCAGGAGACCCTTTAAAGAAGAAAATGAAATGTTACAAACCAAGGAAGATATTGGCTGGTAAAGGGTTAGTGCTGAGAGCATTTAAAGACTTCCTACAAGTTAATAGGAATAATGCAAACAACCCAGTAGAACAGTGGGTAGGAGACATGAATGACATTTTACCAAAGCAGAAACATATATGGTCCACAAACATGTGAAGACATTTCACATCGGTGGTTGATGTTGAAATGAAAATTCAGAAACACAACAAAATATGTTTTTTTCACCCATTTGATTGACATATGAAACGTATGAAAATGCCAAGTGTTAAAGAGGATGTGGCTTCTTAGGATATCTTATACTTTGCTAGTGGGAGTATAAATTAGTAGAATCTGATCTTACCTCCCAATGTTGAACATTCACATACTCCATGATCCATCAGTTTCTGCCCCAGAGAAATTCTTATGCAAGGGGTCTTGTTAATAGCAGCATCATTCACAATATGCTCCCATCAATGGGAGTATGAACAAGTAAATTGTAACAAACAATAGAATGTTATTGTGTTGTCAAAATGAACTACAGTGGCATATGGCAATATGGATTAATCTTAGCAATATAATAAGTGGGAAAAATAAGTATCAAAATATTGCATGGCATAATGTCTTTTGTAAAAGTTAAATTCAACTAAAACATGCATACACATACTTTTAGGAAATATGCATGCTAGGGGAACCTGGGTGGCTCAGTTGGTTAAGCATCTGGCTTTTGATTTTGGCTCAGGTCATGATCTCACAGTTGGAGAGATGGAGCCCCATGTCAGGCTCTGCTCTGGGAGTACAGATGGAGCCTGCTTGGGATTCTCTCTCACTCCCTCTCTCTCTGCTCTTTCCCCACTCACATTCCCCCTCTCTCACTCTTGATGACACAGGATTCAAAGTGCTTACTTTCATGGGAGCCATTATTAAAAACAATTAACAGAGCAAATTGAGCCATGCTTGGACCAGTGATGGGAGTGTACTATGAAACGAGGAAGAGATCCAAAATAATAACAATAATAAAAGTTTTAATCACAAGAAGTTCAGTAAAAGATTTACGTGGATGTTCTCCAAGTGTGTAACTGGTATGTCTGATCTACTCTGGGGGCTCTGGAAAGGCTTCCTTAAGGAAGTGACTTGTGTGCTTAGCTCTGAGGGATGAATGGTAAGTAACCATGTGAAGAGGTCAGGGAAGAACATTCCAGACGGAGAACAGCACGAGTCAGACCTTGAAGTGGGAAGGGGTGAGGGAAGCCCTGGAATGTAATCAGTATGACTAGATGAAGTGGGGAGAAGGGACAGAGATGTGTGAGATGATGCCGGAAGTTAGATGGATAGGGAGCATCCTTTTTGGGGCATTTTAAAGGATTTTTGGTCGGTATTCTAAAACAGTAGCAAGTTAAATAAACAGCAGGAATTTATACAGATACAGAATTGTATTTAGTTTGCTTTTTTTTTTTCTGAAACTTTGTTTCTTTGGGGTTAATACCTAGATTGAAAGGTACATAGAAATATATTTATGTTTCAGAATTTGGGGTATACCCTGCCAAGTTGCTCTCTAGAAAGTTTGTAAACTGTATTTTTCCACCAGTAGTGTGTGATATAGTTTGATTCTACAAACTTTCTCTAATGTTGAGCATTCACATTCAGAAAAGATTTCCAGTACAGAAGAACAATGGCATAATTATTGCTTAATTGTATATATTGTACTATGAATATTGAAAATATTTAAATGCATATATGCAGTTTTGTCAGATTATTTAAAAAAATTTTTAAAATATTTTAAGTATTTAAGTCAATACTTTAAAAAATTTGTTCCATTAATTTTTTTTCTGTTACTTCCAAAAAGGATTATAGCATTTTAACAAAATGACTGAGCTAAACAAGTTGTTCAACTTTAAGCAAATGTTAGTACCAAGAAATTACTTTTGTTTTTATTTTTTAACAGAGGATATTTATTTTTTTTATTTTTTTAATGTTCATTTATTTTTGAAAAAGGGAGAGATAGAGCATGAGTGGGGGAGGGGCAGAGAGAGAGGGAGACACAGAATCTGAAGCAGGCTGCAGGCTCAGAGCTGTCAGCGAAGAACCTGATGTGGGGCTCGAGCCCATGAACTGTGAGATCATGACCTGAGCTGATTTGGATGCTTAACCAACTGAGCCATCCAGGCGCCCTCCAAGAAATGACTTTAAAAAATTTTTTAAAATGTTTTATTTATTTCTGAGAGAGAAAAAGAGAGGCAGTGTGAGCAGGGGAGGGTCAGAGGGAGAGGGAGACACAGAATCTGAAGCAGGCTCCAGGCTCTGAGCTAGCTGTCAGCGCAGAGCCCGATGCGGGGTTCAAACCCACAGACCATGAGATCATGGCCTGAGCCGATGTCGTACGCTTAACCGACTGAGCCACCCAGGTGCCCCAAGAAATGACTTTTAAAAGGCTAGAATAATTGAGCTAGTAGCTTACTTTCTTCAGAGTCTACAATAAATTAAATTTACCAATTATTTTCTCAATTTGTTCACCATTGTTTCTTGCATCCCATTCCTTCCTCTGGGTGCTCTTTTTTTTTTTTTTTAAGATTTTATTTTTAAGTAATCTCTACACCCATCATGGGGCTCAAACTTACAAGATCAAGTGTCACGGGCTCTACTAACTGAGCCAGCCAGATGCCCCTGGGTGCTCTTTTCTTTTTAATGAAGTACATGATTTAGTGACTCTTTAAGTACGGGTTTGTGGGCAATCCATTTCTTAATCTTTGCGTGTTTAAAACGGTCTCTGTTCTTTATTGTGCCTTTATTCTTGGATGATAAATTATTTTTCCTCAATCCTAAGAAGATGTTTCTGCATCGTCTTCTGTCATCTGTCTTCTTCTGCTAGGTGTCTGCTGTCTTCTGATAAGTACTGTCCTCTGTCAGTGTTACAGCACATCTGTGGTAGGTTACCTGTCTTTAGTCTCTGATAGCTTTTAAGATTTTGTTTATATCATGGGTTATCAGAATTTCGTTATGCCCTGTTTGCTTTTACTTATTCCACTTTGTATTCACGGAACACTTGAAAACTCATGTTTTTCAGTTTTAGAAAACTGTCAGCACTCACATCTCAAATTTATCATTCTATTTCCTTCTTTACGGACTTCTCTATTCCTCTCTCACTTATGTTGGCATCTCTTTATTTGTCCTCATCTCTCACTTATTTTTTCATGTTTAGAATCTCTGTCTTTGCTTCCTTCTGAGTGAGCTCCTTGCTACTGTCTTCTAACTCACTGACTCTATCTTCAGTCATGTCCAGTCTAGAATTTGTCAGGTCTGTGAAGACACTGTGCAGTTTACTTCCAGGATTTTCTGTTTTTCTCTTATCCGCTTGTTCTTCCTTCCTCTCTGTGTGTTTTTGTTTAATAATTTAGAGTTTTCTTTATAGATATTAATCGGTCTTTGATTTTTTTCAGTATCTTAAACATATTTATTTAAAAACTCATTTGATCCAGGTTTTAAAAAAATGTTTATTTATTTTTGAGACAGGGTGGAGAGGGGCAGAGAGAGGGAAACAGAGATCTGAAGCAGGCTTTGCACTCACAGCAGAGAACATGATGCAGGGCTCGAGCTCATGAACCACGAGATCATGACCAGAGCCGAAGTCAACTGCTTAACCAACTGAGCCACCCAGGTGCCCCGGATCCAGGTTTTTGTTTGTTTGTTTTTGTTTGTGTTTTGAGCTTTCTGTAGCGAGTGGGGCCCCACTCAAACCTCTGGTTCCAGTGGCCCTGGTTCCTGGGTTCTGTCACAAGTGTGCTCCTGTGTGCTCCATGAGTGGAGCCGGTTCTTGCCCCTCTTGCCCTGTGGGAACTAAAACTTCTTACGTCTGTTGGATTTCAGGTATAGAGCCCTTCAAGCTCACAGAACCGGCTGTAGCAAAACAGACAGTTTGCTCCATCTTCTGCGCCATTTGTCTTCTTTCTACTTTCCCCTATACGTGTTTTCCCTCCCATTCTTTTCTGTCCTTGTGGATTTATACCTTTTTAAAATTTATCTGGAGTCATCTTGATAGGCTTTCGGGAGGAAGCTAAAATTAGGGCATGTGTTCAGTCCGCCATGTTTAACTGACAGACCCGGTACTAGTTTTAAGTTGCAACATTTTAGTACAAAATGATTAGTAACTCAGTTAAATCTTATTGCTTCTTAGAAAGCCCACAAAGCACTGGCATGCTCTCTAATCTTTATTCATGGCTTATATACTATAGATCAGTATTTTATTTTTTCAAACTTCTAGAGGGGTATAACTTTGTCAGTTAATATGCTATTTTTTTCTTAAATAGTTTATTGTCAAGTTGGTTTCCATAAAATACCCAGTGCTCATCCCGACAGGTGCCCTCCTCCATGCCCATCACCCCCCCTCCACTTCCCCCCACCCCCATCAGCCCTCAGTTTGTTCTCAGCATTCAAGAGTCTCTCATGGTTTGCCTCTCTCCCTCTCTCCAACTATTTTTCCCCTTCTTCTCCCCCATGGTCCTCTGTTAAGTTCCTCCTAATCCACCTATACGTGCAAACATCTGGTATCTGTCCTTCTCTGACTGACTTCTTTCGCTCAGGATAACCCCCTCTAGTTCCATCCATGTTGCTACAAATGGCCAGATTTCATTCTTTCTCATTGCCATTAATATGCTATTTTTGATAATTGGTTGCAAACATTTTATATGACTTCGTGAATGAGATTCTTTTCAGTATCTAAGTCACTTAAGGAACAATTTATAAAGCGGGTTGAGGCCTCAGTGCAGACCCACATCTTAAAGAATTTGTTCCCAGTGCTTTTCAGAAGATTGCAGACTGCTGATTTACTGAAACAGGGACCCATCGCAGGCTCCGTCTTCAGTCTTTGCATTTATAATGGCTTGTTCAGCAAGTTCCCAATCTTCTGAGCTGATTTGTCTGATTTGAGGGATAATGAACAAGAACAAAATGTCAGGTAAAATCTCTATCAATAATAGAAAAAAATATACATGTAAGCTGAATAGGATTTTTATAATGGTGGCATAAGAATCTGTTTTTAAATTTCTGGATTGTGTGGTATGTGTACTGAAGAAAAAAGTTCCCACTATATCCTCATTTAGTATAATTAGTATGTGACACATACTAGCCCTTCTACAAATACTTATGAACTAAAAGAGTGAATTATGGAATGGGGTTCCTACTGTTGCCTCTCTGCTTCTGCTATGTATTGCCTTGAACTTGACCTCACTTTCATGACATTGACTCTAACCCACATTTCTCTAGCTCTGGATTCCCTGTAGTCCAGCCTCATTTCTGCTCCATGGGGACCCCTCGGAAGGATGGTGGGATAGTGCATATTCCATAAAATTGTAACCCATTCCTTGTACATGGCTGTTGATTGAAATGTTTTCCTTGTGGAATTATTTTTCTCATCAGAAAAATTATACATACTTATTGCAGGAAAGTTGTACAATTAGAAAAGAATGAAAACTAAAATAAAAATCACACATAATCTGGAGATAGTTGGTTAATATTTTACATGCTTCCTTCTAAAATTTTAATGACTATATGCATCCAGGTTGAGTCAAGAAAACAGAAACCACTCTAAGTATTTTAGCAGGAAGGGGTTTAATCCAGGAGATTAGAGTTTGCATAGCCATTGACAGATTTAGGGAAGAAAAGTGAAGGAAACTGCTATTGTCTTTCAGGAAAGTCAGGCAAGGAAGAATCACAGAAAGGAGCCATTGAGAATATCAGCTGCCTATAACGTGGGAGTGAGTGATTCACAGGAGTGTTCCTGGAAGTGGCTGTAAGCCTCACATGTGCAGTTTGCCTCATGTCTGTCCACCCCTGCAAGGGGAATATAAGGCCTTCTCTTCCACCTCTCTGTATAAGTGACTGTCACTGGCAGAATCTGAAACAGAACCTAGCTGCCAAGGTTGTTTGGGAAGTACAATTTTTGGGCCTCTGTCCCTTTGTTACAGAGAGCATTCACAAGGAACACAAATGCTCTGTCAGTTGTTTTTAAAAATTTTTTTTAAAATATCTATTTTTGAGACAGACAGAGACCGAGTGCGAGCAGGGGAGGGGTAGAGAGAGAGGAAGACAGAGAATCTGAAGCAGGCCCCAGGCTCCGAGCTGTCAGCACAGAGCCCGACGTGGGACTCAAACTCACGAACCGTGAGATGATAACCTGAGCTGAAGTCAGACGCCCAACCGTCTGAGCCACCCAGGCGCCCCAAAAATGCTGTGTCAGTTCTGAGCAATCGAAATATATAACTCTTTGCCTCTTGTCACCAATCCTCCAATATGTTTCTTCTTTATCTCTCGCCATTAATCATGAATATCTGGCTATTTTTTTATTCTAGGCAGGTATATTGTTTGAACTTCTGCCAACTGTGAGAGTTTCCCTTCTCCCTTGAGATCCACTCTCTAGTGGGCTTTTAAGTGTCACTAGTCTACTTCTGGAAGGTGTCAGCATATTGGCACCTTCCGTAAACCAGGTCTGACTTCTTCCTCCTCTGGTTCACGTGGTCATCAGGAACTCCTCAAGGGCCAAGTGTGTGAGTCAAAGGAAAGTTGGCAAAAGCAAGAGGGTATGCCAGGGGAGTGTGGGCGCACGCAATTTGCTTATGCCTTTGGGACCTATTTAAGTGTGATGTCTATGTTTTCCTTCCCCTTGAAGACGGAGCACTGCTCATATGCCCCCTTTATGGCTTGGTGCTCACGATGGACTGGCCGGATGGCATGGTCACTTAATGTCTCATGCTTGGGTACGCATTTGCTACCAGGGCCCAGTAGCAAGGCAACAGCTACTTCTCAGAGCAGGATAATTGGGTTGGAACAAGGCACACTGAGTTCCGTATTCCTAAGGGGCTTTTCTGTGAATTTCCTATTAGGGTTTGACAGAGGCTTCCCACACAGCTTCTCTGCCCCAGATGCTTTGGGCACCGTTGGCACTGCCAAGCTGGAAGGCCCAAGGGGCAGAGCAGCTTACGTGGCAGCTCGGACCCAGCTTCACTGCCTTCTCGTGCTCTGGACCCCACTCAAAGCTGGCCACCTTAAGGCAATTCGATAAAAGGTTAGGGATAGTACTTTCAAATGTAGAAAGAGTTGCCTTCAAGATCCAACGAAGGCCCAGAGCACTTGGAAGGATGGAGGTGATACTGAGGAGTGACAGGCCATGTCCAGCACACTAAGCCTTCTGTAATTGGGCTCTCACTGCATGTCCAGTTTTGTCCTCATGAGCATCGTAAAGCCTTTGCTGCTTTGATGATTACATCCCTACTGTTATTAAGCAACATCCCTGTGGTTTAACTTAAAACCCATAACAAGGGCAGCTCTCTATATTCATTTGAACCTCTGTGTAAAAGAACGAGTCATAGTAGAGTTTCTTTAAGTGGGGTTGTGCCTTTTAGTATGTCAAGGAGCTTCAGCACTTGTTTTTAAACTTTAATAAGAGTTAGCTTTGTTGTTTGCCTGGACAGATGTGACGCCAGCATAGCCAGGCTCTCTGCAGAGCATAAAACGACTTATGAGGGGCTCCAGCACCTGAACAAAGAACAGCAAGCTGCCAAACTTATCTTGGAAACAAAAATCAAAGACGCAGAGGGGCAGGTATGGCCTATTTCAGGTAGCCTTTTAAAAGTAGATAATTTGTTCTTCGCTAAAGATAACATGGTGATGAGAAACCAGCCGGAGTACCTAGCACATGCGTATCTTTTCCTCACTTCTTTTCCACTGTTTCAGTGCCATGGCCCTTCATGGGTATGACAATCAAAGTGCCAGAGTTTTTGGTACCACCCTAGTTTTAAAGGTTCTTTCCCCTCATTCCTAAAACAGTTAATATATCCCAGAAATTGTAAATTATGGCTCCAAAACTACTTCTTGCATAGGTAAGTGATCAGGCATTCTTTTATATGCCTTGTCCGCATTTTTGGTTCAGGAAACCAAAAACTCATGGTTTGTGCTACTCGTGGTTTGTGGGAAAGGATTCAGAGAAAGCTAGAAGTAGGCTGGCTGGTGAATTTTAGAGTACTCCACCTTGAAACACAGATCCGTTTCATAAAGCAAAACTTTTGGCATTTCACCGTCTGCTTTTTGGCCACTTAAAAGTTTCCTTTGGCCATAAAGGGGCCTGTCTTCTAGGATTTGCTACTATAGTATCTGTCTTACTTGCTATTCTTCACGTAAAGAGGGACCATTCTAGTAAAAAGGGGCATCTGGTCAATTTGCTGAAGTAAAAATACTTGTGTTCAAAATATATTCAGTAAAGATCTAAATCTACTTATGTGAAGGACACAGATATAAAGCCACAAAAAACCCACAATAAAACAAAAGTCCAATAATTTTTTTTCAGAGAATAAGGAGAGAATTACGACATCAGAAAATAAAGCTCAAGAGATACCAAGCCTCCCAGTAGCTGAGCCAAGTAAGATACGAATAGAAATCTATAGGAGGAGACATACTTTTTCTTTGTTCTGGATCTAATTAATACTTGTCCCATGAATCTGTAAGTGAGGAACATTGAACATCCTGAAGAAACTAAAGACATTTCCTATAGGACTAGTTTCTATTACATTTTAATAGAAAGACAAGGGAAAGGGGTGAGTGCTGGGTACAAGAAGTAGGAGGGATGTAATTTACAAATTATATTTTCTAGTGACTTGACTTGATACGGAGGTAAATCTGAGACCTTAAAGGATTTTGTAAGTGACAAGAGCTCCATTCTCTATGACTAGCAGCCACATTAATGGTAGAAATTCCAAAGTAAACATAACTATATTTTGTGCTAGCAGGTGGAAGTAGTGGGCCTGGGAAGGAACTCGTCTTGCTCATCAGAGAACTATACAGTTAAGTACTCGGAGCGTAATGAATGTTGGCATCGCTCCTGATCTTGATTTCTGATGAGCGCGTATGTTAGAAAATGGAAGTGGAAAGATGAGGTGAACTCCTAAAAGAATATATTAAACTATATTGAATCTTAATGTCATTGACTAGAATATATAGCTTACTAAATGTGATCTGAAATTACCTCTGCAAAGATTAGATGTGATATTACAAGCAAAGTTTCTTTCCCAGATTTCCCAGCTTTTGAACAGAGTGGACTTGTCCATCTCAGAGCAAAGCACCAAACTGAAGATGTCCCACAGGGACAGTAACCACCAGCTGCAGCTTTTGGATACAAAGTAAGTAGGCAACTTATAAATTTTTTTTTTTGGTTCAAGTTCTTGATAACCCTATTCAGTAGTACAATTTTCCCCCTTCGTTTTTATTGCACAAAACAAGAATGGAAGTTAAGAGGAAACGTTTCCTTGTAGCATGTTGCCACTTTGCATTCCTTATTATTGTTTTTAGTAGTTGGGTTATTATCTATCTATTCATCCAATAGATATATAGTAAGCACTGGCCTAGGTGCTAAGGATCCAGAAATAAAGAAAAACAGACTCTGTTCCTATCCTTGTGGAGTTTATAGTCTAGGGAGTTGATGAGCATTAATCAAATAGTGACTTGAGTGAGTGTATGTCTTATTATTACTAATGGTTATAATTGCTTTGAAGAAAAGGTACATTGTTGTGGTAGGCTGGAAAATGGTCCCTCAAGGATCAGCATGGCCTAATCCCTATGAATGTTACCTTATATGGCAAAAAGGGACTTTGCAGATGTGATTGAGGATTTTAAGATGGGTAGGTTACCCTGGATCACCTGGTAGACCCCATGTAATCCCTAGAGTGTCTGTAAGGGAGAGGCAGAAGGGTCAGAGTCATCAGAGATCATATGATAATGGAAGAAGAGACTGGAGCGATGCACTGTGAGGATAAGGAAGGGGCCACAAACCATGAAATACAGGCAGCCACTAGAAGCTGAAAAAGGCAAAGCCATGATTCTCCTCTGAGAGTTTCTGGAAGGAACCACTTCTGCTCACATCTCAATTTTAGTCCAGTGAAACTGATTTTAGACCTCTGACCTCCAGAACTATGAAGGAATAAACGTGTTGTTTTAAGCCATCAAGTCTGTGGCAGTTTGTCACCACAGCCACAGGAAGCTAACACAGTGGTGCTCTGAGGCCTGGTGGTAGGGCCCTCCTTCCTGAGGAGGGGGTGTTTGAAGTAAGAGCTGAAGAAGAAATGGAATTCACTAGGTGAAGAGTGAGGTAAGAACATATGGAATGGAGGAGTGTAGCATCCAGGAAGCTGCAAGATGGCGAAGGTGGCTGGAAGAGGGATGGAGGGGACGTGAGGGCTGGGGAGGAGGCAGGCTGGCAGCAGGGCCACGTAGATCACATGCAGGGGTGTTGTCTCTGGCTTTAGTGCAGTAAGGATAGCCGCTGGAGGGTTTGAGGCAGATGGACAATATAATAAGATTTATAGATTATTCTTAAATGGCCTTGGTGGCAATCAGAAAATGGTGGGGCACCCGGGTAGCTCAGTTGGCTGAGTGTCTAACTTGGGCTCAGGTCATGATCTTGAACTCCGGTTCAAGAGTTCAAGCCCTATTTCGGGCTCTCTGCTGTCAGTGTAGAGCCTGCTTCCAATCCTCTGTCCCTCTCTCTCTGTGCCTGTCCCTTGCTTATGTATTCTGTCTCTCACTTTCTCTCTCTCTCTCTCTTTCTTTCAAAAATAAGTAAAAACATTAAAAAAAAAAAAAAAGAAAAGAAAATGAATCAAAAGGGGCCAAAGCATGGGTCGCCTGGATGGCTCAGTTGGTTAAGCATCCGACTTCAGCTCAGGTCATGATCTCGCGCTCCATGAGTTCGAGCCCCATTTTGGGCTCTGTGTTGACAGCGCACAGCCGGAAAGCTGCTTCAGATCCTGTGTCTCCCTCTCTCTCTGCCTCTCCCCTGCTCACGCTCTGTCTCTCTCTCTCTCTCAAAAATAAATAAAGATTAAAAAAATTTTTTAAAAAAGGGGGGAGCCAAAGCAGAGATGAAGACATCATCAGGTGGGGACATTGCTGCAGTACTATAGGTGGGAGAGGTGTGCAACTAACTATCCAGTCCACACCCTGTGTTGTGTTGTCCTTTCCCATTTTGTTATAGTAACACTTTAAACTTTACTTGCCCACAATGAAACTCATCATCTGCCCTTCTGCTCAGTCACAAAACCATACATCTTTTCCCATCAGGAATCTTCATGAGCTTGGCATTTTCCTGCCAAAGCCGAGCCAGTTGTCACTATATGTGTCTCTGTGTGCGTGTACATATATTTGACTTAATATGTTTTTTAACAATGATTTCAGTATAGAACTTTGTTAGAGACTTGTGGAGTTTTTAAATTAATCATTCTCCTGGTTCTTATATCTTATCACCATATTTAATGCTGTGTCAGGGTTGTTGCTGAGTTAACAGGAATTCTCTTATGACAAGCATGTTTCTTTTTCCTCTAATTATCTGTATTATATAATCGTTGAGTTATGTCACCACTCCTCATAGATCCTACATGCTTGCCAAGTACAGAAAAATCTCTTCAATCCTCTTCCTTCCATCACAGAGGAAAAAATAAACATGTTGGTATTTTTTGCTATGTAAATTACTTCCTTAGGAGATATTATAAGTCAACAGACACGAACATCTTTATTTTTCTTCCTACAGTTTAAAGTCTAGAAGTCTAGACACAAATGCTCTTCATAGGGGACAGGGGACAAAGCCTGGGGCAGAATGTCAGGTTGGGTATACAAAGGGAAAACCCTGGTTGGGTGAACTAGGGAAAAAGCCCCTTCCACAAAGAGAGCCTAAGGAATCTCACCTGTCTAAATCTTGGCTCTGAGTAGAAGGATAGAAGATATTCCTCGAAAATTCAAGACTACAATATAGCCTTTATTTTATTTTACTTATTTTTTTAAAGTAAGCTGTATACCCAGCATAGGGCTTGAACCCATGACCCTGAGATCTACTGACTGAACCAGCCATGTGCCCTTACAATACAGTCTTTATATAGATTTAGAGCTAGAATTCACCTTAATTTAATCTTAGAATGATTTTTTTTTTTTTTTGGTGGTGGCCTAAGAGGCATGGTGGCCTAAGAGGCATGGTAGAAGGAATGTAAATGCCCAGTCCTCAAGGCTTCCTACAAGTAGACTTAGTTCTAAGGAGCATGAATGTATAATCAAAAATTGTAAAACAATAGAAAGAAAAAAGTCACATATGTGATGGAGTCAAGAGAAACAGAGAAAAGCAGAATCAGATGTCTAAATACTGCATATATAGGAATTATTGGATAAAATAAGTATCCATATACGTACATACATTCGTACATGATGTATACGTATGTGTGAGTATTCACACACACACACACACACACACACACTTGGAAAGTATGACTAAGGAATGAGAGATTATCAAAAATGATCAGTCAGAATTGAAAACAACCAAATACAACTTATAGAAAATATAATAATCAAAAATAAAAGCTGTAACCTCTAGCCCCACCTGACTGGGGAGCCTGAATAGTGACCCCAGACGACCTTGGAACCCCCAACGTTACTTCCTGGTTGCAAAGCCCTGCTTACAGCTTTGCTTACCAAGTGGAGCTCACCTGCTTCCGCTTACTTGTTGAGTACTGCCTGCACCTGGCCCAAGCAGGGAACCCAGCCAGTAACCCTTCCCCAGTACAGAAGCCCAGGCAGTGATTCTGCCTGTTCTCAAAACCCAGCCACCAGCCTCACCCAACTGTGAGGTACAGCGACGGGTGCCACCTGGCCAGGAAGCCTGGCCAGGAACCTCATTCAACAGAGCAGCACAACCAGCAGCCTGCCCGATCATGGAGCTAGCCTAAGGCCGTGTCTAATCTTGAAGCCAGCTGAACTTGGAGGCTAGCCAGTAGTAACAATTGACTGGGAAGCATAGCTTGGGGGTCCCACTCGATTGGGTGCAATTGTAGAGCCCAGCCTGCAGCCCTTAATCATGGAGGCCAGACAGCAGCACTGCCCAGCCAGGGAACACAGTCTGAGACCTTAGCTGACCAGAGGTAATTGCCCAGTGCAGTTAGTGGCTCTGTTTGATTGTGCAGCCTAGCCCAGCAGCCCCACATGGCCAGGGAGCCCAGCCAGGAGCCCTGCTTGAATGCAGAGCCTAGCTCGTAGGCCCATCTGACTGGGGAGCCAAGCCAGTGATTCCCCATCCCCCGACCTCAGAGCATAGGCAGAAGCCCTGCCCAACTAGAAACCTAACAGACATATACAGAACTTCCCATCCAACAGTAGCAGAGTACAAATTCCTCTTAAGTGTAAACAGATTATTCTCCAGGATAGATCATATGTTAGGTTACAAAACAAGTCTTAATAAATTAAAGAAGATCAGAATCATATCAAGTACCTTTTCTGACCACAATAGCATGAAACTAGAAATCAATAATGGGAGGAAACTTGGAAAATTCACAAATATGTGGAAATTAAACCACATATTCCTGAACAGATGGGCCAAAGAAGATCAAAAGGGAAATTTAGAAAATCTTTAAATAAATGAAAATGGAAACACAAAGTATCAAAACTTGTGGAATGTAGCCAGAGCAGTTTTATGAGGAAAGCTTACAATACTAAATGCCTACATTAAGAAAAAAGAAAGATCTTGAATAAACAGCCTAACTTTATATCTCAAGGAATTAGAAAAAGAAGAACAAACCAAGCACCACAATAACAGAAGGAAGGAAATAATAAAGATTAGCCCAAAAATAAATAGAGCATAGAAAACAGTAGAAAAACAATGGAAGGGGTGCCTGGATGTCATAGTCAGTTAAGTGTCCGATTCTTGAGCTCGGCTTAGGTCATGATCTCACAGTTTGTGAGTTCCCGCCAGGTTCCGGCGCTGATGGTGCAGAACCTGCTTGGGATTCTGTCTCTCCCTCTCTCTGCCCCTCCCTAGCTTGTGCTCTCTCTCTCTCTCTCTCTCTTTCTCCTCTCAAAATAAGTAAATAAACTTTTCTAAAAAGTTTAATTATTAAAAAAAATGGGAAAATTAACAAAACTAATTGTTGGGGATTTTTTGAAAGATAAACCACATTGGCAAAACTTTAGGTAGACTAACCAAGAAAAAAAAGAGGACTCAAATAAAATTATAAATGAAATAGGAGTCATTATAACTGGTACCACATAAGAGATTACTATAAACCATCATATGCCAACAAATTGGATAACTGGAAGAAATGGATAAATTCTTGGAAACATACAACCTATCAAGACTGAATCAGGAAGAAATAGAAAATCTGTACAGACCAACAACAAGTAAGGAGATTGAATCAGTCATCAGACACTTCCCAACAAAGAAAAGCCCAGGACCAGATGGCTTCATGGATGAATTCTACCAAAATTTAAAGAAAATTAATGCCAATAGTTCTCAAATCCCTCCAAAAATTAAAGAGGAGGGAACACTTCCAAGATCATTTTATAAATCCAGCATCACCCTGATACCAAAGACAGGCCAACATGCCTGATGAACATAGATGTAAACATTCTTAACAAAATGGTAGCAAACCAAATTCAACAGCAGGTTTAAAGGATCATACACCATGAGCGAATGGAATTTATCCCAGGAATGCAAGGATGGTTTGATATATGCAAATTAATAAATATGATATACCACATTAACAGAACAAAGGATAAAATATCATATGATTATATCAATATGGAAAAAAGCATTTGAAAAAATTTGATACCCTTTTCTTGATAAAGACTCAACAAATTGGGTATAAAAGGAATGTATCCCAACATAATAAAGGCCATATATGACAAACCCACAGCTAACATCTACTTAGCAGTGAAAAGCTGAAAGTTGCTCCTCTAAAAGCAGGAACAAGATGAGGGTGTATACTCTCTCCACTTCTATTCAACACAGTACTGGAGCTCCTAGCCAGGGCACTTAGGCAAGAATAAAGAATAAAAGCACTCCAAATCAGAAAAACAGAAGTAAAACTATTCCTCTTTGCAGATGGTATGATCTTATATAGAGAAACTCTAAAGACTACATCAGAACACTGTTAGAATAAGTGAATGCATTAAAGTTGCAGCATCTATGGTCAGTCTTCCTGGTCAGGCAGGGCTGTAGGCTGAGCTCCACAGCTAGGTGGGGCTGCTGGCTTTTGCTTCCTGTCCAGGCAGCTGTGACCCATTGCCCAGCCTGGTCATTTGGCCATACCTAGCTGCAAGAGAGGCTGGGAAATGTAGTCTCTGGCCAGACAGCCATGTACCCAGCTCACAATTGAGGATTTCTTTTTTTTAAAAACAATTTTTTATTATTTTATTTTATTTTATTTTATTTGAGAGAGAGAATGAGTGGGAGAGAGGGGCAGCAGGGTAGGGAGAGAGAGACAGACAGACAGACAGATAGACAGAGAGAATCTCAAGCAGGCTCCATGATCAGTATGGAGCATGACATGGGGCTTGATACTATGACTCTGGGATCATGACCTGAGCTGAAATCAAGAGCCAAATGCTCAACTGACTGAGGCACCCAGGCGCCCCTCTTTGAGGATTTCTTAATAGGAGAGAAAAGGAAAACATATAGCAGATAATTTAGGGTCTTCTACCACAGTTTCCATTTTATTATCACTATTATTATTTAAGTCATATGTTCTCTCTGCTTTCATTCTATTTCATAATAGAAATAATACAAAAGTAATGAAGAGGAGGTAGCAAGTGTGGAGTGTAATTTTAATGTATTTGGAAAAGACAAGGACCAGAGGAATGGAGGGTAGGGTGTTTTTTTTTTCTTTCAATTTTCTTTTTGGTTAAAATTAGGAAATATCTGTATTGGGCAAGAGCAATTTTGAGAACATTTGAGAGAAGTGGGGCCAGGTTCCAGTCCTGGGAGATGACAGGGAGAGGGAGGAAGAGCCCAGGAAAAAAGAGAAGACTGGAAGGGTGCCAAGATATTGTGTCCTCTGAGCCAGGAGCACTGGGGACCCTCTGAAGGCAAAGAGCACCTGGTGTGGCTATGTGTCACTGTGTGACACCTCAACACCCACCCCATGAGCTCTTCACCAGTAGGAAGTATTAGCAGGTGCTTGTCTGTTGTATCTTCCTTCCCGGCACCCCACCCCTGATTTAGTGCTAAGGACAATTCTAAGGAAAGGTAAGCTTGTAATTCTGAGGGAGCCGAGGTTAATGTTGACATATTTATGAGAAATTTGATAGCCAGAGACTGAGGTTGTGTGATGTAATTTAAAAAAATTTTTTTACATCTAACTTACTAATTTTCTTATTTTAGATTTAAAGGTACGATTGAGGAGCTCAGTAATGAGATTTTATCTGCACGGAATTGGTTGCAACAGGAACAAGAACGGATAGAAAAAGAACTTTTACAGAAAATCGATCAGCTTTCCTTGGTTGTTAAGGAAAACAGTGTAGGTATTGATGTTTGGCACACTACAGTGAAGTTATTCAGTGGGGGCCTGCAATGTTTATGAATAATCCCTAGCAACTAGCATTGATTTATTCAGCACCACATTATGTTGTTCAGTTGTTTCTTACCTTAGAATCCTTTCTTCGTACTCCTTATAAAGAGAGCACTTGGACTTGTTTTGGTTAATAAAGGCTAAATCGAAAATTTTAGTACTTTCAGCTAAGATGAATTTATGTCAAGACTTTGGCGAACCCAACTGTCCACCTGCATTTCTAAATAAAACTAACAGCTACTAACTTTATCCTAGTTTGGTTTAATTTCATCTTCTGGAAAACACAGCGTTGAGCAGGTTTGTCCCGCTAGGCCCCGCCAGCACACTGTAACCACAGTACACGCAGTCACGGCACAACACGTCAACAAAATCTACTGTTTTCGTCTCCATTTTCCTTCTCTTTCTACCCCGCTCTCCCCTAGAACTCAGGTTTGCAGAACTGCTCCAAAAAACTGTCAAGAAAGCCTTGCATGTAGTCTTCAAAGTCAGTAGGCTCTGAAACTGGTATTTGGCAGGCAAACTTTTTTTTTGGTTTGGTTGTTAAGCCAGACCCTCTTCGTCTCCCTTCTCTTCACTTGCACTGCTTCCTGCTGTTGGACTTTGATGGAGCAGAAGCGTCTGGTGCAGTCTGCATCTCTCACTCTGCTGGCTCTCCGTGCGGAGCTGCTGAATTGCAGACCGCACTGTACCACATCAGGAGAGCTAGGTCATGCAGTAACCCACTGACGGCTCAGTGTGTTGGCCTCCAAGGCTCACCTGCAGATTCAGGTTCCCGTAAAAACCAAGCATGCTGGAAAGAAAAGGAAAGAGAATATTTAATATATTAAATATTTCTTTAAGTGCTCCCCCATAGATTATCACACCTACTGATTGATGTGCTTAGATGCATACTACTACATTTGTAGGCTTCTGTGTCTTTGGATCACTGTTCACTTTTACATGTGGATTGGTTAATAACTAGTAGCAAACCCCAGGATAATGGTAGCTTTGATAAGATAGCATCTTATTTCTCTTTCACATAAAAGATGTCTGGGTGTAGGGAATGCAGCTCTGACGTAGTAGCTTATTAGTCCTCAGCAACCCAGGATCCCTGTGGCTTAACTCTGCCAATTCTAGAGAGTGACCTTTGTTCTCATAGTTCAAGATGATGGCTAGTGCTTTAGCCATCTGAATTCCAGGAACAGAAGGAAAAAGGAAGGAGTGAGCTGCTTTTTATGCCTCAGCTGCTTTTTAGCTTTTCCTAGAAGCTGCCACATACATCTCGTTGGCCAGAACTTAACCTTATGGCTGCACTAAACTCAGGGGACCATAGAAAATGTGGGTGAGCTACCCCCAGATAAAAATCAGGGGTCTGTTAGGAAACAGGGGAGAATGGATGTCTGAGTGAGCAACAAGCCACCTTGGCGATTCTGTTCCCTGCAGATTGTTGTTAAATGGTACTAGGACTGCTGCGAGTGGAGTATAGACTTTGCTTTTGGAGTAATCAGGTGCAATTCTTATCACGGATCTCAGGGAGCCAGTGAAAGGGACGTGGAGAAGAAGCTGAGCCAGATGTCAGCCAGACTTGACAAAATAGAAGAGAGTCAGAAGAAGAATATGGAAGTGCAGAGGACAAAACAGGAAGAGGAGAAGGTTCATGGGCGCATCAGCAAGCTGGAGTTACAGATGAATGAGGACATGAAGGAAATGAAGGCAGAAGTTGATGCTGGTAGGCCAAAAAGAAAACAGCTCTCGTGTGTTATTTTCACTGTGATCTGAAAACCAATTAATGAGCATCCCCTGCAACTACCTATGACCCCGCCTGATGGTAATAACGATAAAATGTCCTTAGGTGATTTTCTCAATAGCTGTGCTCTAGTGAACTAAAATGTTGGGTCACTTCCAAGTACATGGAAAGCCACCATGATGGACTGGCAAGCTAATGAAAATTGCTCAGCTTACAACTGATAGGCATTTTCTTTCTTTCTTTCTTTCTTTCTTTCTTTCTTTCTTTCTTTCTTTCTTTCTTTCTTTCTTTCTTTCTTAAGATTTATTTGTTTTTGAGAGACAGAGAGAGACAGCGTGAGCATGGGAGGGTCAGAGAGACAGGGAGACACAGAATCTGAAGCAGGCTCCAAGCTCTGAGCTGCCAGCACCGAGCCTGACATGGGGCTCAAACGCACAGACTGTGAGATCATGCCCTGAGATGAAGTCGGACGCTTAACCAACTGAGCCACCCAGGCGCCCCTGATCTGCATTTTCTTTAATGCCATCTGAGGGTTCTTCTCTGTTTATAGCCACTGTCAGTGTGTCTCAGAAATAAACACGTATCTTTGAGGGACTTTTGAAGCCTTCTTTTATTACTGCTGGCAGTATGCTACCACAGCAATAAATGATTTTCTTCCACTCAGAAGTCATCAGGGCCCATTAATTCACACTTGTGTAGAAGGAAGTGTTAAAGCAATATTCCAGGTCTGAAGTACTGTTGCCTATAAAGGCGGGGCTAGACTTAGTTACGCTGTGAGTTTAGGAGTACAGACCTAGAACCAGTAAGAGAAGTGGAAGTTACCTGAAGACAGATTTTAACTTAACACAAGGCAGAAATGTCTTCAGGTAATGAGTTCTTTTTAAAAAAGACACTGGTGGCTTGTGAGCCTGAGAGATCTTTGTTACCAGAAGTATTCAAGTGGAGGCTGGTTGGGTATGGTCAGGAAAGAGAAGACAGTCCGACAGCATGACAGGGGGGACTGCGTTATCTTCCATCTTCCTCCAATTCCTGATTCCATAATTTCCCTCTCCAGAATCATTCTACTTTGGCCGCATGGGAATACAAGTAGTTAGTTATCCCAAGAATAGTTTTGTTGTTACCACCAAAAGTTTTATTATTTTACTTAAGTAGAAGTCACAATAAAATTTATGAATGGAAGAACTTGTGAAGGTAAAAATGAATTTTCTTTGTCTTTGGGGCTATTAGAATATGGTATATGAATATTTCATCAGTGTTTTTTTTTTAATGTTTATTTATTTTGAGAGTGAGAGAAAACACGAGCGTGGGAGGGGCAGAGAGAGAAGAAGACACAGAATCCAAAGCGGGCTCCAGGCTCCAAGCTGTCAGGACAGAGCCCGACGCAAGGCTCAAACCCACAAACCGCGAGATCGCGACCTTAGCCGAAGTCGGACGCTTAACTGACCGAGCCACCCAGGGTCCCCAGGACCTTCTTAAAAATAAAAATATTTACTTTTTCTTATTCTAAAAACAATATGTTTCTTAATGGAAAATAAGAAAGCACAAAATATTTTTTAAATACTTGTAACTTCTCTCACCCAGCTGTCATCTTTATATAAATCTTTCTATGCATATACCACGTGTATGTGCTTTTTCAAATCGAAGCCCATGCGGATTTGTAACCCACTCTTTTATATGCTGTATCTTTCTATTCAGTAAGAACATTTTTAAAATAAGTACTACTTATTCCTTATATGATATTAACTGTCATATAGAGAAAGATTTTAGAGAAAATTCTAAATTTACTAATGAAGACAGAAGCTTTTAAACATTTATTTAAAAAACCCACAGAAATACAGAATAATATGAAATGCTTTTTTGATAGGGGAATTTTTTTTTTTTGCTTTTTCTTTTTAAATTATTTCAAATTTAGAAAAGCAGTAGCCCCAAAACTCTGTATTATCTTTCATAGAAATTAACCAGTTGTTAACATTTTGAAAATTTGCTTAATCTCGTTGTGTGATGTGACTGTGTGTGTGTGTGTGTGTGTGTGTGTGTAAATATAATTTTTTCCCTAAATAATTTGGGAGTAAGTTGCAGAAGTCATGATGTCTTTTTACTCCTGTATTATTTCAGTCTATATACCCTAAGAACAAGAACATTCTCTTAAATAAATATAATAGAGTCTAATATTGTTGAAAACTTTTTCAGTATTCAGTTTTCAACTTTAACCGTTGTTTCCTTTATAGCAGACCTTTCCTAGTCTAAGTTCTATTCCAGAATCATACAGCATAGTTAGTTATTGTCTTTCTTCCTGTATTTAGTGTCTTAGGTTAGACCAGTTTCTCAGTGATGTTGACATCATGAAAGAATACAGGCCAGTGTTTTGTGGAATGTCAGATTGGGTCTGTTTGCTTCCTCTTAATTAGATTCAGGCTGTGCACTTAAAAAAAATGTTTATTTATTTATTTTGAGAGAAAGAGTGCACGTGCACGTAAGTGGGAAAGGGACAGAGAGAGAGGGTGAGACAGAATCCCAAGCTCATCCCCACAAACCATTAGATCATGACCTGAGCTGAAATAAGAGTTGGACACTTAACCAACTGAGCCATCTAGGCATCCCTCAGCTTGTGCATTTTTGACAGAAATGTCACAGAAGCAGTGTGTCCTTCACTTATCAGGGAACCTTATCAGGGGGCTACCTGATGTTGGTTTCTCCTGCTTTGGTGACGTCAGCTTTGATCCCTTGGTTAAAGTGGTATCTGCCAGGTTTCTCCATTCTAATAGTTCCCTTCTCCCTTTGTAGTTAAAAAGTAATCTGTAGGGAGATACTCCAAAACGATGTTCCCTATCAAACTTGTACTTCATTAGTTTTAGCGTCTATTGATAGCGTTTGTCCAAATCATCTATTACCATATGGTGTAGACTTTGACACACGTTGGTTTTTAATATTAACTCTTGTGAAATTTACCTCTTCTTAAAGGGTTTACAGCCATCTATGAAAGCATAGGATCCCTCAGGCAAGTTCTTGAAGCCAAGATGAAGTTGGACAAGGACCAGCTGCAGAAGCAAATCCAACAAATGCAGAAGCCAGAAGGTCCCATGTGAAGGGGGCTGGGATAAGGACCTCAAACATGGTTTTGCCAGTGGGGCTAGAGCTAGATACCTGTGTAGCCAGGCTGTCACTGCATTCAGGATTGTTCTATTCATGGCGTGCATGTGCCAAGAAATGTGATTTCATGGGTCTAAGCGTTTACCTTGAGTCTCAAAAACACTTTCCTTAAAAGTATTAAATACAGCTTTTACCACTTTATTCCACTTCTCTAAATTCAATGGAATATCCTCCCTGCCCCTGGATTTTGAAAGGCTTTTATCCCCTTCATTTTATGAATGAAAAGACTTAACCTTCCTTCCATGCTTGATGCTCTAGCCAAGACTTACTATTTTGAAAAATGTCATGGTGATTTTTTTAAAAATTAAGAAACTAATGAATTATCACAGGAATGTGTTGCTCCTTACCCTAAATTAAGAGAATGTCCTGGTAGATTAGAATTCAGCCTCTTAGTCCATATTTGGATTTTATGATTGTTATCTGTGCATTTCTTATATGGTTACCTTCTTGTAAATCTTCTGTCTTTTGTAGAGAGAAGGGATTTAACATTTGGAACCCCCCTTCATCATTTACATGATGAAAATAGCCTAAAAATTGATAACTGCCATATACATTGTGGATTAAAATGGGAACTTAAGACAATTATCTAGAAATGCAAGGCACAATATCTACATTGACCACCTAATTAAACCAGGTTTTAATATTGAAAACTTTTTCAATTATCCACAGCCTGTATAGCGATAGCCATATATTTAATAATGGAATGGTGGTTAATAGTCTGTTTCTTGCACAATTAATTGTTTGTTAATCATAATAGAATGTGAGAATTTTTCAGGCTTTATGATCTCCTCTCTAAATGTTTCCAAAATTGGCACAAAGTGCTAAGGTTTATATACACTTATTGTAACTGTATTCTTGTGCCTTGGTTTTACCACGTCAATGCACTGTATCCTATAAAAGTTTTACAGACAAAATAGAAGGCATGATAATACATCAGAATTATGATGTAAAAATGGGATCCTATGTAATTTTTAAATGTTCTAAAAATTTTATCACTGTTAAGACATTAATCATTCAGTATTATTAATGGAATAGAAATTCATACTTTTGTATGGCAGAGAATCAAATTGATATTGCATTTATAACACTGTCAAGAAACTTTCATTCTGAGCAGCTTTGTAGAGGATGGGTGTTTTATTTTCAATCTCCATATTTGATTAGTCATTGAAAATTGGCGCCAGTGAATCTGTTCACCTGCAGATGTAAAACCTGATGGTAAGACACACACTGTCCTAAACTGTGAGGGTGCCCAGGAAAAGGAAGACCATTCTTAAAAATTAAAAAAAAAATGTTTTGTTGTTTGCCAAGGACTCAGGAAAATTAAACATTTTCTATTTTTAGGATAACTCATACATGAATTATATAACTGGCTATTACTGTTTACCCATATAAAATATGCTGCTAAACTACACAGTCTTCTACCTTCTTAGGCTTGACAAAACTTTTTAATTTGGACCTGAGGAATCATCTAAGGAATGTGTCATCCAACACATATTTCCTTATTTTGTCACAAATCTTTGCATCTCTCTCTATAGGAAGACTAGTTCCACTTGACAATGAAAAAAACAAAGATTAAGACTCATTTGCAACCAGAAAGTGAATTTCTTTCTGTGATAGAGGAACCACATTTAGTACAGTTTCCCCTGTTTAAGTGCTAGCTACAGCACAGAGAGTCACTCCCCCTCTGGTGTCTCTCTCCTCTGTGGTCTCTGAGGAGGTGGAGGAGTCAGCACATGTGACATTTGGGAAGAAGGACGGGAGTGGGGATGGGGGCCAGCTGCACTTGGGGTGTGGGGTGACATGAGCAGGTGATGGGTGGCTGTCCGCTGACGTTGCCCCGGCGCTTCCCACGCAGCCGGCCTCATGCCTTGAGCTCTGGCAGGGTCCACCCTGGCCACGTGTTGGAATTATCTGCAGAGGGGATTCAAAAAGCCACTGATGCCCAGGCTGCCCTCCTAGACCGATTAAGCCAGACCCTCTGGGAGGTGGGAGGCAGACATCATCAGTAAGGTGTCCAAGGCCCCTGGGTGAGTCAAAGGCTGCCAAGGTTGTAACCATTGAGCTACAGCGTACTCTTACGACCAAAGTTTAAATGAGGATCAGCTTCCGTGTTCTTTCCTTTACCAGAAATTTGCAATAAAAAGAATAAAATTTCCAAATAAATGTGGTGTATGATTTTTAAATTTAAAAGATTTTTTAGAGTGAGGCAACCTACTGGGAACTGGAAAGTCACGGGGAGCTGCTCCATCTGTGGGCCTCCAAGGCAGAATGATGCCGGCTGGTGGTTCCTGGTGTGTGTGTGCGCCTGTGCTGTGAACTTGGTGTGCGTTCACTCAGTTCATTATGGCGATGAGTTAAGTACTGTTCACTTCTCCGTTTTACAGATGAGAAAAATGGGTCACCTGAAGGTTGGGCAACTTGCCCCAAGTCTCGCAGCTAGTAAGTGGGATCCGTGATTCAAACCAGGCAGCCTCCTTCCATTCATTGGGCACCTAACAAGTACGCCACTGTCCCACCTCTAAAGATACAGCCTTGCTTCCCACATAACTCACTTGCCAGGCCACTGACGGCGTCCCATCTCTACATGACTTTACAGCTCCACCGCCCGAGTCCCTTTGCTTTTAAATGCCCCAGTTCCAAACACCCAAGAGAGGCATCTTACCATCTTCACTTGGGTCTGATATCTTTCTCTGGTTTATCAGGGGAAGCAGTGGAGGTGGGGCCAGTTGGTGCCATAGTACAGTAGGGTCCCAGACGTTTCATCTCCTGTGCTTGGGCCGTCCTAGGCCGTGGGCTGTGGTTTGGAGCACCGGGAGATGAGTTATGTTGGGTGACAGCTGAACAGAAAATGATTCCCTTTAACCTATGGTTATCCCACTCAGCTTTCAGCCTGAAAAAAACCCCACAAACCACTCATGGCATCCTGGAAACTCAATGATAACTGTATGGAGTTCTTCTGTCACTGCCCTCTTGTAGCCGTGTGAACTTAAGTAGTTCTCTTAACCTTTCTGAATCTCAGTTTTCTCATCTGCAGAAGGGAGATCATAATTATGTAAAAGAAGTGACTAGTTTATAATTTTTGAAATGCTGAAGTAGTTAATGCAATCTTGGGTATTAAGTGGTGAAATATATGTGATATGGTAGTGTGACACAGCAGGTAAATGGAGGGCCCATGTTTTGGTTCAGAGCATCCCATTGCCTGCTGGGATCATTTATAGGAAGTGACTCTATCACTCCAAAGAAAGTGATATCCCAGCCTGAGACACAGAAGAGCAGCCTGTATGCAGAGATAAGTAGATAGGATCAGACTGGGTCAGTCTCTGAGTCTGGGGAAGTGCTAGGCAGCACTTCAAGCTAGTTAGTCTCATCCCCAGGGCAGGCATGACTTCCCCAGGACTGAGCCTGGGAGAAGCCACATCCACTGAGGGGCCAGTGTTGAGAGGGCTGGGATGGGTGGCATCAGACCCAGAAGGTGGCAGCTACTCAAGTGTGCATTGATGAATGGATAAGCAAATATATATACAATAGAATACTATGCAGCCATAACAAGAAATTGACACATTAACAGCATGGATGAATCTTGAGGAGGTTTTGTTGAGTGAAATAAGCAAGTCACAAAAGGACAAATGTTGTAGATTTCCACTCAGATGAGGTACATAGAAGAGTCCAATTCATAGAAACAGAGTAGCATGATAGTTGCCAGGGGCTTAGGGGTGGGGTGCAGAATGGGGAGCTAGTATCAGCTGGGTCCAGAGTTTCAGCTGGAGAAAATGAAAACGTTCTGCAGATGATGGTGAGGATGGTTGCAAACAATGTGAATATACTTAGTGACACAGAACTATACTTTTAAAAATGGTTAAACTACTAAAATGTACATATTATCTTATCACAACAAAACAAAGGAGATGGATTCCTTAGCCCTCCAGTTGAGCCTTCAGGTGAGACTGCAGCCCCGGCAGCGTTGATGCAACCTCATGAGAGATAAACCAGAGGTTACCCAGCTAAGCCAGGCCCAGACGTCTGACTTACAGACGCTGTGAGATAATAAATTCTTGTTGTTTTCAATGGCTACATTTTGGGGTAATTTGTTATATGCAGTCATAGATCACTGATGCACTGGCACTGGGTAATCTTGATAGCTGTTTTGTGGAAATGATCCTTGCTTGTGCTACAAATTACATGTTCACATATATAATCTCGTACACTTTCTGAGCAAGACATGATCTTAAAAACTTATATTGAATGGCCTTTTCTAGCTATGTGGCATATATACCATTTAATCTTTGTAATTACCCTACTTGGTGTGTACTATTATTTCCATTTTGTGGATGGAGCAGAGAGAGAAGTTAAACTTTGACTAATACTGCAGTTGACTCTTGACCAACACAGATTTGAACTACACAATCCACTTACACGTGGATTTTTTAATAAATACAGTACAGTACTGTAAATGTATTTTCTCTTCTTTATGGTTTTCTTAATAAAATTTTCTTTTTTCTAGCACACTTTGTTGTAAGAATACAGTATATAATATGTATAAGTTGTAAAATATGTGTTACTTGACTATGTTATCAGTAAGGCTTCTGGTCAACAGTAGGTTGTTGTAGTTTAACAGTAATTGTTAAGTTTTGGGGGAGTCAAAAGTTGTATGCAGACTTCTGACTGTGTAGGGGAGATGGAGGAGTGTTGTTGATGCCCCTAAATCCCCTGCAGTGTTCAAGGGTCAACTGTATACAGAAGTTGAAAATGAAACAAAGGACATAACAGCTAATTGATGGAGGAGCAGGGATTTCAACCCATACTTAACCCATCTTCAAAGTCTAGGCTACCATTTTGCTTCAAGAAAGCCAACACCTATATGTAAGGTGATTTGTTCAATATCTAACAACTGTTCGGAACCAGAATACCGTGTAGCGCGGTGATTCTCAACGTATCCCCAGATAAGAAGCATCATCATGACCTGGAACTGTTAGAAGTGTAAGCTCTCAGCCCCATCCCAGAGCCCTGAACAGGAACTCTGAGATGGACTCAGCAATCTGCTTTGACAAGTCCTGCTAATGATTCTATTGCAAGTTAAATTTGAGACTCGCTGATGGAGAACTGCACTGTAATACACTAGCCCTTAACCCATTTAAGTTTAAATAGACATTAATCAGAATTAAATGCATTAAAAAGTTTAGTTCCTTGGTTGCGCTGGCCACATTGCGAGTGCTCAGTAGCCACCTGTGGTTAGTGGCTGTGGTATTGTCCCATGCAAACGTAGAACATTTCTGTTATTGCAGAAAGTTTTGTTGGATAGCCCTGGTCTAGAGTAGTAAGTTCCTTGCTCCTTCAACTGACTGCTCTGTCCAAACTCTGTACCTTCATTTGTCCGCCTAGAATGCGATTTGGACCCAGAACTTTCCTTATGTCTCATCTCTACAATTTATTTTTTTTAGTTTACTTATTTATTTTGAGAGAGAGCATGAGAGAGAGAGAGTGAGCGAGCAGGAGAGGGGCAGAGAGAAAGGGAGAGAGAGAATCCCAAGCAGACAATCTGCACTGACAGCGCAAAGCCCGATGCAGGGCTCCATCTCACAAACCGTGAGGTCATGACTTGAGCTGAAAGCAAGGGTTTGGACACTTAACCCCAACTGAGCCACCCAGGTGCCCCTCATCTCTATAATCTTATGTCCGTCGTCCCTGTTAGAGATCATTTCACAGATCTTTGTAAGGTTTGGTCTCACTTGTTGGCTCTGATCAGTAGACACTGCTGCTGGGAGTGTTGTACTGAGAAGGATGGGGAGGCTGGTGCCAGACTCAAGGGGAAGAGCCAAAGGATGTCAGCCAAGGGGCGGGGCTGTGTGGTGCATGTCTGCCACTTTGGCACCAGGACGTTTAAGGCATGTGCCTGGCAAGGGGTTATCAGCCAGGGGACTGTTGAGTGCTGCAGACGAGGCGCCCTAGTGAGAAGGACCAATCAGGCCTGGGATTGGGTTCAGGCAAAGTGAGGCATTCACCTTGGAAATTTTAATATTTTTTAAAATATTTTTATTTATTTCTAGGAGAGAGAGAGAGACAGTGTGAGCAGGGGAGGGTCAGAGAGAGAGGGAGACACAGACTCTGAAGAAGGCTCCAGGCTCTGAGCTGTCAGCACAGAGCCAGACAGGCTCAAGCCCACAAACCGTGAGATTATGACCTGAGCTGAAGTCATACGCTTAACTGACTGAGCCACCCAGGCACCTCCTTGCCTTGGAAAATATAAAGGGACACCAAGAACTGTAATTACGATAATGTGTTAACACAGTATTTTTAAGGATCAAAATTGATGCAAAAAAATGCATGATGAGCAACATTTCAAACGTTAAAGACTAGATTCAACCACATTGCCCAGAGCCATTTTGGAACTGAGGCAAAACAGAAAACTCTGTGTCCCTAAATACATATTGCATATAATTTTAAATTTTTGACATTTTGTGTATTGTGGAGCTTGTTGTTTATGTAGAGTTTTAGAAATATTTCGCCAACATATTATTTATGTTGATGACAGGATTTTGGCTGCTCCTTACATTGATCGTCTCAAGAGTGTGCCTCACTCACCTAACCCTAACTGCTGCCCTGCCCTGATGTCTAGAAAGTTGGAGCTAGATTCAGTGCTCGGTTACCATAATTAGCTTATCTCCAGCGTTGTCTGATTGCTTTAGACAGTCTCTGGTCTGTTTTTATCCCTAATTGCCACGCTTTGTTTCATTTTCAGACTTGTGACTTAATTCTTCCTAGAACTAGGTTGGGACACACATAAAGAAGAGATCTGACTCCTCTTTGAGACCGGAGGAAGAATGGCAGGGGAATGGGGACTCTCTCCTGCCGCCAGGCCAGCCCTCGGATTCGCTGTCCTCTGCTGCCCCTGTGTGGTTACTGGAAACTCCGAGAGAATCTGGTTCAGTAGGAAGAACCACAGCCAAGGAGCGCCTTAGTGGAAAGACCCTCGGAGATCACTGACCTTCATTCCCTCATTTTCTGGAACAGGAAACAGAGTGCCCGAGAAGTTAGCAGTGGGCTTTGCAGGGAAGTAATACTACGCCAAGATGATAGGCTGTAACCATACTAGTGATTTAGTACCTATTCTGCACTGGCTGGGCCACGGCAGTAATAAAAAAGATCAAAATTTCTGCCTGTAAGGAGTTTCAATTCCAGCATGAGGTAGAGGTGGGGAGAGAAAACAAGCAAACAAGGAAATGCCAAGTATGTCAGATGATCCTAAGAGCTCTGGTGGAAGATACAGCAGGGGCTCAGGGGAGGGAGGGACAGGAAGGGAGCTATAAGTGGAAACCGGATGGCAGGGAAAGGCTTGCTGAGGAGCAAAGACCTGATGAAGGTAAGAGGCAGCCAGGCAGACACCTGGTGGAAGAATTTACCTACATCTTTTTTCTAGCAAATAAATCTATGTATAATTCAGGCATTCAGTGTCCATGTAGCTGCTAACTCTAGGTACACGGTTAGTAGGAGCTTCCTGCTGCTATAACCTCTGAACATCTCACCGTCCTTTCTTGCCTTCTCATTTCCACATCTTGGGTGACCAATTCCCTGCATTAAATTCCCTGTTTGAAATATCTAGTGAGGTCTCCGCTTTCCTGAATGGCCCCCGACTAAGGAGAGGAAATTGGACCTGTGATTATCATGCTTTCTCCACACCTGTGTCTGGAGCTGTGTGGCTCTTTGGAACTTCCCAGCCTGGGCTCTCTGATAAACCATCACCACCTCTACCACTGGCTTACGTTTTTTGAGTGTGTGCTATCACTGATCCCCACACCTACCAAGGACTGAGCAGGCTTTGTCCTTGCCCCAGGCACCTTCCAGGCTCTCAATTGGGCACTCTAGAATTTAGCCAGGATACGAGTGGCTCAGGAAAATGTCCAAGAGTTTTGGCATCAGCATTAGTTACAGCAACTAACCATTGCTGAGCACTTCTTTGGGGCTGGGGCCATGCTAAGAACTCTATATACTTTTTCTCATTTAATGCACCCCTCACCATGACTTTAGGAGGTAGGTAATATCTTAGCTCCATTTTGCACACAAAGAAACGAGGCCCAGGAAATTAGGGAAATTTTCTGAGGTCATGCAGCTAATAAGTATTGGAAGCGGAATTTAACTCTTGGTCTACCTGATTCCAGAATCACGCTCCTAACCACTACTCTGTATTGCTTCAAAAGAAGTGAGCATTGTGGATGGTTGCCTAAAGCAAAGAGGACCTCCGGCCATGACCCAAGGAGCTAAAGGTGACAGCATGTCCTTGCCCTTTTCTGGCAGAGGCCTCAAGCCTAGGCCTGCACTTTAAATGCTCCGTGGCAGGGCTCTCAACCCTGGCTGCACATTGCAGTCACCTGGGGAGCTTTGAAACTGCGGATGCCTGGATCCCATCCTCTGATATAATTGGTCTGGGTGGGGCCGGGCCATGAGAGTGCGTTCCAACTTCCCAGGTGATTCTCATATGCCACGGATGCCAGCTTGTTTTTCTAACTTTCGAGGGGATACTATAAACCTGTGGATCCTGTTAAAATGCAGATTCTGATTGAGGCTATCTGGATGGGGCCCAAGAGTCATGCTTCTTTTTCTTTTTTTTAAAGTTTTATTTATTTATTTTGAGAGAGACAGCACGAGTTGGGGGAGGGGTTGCAGAGAGAGAAAGGGAGAGAGAGAAGCCCAAGGAGGCTCTGCACCTTCCTCAGCACAGAGCCCAGTGTGGACTGGATCCCTCAGATGGTGAGATCATGACCTGAGCCAAAACCAAGAGTCAGATGCTTAACCGACTGAGCCACCCATGGCACCCTGGCCATGTCTCTAAGAAGAGATGATTCTGAGGATATAGTCCATCCCGAGTGGAAATCTTATGAGTCAAAGTGGTGGCCAGCAGCATCTGAAGCTTGTTAGAAATTGGGACTCCTGGGCCCCACCCAGACCTGAGAGGGAAGGAGAAGAGCCCAGGTGATTTTTACACACATTAGGGTGTGAAAAGCCCAGTGAGCCCAGTGTGTGCGTAAAGGAGTGCAGGTAGGCTGGTAAGTGGATTGAAAACCAAGCTTCCAAGCAGCGTGGAGGGATTGGAGATGTCCAGCCAGGAGAAGAACAAGAAGGAGGCAGGTAAGTGTCTTGACCCTGGGATGGCTACCCCAAGGAAGAGGGAGGGGCTGGCTTTTTGTGTTCCAAAGGATGAGCTAGGCACTCGGAGGACTCCTTCCTGAACAGTGTGGTGGCTGGTCCCTCTGGGCTACGCTTCTTGTCAAGGAGGACACGCTCCCCTAATTACGACACAGGGATTCAGGCGTCATAGAGTCAATGATTTGGTGAGCTCCCTTGTTACTCTGAAATTCAGAGTGTGTATAGTTGAAGCAGCAGGAATGTCAGGTCACCTGGGGACAAAGTCAGCATCTATGGAGCCGAGATGAGATCTGTTCTGAGGTCAGGACGAGTACATGGTCTTGGATTGAAACTGACAGCCTAGTGTGGGGAGATGCCCACCAAGGGGAGACCTATGTCTTACACAAGGGTGTATGGGAGGAGGTTTTGGAAGCCCATGAATCTGGCAGAGGCAGCTTCGAAATTCTCAGGCTCCAAAGTTCCCTCGGGTGTCACGCTGTGATTTGACAGTAGGTAATAAGGTGTGACCAGGAGACAGGCTGATGAGGGGCAGGAGAGCTGGCACTGAGGCTGAGAAGGGGGCCGGGGGTGGAGGACGGTGTTTATCCTGCACCGACCAGACAAGAGGGGTTTGGATTCGGGTGTCCTGGTGCTCGTCCTTCAGACAAATGAAAGACAAGGGGAACAGTAGCACCTTGTCTTCCTTCCATGGAAGGACTAGTGTCCAATGACTTCAGGCAACGTACGTTCGTCGTGAGGACACAGGCCTGGGAGTTTAGGAGAAGCTGAATTGACTCTACCCAGGGAGGGCTGGGATGGAGACGTCTGGGCCCCCGGTGGCTCCACAGGTTGTCAGCGTGATTTTTCAGATTGTCCTTGGGCTTCCTTTTGCACAACTCCCTGTGTGTGTGTGGGGGGGGTATGTGTGAGGGGGGTGTTCTATGCCAGTGGGCTCCCCAGACTCCCTGCAGCTTTCTGCACACGCAGCGTGTCCAGACCCTCTGGGGTCTGGGGCCCATGGCCTCACGACTAGCTCTCCTAGAGCAGATGGAGACCTGGGGCGGGTGCTCTCCTTTCAACCTGAACAGACCTTGCTTACGTATCAAGCACCTGGGAAAACTCTTTTCTTCCACAAAATATCCTTTATTTCGTCTTTCTTGAAACACAAAGCCCTCTTAGGAGACCTTGCATTTTCTTCATTTGGTAGAGCAAGACTTTCAGAGTAACAGTTTTGTTGTGTTTATAGGAGCTGGTTCTCGTGACAGCTTAGGTGGGCTGGTCCCCTGAGCTTTCCTTGCCCCCCATCATGGAGGCTTGCCTGGGGCATTCTCCCTTGCCTGTGTTTCGGGTAAGGGCCGTACGTGGAGGGCTGTGAGGGGCGGGGGCAGGTTTCTCGGTCCTTATTCCTCCTCCTGTGGGGAGCACAGACCACCTTAGCCCGGACCTGGAAAAGGCAAGGCAGACTGAAAAGCGGTCTGGGAATTTGCCTTGGCTTTTCGTGTTTTGGGGGGACCTGGGGGGAGGCAAAAAGAAATAACATAAATTGAGTGACTCCCTGATAGGAACTGCACTATGTTCCTCACATTTACAATCTCTTGTGACCCTCTGACAATTCCCAATTTAGAGGTGAGACACCGGCTCACAGAGGAGCCAGTTTGGCCCTCAGTTACCCACGCAGTGAGAGGTCAGCCCAGACCGGCCCTAGGCTGCCCACTCAGTGCGGGGCAGAGCTGGGGTGTTGCGAGGTCTCCTCCACTTGATAGCAGTTTCCACACAGAGGCTTGGGCCCCTATGGGGGGCGCTTCCTGTTCAGGTGCTTTACCTCTGGGACACAAGGACACACCTACTCCCTTCCAGACCAGACAAAAGGCTATTGTTCTGTAGGCCCATAACTCATGCAGGCCTCTCTGGCTTTTGTTTTTTGAGCTGGTCCTTCTAATCCCAGGAAGCCAATCTTTAATTGCAGTTTGCTTTAGTGCTCATTTGTCTTGGAGGCCTCACTGGGAAGTATTTTGCTCAAAGCTAAGTGTTCCAAAGACGTGTGTGTGTGCGCGCGCGCGCGTGTGTGTGTTTTATGCCTGAGATGGACACTCTGTTGTACTTGCCTCCTGAATGTTTTCAAGCCAACAATCACTTGGTGTAGCTCTGCTCCGGGGAATGGGAGTCCCCTTCAGCTGAATCAGACTGGCTTCTGAGGGCTTTCTCTGTTCCCCTCTGAAGAGGAGGAGCCCCTGCCATTCCCACGGCTCCCCGTGAACTGATTACACCACTGCTGTTGGGCAGGGATGCCAGCGCAAAGTTGAGAAGAAATCCTATTTTTCTAAATAGGAACTTCTTGAAGAATCTACAGTTACTCTACTTTTCTAAATCAGGAGATGATTGTAATAGTCTGTTCGCTGATCTCCAGCAGATCTGCGTAGTCCTAATACTTTGTCAGGTGGTGTCACTTCTCCCCTTAAAACCTGTCAATGGCTTCCTTTGAAGTTCCTACAATGATCTAACAGGTCTTGTTATCTTTTCTCCCTAAAGAGGCTCCTTAGCTCACCTGTGGTTTTTGCTGTGCCCCGCCCTCCCCCCCCCAATAGCTCTA
>NW_027527920.1:13986824-14049704 GCF_008692635.1 Crocuta crocuta | reverse complement strand
CTCCCCCCCCCAATAGCTCTAGTGCTGGTCCTCCAAGGTAAGCCCCTCCCTACCTCAGGGACTTTGTACTTGCTGTTCACCCAGAGAGCTCCAGCTTCCTCACTTCTTGTCCTTTCTTAAATGCCATCTTTATCCGGACTTCCCCTGGTAACCCCATGAATTCCTCCTCTGGTACACCACACATTATTACTTACCTATTTTCTGAACCCTCCCTTGAGGATGTAAGCTTCCCGGGGCAGGATGGGTGGTTTGCTTACTTGCAGAGAACTGTGCCAAACGATAAAAGGTGCTCAAAAATACCTATTGAAGGAGTAAATGAATGACCGAGTCCCCAACGCAATGCTTTTGGGGCCAGTTACGCAACATAAATACGTAAGCAACGGCCAGAAGAATAGAATGTGGGAAATTGAGGCCACGCGCCCCTCCTAAAGGCATGAACTTTAAAACAACAGCAATAACGATCACAAAACAGTCCCAGCTACACCAAGCCCATCTCCGGGTGTCAAGTTCAAGACTGAGTATGCCACACTAGCAGATGTCTGGAGCCCTGACTTCCTAGAATTGCTATTAACAAGTGGCTCTCTGGACTCTCTGGAGCAATGCCTGAGGTTGTTCTTGAGGAACTTTTTTTCCCCCCTGAGNCAGATGTCTGGAGCCCTGACTTCCTAGAATTGCTATTAACAAGTGGCTCTCTGGAGTCTCTGGAGCAATGCCTGAGGTTGTTCTTGAGGAACTTTTTTTTTCCCCCCTGAGAGACAGAGACAGCATGAGCAGGGGAGGGTCAGAGAGAGAGGGAGACATAGAATCTGAAGCAGGCTCCAGGCTCTGATCTAGCTGTTAGCACAGAGCCCGATGCGGGGCTCGAACCCACGAACCATGAGATCATGACCTGAGCTGTAGTCGGACGCTTAACTGATTGAGCCACGCAGGCGCTCCTCTTGAGGAATCTTCTAAGTATTTCTGTGAAGCTGTAGTTTTGTCCATTCTACAGACCTTGTTGAGACCTCCTTCATTCGGACCTGTAAAACTTTTCCAACTTGCAGGTAAGTGTTTCTCAAGCCATTTTATTTTTTGAATCAGACCCTAGAATTTGTGTTACTCTTCCTTTATGTTTTTTTTTTTTTCTTCCACTTAGAACATTTAGACTTGGATTTGTAACCTTCTTAAAGGGATAAGTCTGGCTGGTATGCGTTGTGTATTTGCTGCCTTCCACGGTATGACCTGTCCTTTCTGTTCGTTTGCTGCTGCTTCCTCACTTCTCATTTTTAAAAGTATATTTTATATACATTCTAATTT
Source organism: Crocuta crocuta (assembly GCF_008692635.1). Taxonomy (NCBI): domain Eukaryota; kingdom Metazoa; phylum Chordata; class Mammalia; order Carnivora; family Hyaenidae; genus Crocuta; species Crocuta crocuta. Next base: position 14,048,408 of record NW_027527920.1, on the reverse strand, counting down.
TTCTTAGGATAAGTGTGGGTGTAAGTAAAGAAAGGAAATGAAGGGGCACCTGGGTGGCTCAGTCAGTTGCGTATCCAACTCTTGATTTCAAATCAGGTCATGATCTCACGAACCGTGAGATTGAGCCCTGTACTGGGCTCTGGGCTGACAGTGCTGAGCTTGCTTGAGATTCTCTCTCTCTCCCTCTCTCCCCCCCTCCCCCTCTGCCCCTTCTCCACTCATGTGTGCATGTGTGTGTGTGTTCTCTCTCTCAAAATAAACATTTAAAACAAACAAATGGACACAAACTTGGGCTTCCTCAAATTAAACACCTCCAGAAGCAATGAGATAATTTCCTTTCCTCCACCCCAACCAACACCCTCCAATTTCTAGGTGTCCACACAATGACAGTCACTAGAGACTGGGAGAGAAATATATTTGGGATCTAACAGAGAAAATAATAGAGACGTTTGGAAAGAGGTGGTGAGAGGAGGGCAGAGCTCTTCCCGGAGGCAGAGTGAACTTACTCTTCAAGCACTAGATTCCATCTCCGAGTACAGAAGATCAGACTTCAAGCAGTACAAAGCGCATCCCACACTAAGTTGGTCAAACAGCAGGCACTACATATGTGTGTCAAAAGAAGAGCCCTCCTGGTGGGCTGTCCGGGGAGACTGAGGGTCCTTTCTCCTGCTCAGCTTTGGGCTCTTCCCGTTTGCCCATGAATCCGCAAAGAGTGGGGTCCTGCCCAGCAGTGATCACCTACACTACCCCAGTAGAACATAGCGGCCCTCCTACGTTTCCCCTCTCAGGGACTTGATATTTGTGGTCTGGACAGATAAAACCACATGCCTGAGCCACGGGCTGGGTGAGCACAGTTGTGAAGCTGCCAGTAACCCCGATACTGGGGAAAGAACTGCAGTGGAGTTAGAGAGGTAATAACCACTTGTAATCGGATTTCATCTACCCAGGGAATGCCTCACAGCCTTGCAGCCTGGATAACCTGCAAATGCATTGTCCATGTTTAACTTTGCTTGCTTTATCCTAATATCCATTCTAATACCTGTATTAATTCTGTGCTATTGCAAGAACATTCTCCCATCTCCCCCTGGGAAGGCTGTAATCCTAAATGTTGCTTGACAGCTGGAAGCCTTTTATAACAATGAGTGATGGCATGATTCCTGTCTACCTGTAAACTCGTGTCCGTTTAACGGAGTGATTCTCTCTGGCAGGGTCTCTTCCTGCTTTCACTACACACACACACACACACACACACACACCCCTTCAATACTAATAAGCACCTTCAAAAAGTGGGTGTCCCGCCTCGTGGGGCTGTGAGCAAACAGTCAAAAAGGTCTTGAGACCTTTAGCATGCAAAAAGGTGCTTTTAATTATAACACACAGACAGGGGAGAGAGAACTGCCCCAGGAGTGTGAGGGGTGACTATATGCTTTTTAGTTACGGGGGGTCGGGGTAGTGGAAGTCTCTAAGGAATTTGGAAGCAAGCCTTTTAGGACCTTGAGGGGCTACCTGCTATTAAGGTTGTTGACTACTGTCTAATAAAACATAAGTCTTGAGCCTCTTCAGATATTTATCAGCGGTCTGTCTGTCTGAAAGACGATTGCTAACCTGTATTTCATCAGAGGAAGTAACCCTACCCAGAGGAAAGCAATAGTGGTAAATCAGTAAAGGATGTCCTTGAGGGAGCTGTAGGAATGTTAGCATCTCTATGAGCCACAATTAAGTCTGGTCTTTGTTCCTTTTTGTCTACTGTGTTTCCTCTTGAATAACTTTGACCCTTAAATCTTAAAGGCTGCTGAGGATGGGAGGTCCTGTCTTCCATAACTTCTTGCTGCCCAGGGACATAGGCCCATACCTCTGGGTCAAATTTTGTCGGCTGAGTCACGAAAGGCCAGAAGGCTGAGGCAGCTGAATCTAGAATTGACATGTGAGAGTCTCCTCGAGTGGGAAGGAACAGGTGTCTGCATGAAGGTGGGGCCAGGCAGGAGTGTCTGCACCAGGCACAAAGGCATCAGAGAAAACAGCAAAATGTGATGAAAATAACAAGAGGGGCACCTGGCTGGCTCAGTCAGAATACCACGTGACTCTTGATCTTGGGGTCATGAGTTGGAGCCCCACATTGGGTACAGGGGTTACTTAAAAATGAGAATAAAAGTTCTTTGCATGAGTCTCCTTGGAGACGAAACACATTTTGCAAGAACATCAGAACAATAACTGTAAATGACCAAAGGCTCGAAAAATGGCCACAGTTAAAAATCTGATAGGAAGAAAAACAAATCTGATAAAGTATAGCTGACAAGGAAATCTGGTTATTTCTGTGATACAGAACCATTCAATAATCAGAATATCAAGTGATGCCTTTATACTAAGACCTATTAAAACTTTAAGAATTTCGTATATTTTCTAGAACAGAGCATGTACCCATACAATACAACGTAAGGCCTATTTGACAGTGCTTTCCAAGTAACATACAAAATAAGCCTAATTAGTAAAAAACAAAACAAAACAAAAAAACCCTTCATTTGCAAACCAAATCTCTGAAGTTTGTTAAAATCCTCAAAGTTTTATTTTTATTTTTATTTTTTAAATATATATTTTTTTAATTTATTTCTAGGAGAGAGAGAGACAGCGTGAGCAGGGGAGGGTCAGAGAGAGGGGGAGTCACAGACTGAAACAGGCTCCAGGCTCTGAGCTGGCAGTCAGCACAGAGCCCGACGCGAAGCCCGAACCCACGAACTGCGAGATCATGACCGAAGCGAAAGTCGGACGCCCAACCGACTAAGCCACCCAGGCGCCCCAAAATCCTCAAAGTTTTAAAGCACGTGCCTAAGTAGGATTATAGATCATGTTACCTTAACCAAGGTAACAAGATTCTGAAGGCAGAGTGGTCATATAGTTTAATTGCATTTATTAGAATTTTAAGTCTTAGTTTTCAGTAGAGACTAAGGTTTCTAAGTAGTAACGAATTGTGAACAATTTCGATTGGCAAACTTATAAATGTCATAATTTCTAAAACCCAGTTTTTCCATAGTACAATCAAAGCATAAAGCATGTATCCTCAGCTTCTCTGCAGTGAGAAGTCAAAGGCAGGTAAGCCTTATATTTAGTAATGTTTTAGTATCCTCTTTTATTTGGAAAAGGCTTAGATATCTAGTGGATTTAATCTAGCCCATTATCCAAGTAGAACTTGAAAGTTTCAGACCACCAAAGATTTTGAAAGCCATTTTAATAATGATCCGTGAAATCTTTGAGACAGACAAAATTAAATGTCATTTGAAGCCGTCTTTTGTTGACAAGTTGCAAGAGCTACCACAAGCCCGTTTGACCGCCAGTAAACCTGGGTAGAATAAAAGTTTTACACTGAATGTTGACAACTCCCCAGTCCTGTCCATCTTCATTAAACCCACAAACTCAAAAAATGAAACTCCACGCTCAAATTAGCTTTCATATAGGATATGTTGGACCTATGTCCACTTAGAAGTCAGTTAATTTGTTCCCCGTTGTCCATTTTTGCCTGGGGCTCCAATGGAGAAATCTGAAGTGGGTGCTTGAGGTCCAGGAAGGGGTCATCTTTGCTCTTTGATTGCAAGGGTAGGAGGAGCACGAGCTGATGGTGCTGGTGTGGGAACCGGTGAGGCAGACTGCACCCATGATGGTGCAGAAACAGGGATGAGGGGAGAAGGTGGGGGCAGAGGAGGGGAGGTGTTGCCAGCAAGGCTGGAGGCAGATAATAAGCCCAGACAGAAGAAGGAGGATTTCTGGTTCCCAAACTTGTCAGCTTATGGGCACCTGGGTGGCTCAGTCGGTTGAATGGCTGACTTTGACTCAGGTCATGATCTCACAGCTTGTGAGTTTGAGCCTCACACTGGGCTCTGTGCTGACAGCTCAGAGCCAGGCATCTGCTTCAGTTTCTGTGTCTCCCCCACCCGCTATCTCTCTGCCTTTCCCCTGCTCATGCTATGTCTCTCTCCATCTCTCTCTCTTGCGAAAATAAACATTTAAAAAAAAAAAAAAAACAACTAATAAAACCTGTCCGCTTGGACAGATGAGCAGCCACATATTCTTTTTCCAAAAACAAGGAGGGAAAATAGGGAGTCCATGTCTGGCCAGAGGAGACTGGGAATTTCCTGGAAAGAAAAGTTTTGGCAGCTGCTTGGGAATATTCCTTAAAGTCCCTCCTCATCCTGAGGTAGATTAACCACAGACAATGGGCTTTGATTGTCATAGCCCTAGAGGAGGGTTGCTGGTGTCCCTCTGTCTCTCCATTGCATTCTAGATTCTATATGGGTGCTACTGATTGGGCTGAAATACTGTGCCATCATACTGAGAGGAAGCCAATTGTTTTTTAACCCATGGAAAACGCTAGAAAAGTTTTACCAAGGGAAGTTACCCAATGCTATAATTTAGGTAGCCAGTAGGGGGCAGTGATGAAAAAGAATAAAGCTAGAAATCCATCATGATTTAAACAACATTCCAACACGTGTAGTCTTTGCAGTTGGCTTCCCTAGGAAATGGTCCCTGGCTGGGTTTTAATTCAATCAGGCATTGCTTCCTCCCAGCTCTGAGCAGAGGTTTCACAATCAGAAGCAGTTAGACTAGGGATGAGAGAGAATCACGTTAGACCAGTGAGGAGGAAACCTCACACGGGAGTCTTAAGAAGGGCAGCTGTCCTAGTGACTTAAGTAGCAGTCCTGGGCCCAAGAAAGGCCTCTTTTTATAAGAATAGGAATAGAGAGGGCATCAGGTTTGTGGTTCTCATTATCATTTCAGCCAGGGTACTAGCTTCCACTCAGAAGGCAGGCTTTTCTGGCTTGTCATAGAGTAGTCACAGACTAGAGGATTGCAGCCTGAGCCATTGACATGACAGTGTTCCTGGAAAAGCCCCTGAAACAGAAGAGGGAGGAATTCACCAAGTTTGTATCGAGGCTCAAAGCCCAGATGAGAACACTGGCCCCATGTTGGGTGCCAAAATGAGGTGTAGTCACAAGTGAATGATCAAGAGAGATTCTTGAGAACCTTTTGGTGCGAAAAGGTGCTTTTATTACAGCATGGGCACAGGACCCATGGGCAGAAAGAGCTGCACTGGGATTGTGAAGATTGGTGATACATGTTGTAGTTAGTGGGCACGAGGGACAGCAGAAGTGTTTAAGGAATCTGGAAACAAGGCTTCCAGGATCTTGAGGGACCAGCTGCTGTTAAGATCTCAACGGGCCATATATTTGAAAGATGATGGCTAACCTATGTCTTGGGTGGGGTTGGGGGATGTTTATGGTTGTCAGAGGGAAGGAACACTACCCAGAGCAAAGCAATCATGGTAAAACATTAAAGGGTGTCGTTGAGGGAGCTGTGGGAAAGTTGAAATCTCTATGCTGCAGGAATCCTTCCTGGAGATGATGAGCCACAGCAAAGTCTGGCCTTTGTTCCTTTTTCTTCCATCACCCCTACCTACCTTTTCTTTCGGCAGGTACCTTAAATAAACTGGTTCAACTCAATATTCCATCTCCCTGTGGCCAGAATTCTGTAAATATTTATCCAGGACCTTCTATGTGCCGCATACTGTTGTAGGGCCTGGGGAGCCAGCTGTGAACAAACCAAACTCCCTGCTCCCTTGGAGCAGATTTGCAGTGGGGAGAGCTGGGCAAGGAGTAAGATCTAGTGTGAAACATACTATGGAGGTAAATAAACCAGGAAAGTGTGTGTGTGTGTGCGTGTGTGCGCGTGCGCGCGCACACGTACACATGATGCACGTGTGTAGGGAGGTAATTTGAAAGCCGGGGAAGCAGCAAGGGCTCCCCTGAGAGGGTGACATTTGGGGAATGACTTGCAGTGGGGATCCATGCAGATAAGCCGGGGTGAGGCTCAGGTCCTGCAACGAGCATGTATAGAGGCCCTGGCGAAGGGAGGGGTTGGGTTCCCAGGAACAGCCAAGAGACCCATGGCCCTCAAGGGGGACAAGAGAAACTGCTGAAAGGCAGATGGTGAGGCAGGTTATGTGAGGCCTTACGGGGCCTTGTGAGGACCTTGGCTTTGGCTGAGTTGGCAGCAATTAGAAGGTCATGAGCAGAGGAGTGTCTTATCTGGTTAAGATTTTTTCGTTGTTTCCTGTAACAGCCATAGAGACAGCCAGGGTCAAGGCCAGAAGCAGAAAGCCCCGTTAGATGGTGGTGTGGACTTAGTATGATCTGCAGGTGGGTCAGCCAAGCTCCCTGTGGTCTGCATGGCGCCCTCACCCTTGGATGGTGGCTGGTCTGTTTTGCAAACCATCAAAAAGAATAAAGATGAAAGTTCTAAATTGGGATTCTCGGGGCGCCTGCGTGGCTTAGTCGGTTGGGCGTCCGACTTTTGCTTGGGTCATGATCTCGCGGATCATGGGTTCGAGCCCCGCATCGGGCTCTGTGCTGACTGCCAGCTCAGAGCCTGGAGCCTGTTTCAGAGTCTGTGTCTCCCTCTCTCTCTGACCCTCCCCTGTTCACGCTGTCTATCTCTCTCTCTCCTAGAAATAAATAAAAATTAAAAAAAAAAATTTAAATTGGGATTCTCGTTTAATTTTAGAATAGAATTCAACAAATGGATATTTGGCCCTATTTAGAATGCTAAAAGTACTGTTGATGAATTGTGTTCTTTTCTGCAGGAGGGTTTTATACAGACTGCCTCATTTTCAAATAACTCATGAGGTAGGTACCATTGTCCATTTCAAATTATATTATAAGAAAAGTAATGCGCAGGATAAACTAGAAGTCGACTGGTACACAAAGGTGAGACGAGACCCCAAGGTCCTCTCCGCCTAGAGCACGAATCTCTATCCTGCACCCAAGCGAGATCAACACAGAACATTTTCTTCCATGCCTGTGTTTCCTCACTTACCAATCAGTTCTTGGTGCCTTTTCCATAGTCCTACATAGGACCCATCCGACAATTCCAAGGTAGAGATGTATCCTATTTTATTTTTTTAAAGATTTTAGTTTTAAGTGATCCCTTCACCCAGTGAGGGGCTCGAACTCCTGGCCCCGAGATCAAGACTATCACATTCCACTGACAGACAGCCAGGTGCCCCTGGATGTATTCTATTTTCAACAAGAACTGAATCTTGGGAGATGGGCAGAGTTAGTGTCATTTTATAAATGAGTAAAGTCCAGTTTAGAGAGCATTGCCCCATGGTTTGCAATGGTGTGGGATGGGCTCTCAGGCTACCAAGGGGCCACATGGGGAAATCTCCTCACCTTTTCTGATTGCCATCCCCAGGTTCCTACCAGTAAATAATCTGCTTTTATCTTATCCGATTGATAAGAGTCTAAAGGGAAATCTTTTAAATCCAGGAAGCAATTAAGCTGTAAGTTTCAGGATCCTTAGCAGAGAGATCATAGGAGTCACAATCCTGAGACACTCCCCTGTTTGCATTTGTATTTGTCATTTCTTCCAGAGGATATGATGTGGCCATGTGGCCGGACTTAGCAACAGTGAAGGTCATGCCTGGCAAAGAAGTTTTTTCCTCCTCTTATACATCTTGTATTTTCAAAATTGGATCCTAACTTTTTTTCTGAGTATAATAACAGTGTGTGTTCATCGTAACACCCTCACATACACACTACACGTGTATATACAATAAAATTTTCCACGTAATTCTGCCATTGCAGTAACACGCTATTAACTATTTAGGTCTGTCTTTCCAAGCTTTTTTGTGTGTCTGCATGTGTAAGTATGGATAGGAGCGTTTCTGTTTTCTACAGATTACTTGCTGTCCCTATTCCCCGATACCTGTTTGCATTGATGGACCACACGTCATGGCTATTTTCCGATGTTTTATTCTTTCTATGCTCTACTTCATTTTTTAGACTTGAGGTTACTATTAAAATGTTTTCATGACTTCATAATCTTTTATAGTTTGGAAGTACCATAATGTATTCTTGGTTAATTTGGTTTTTAATATTTTACTCTTAAAATGGACTCCCAACAAATGCATACATTTTAAATGCTCGGTTCTGTAACTCCTCACTCGGGGAGAAATTGATCAGACTTCTAGGCTAGAAGTCCGGAGAGCCGGGCTTCCTTTCTAGCTCTGCTCTCTCAGCTGTGTGGTCTCCAAAAGCAGTATAATCCTGTGATATGGATTATGTCACAGGGCAAGTGGGGTCCTCCGCCCGCCCCCCTCCCACCTGAGAGACAGGGTCTTGATGATAACGGGGAAAAGATGGCAATTCAGGAACAGCATAAATGCATGAAGCTGGAAAAGCAGCAGGAGTATTTGGGGACGGCGAGGAGCACAGTGGGCTAAGAATAAGAAGTTCAAGTGAGTTAGTGATAAAACTGGAAAGGCAGTTTGGTAGGATCTTGAATGTCAAGGAGAGGAATTTGGGCTTGACGTGAACCAAAGATGATAAAAACTCCACTCATTGCAGGCGGGAGTTCCTATAACCAATGCATCTGTTCTGTGGCCTGTAGTTTGTGCAACATTCAAAAGGTGTGTGTGTGTGTGTGTGTGTGTGTGTGTGTGAATGTGTGTATGATGGGGAAGGGAGTGGGAAGGAGAGGAGGGAGAAAATGAGAGAATATTTGCTTTGCATTGATAGAACACCCTGGAATATAATTGATGGAAGGGCACATAGAATCCGTTCAACCCAATTCCTTTGATCAACTAGCCTGGAGGGAAGGAGGACCTTGACACAGGACACACAGTTGGTGGCACTCACTGCTGTGGACACACATCTGGGCCACACAGTGGAGTGATGCTTTAGCCTCACTGTCCTGTCAACTTGCTGATGGCCTATGTCATCACGCCAAGTTTGCTGATGCAGCTTGGAAAATACTCTGAGCTTGGAATCATGAGGTCAGTGTTCTGATTCCATCTCTGCCCCTGGCCGAGGCTCTCAGACCCTCCTATGTTGGCAGTTTCCATATAGTAGCATGAAGATGTTCAATTAGAACCTGTGGCTTTTTTTCTTTCCCTACCCTGAGTCTGAATCATCCTTTTGTGTCTTTTGAGAAGCCCTTTTGCACCCATTAGCTCGTTTAATTATTTTTTTAAGTTTATTTATTTATTTTGAGAGGGAGAGAGAAAGCACGAATGGGGGAAGGGCAGAGAGAGAGGAGAGAGTGAGACTCTCAAGCTGGCTCCGCACTGCCAGCGTGCAGCCTGACACAGGACTTGAACTCCTGAACCGTGAGATCGTAACCTGAGATGAAGTCCAAAGCCTACCTGACTGAGCCACCCAGGTGCCCCTCATTTAATTTTTAACCAGTTATGGGTGTAGATGGAAGAGCTGTTCCTTGGTGTTACCAATGAGGAAATGAGAATCTGGACCAGGATTAAGTGACTTGTGCTAGGAATCCTTGTAAGTGTAAAGATATGGTTTATATCTTTGGCACAGAATGAGTAAAACTTGAAATCTATTCTGGACAACGATTTATCTTGCTTTTGGGAGGTTAAAGTACTAAGCAAAAGTAATGGGCAATAATGGATCATTTAATAAATGATCACGAAATAGTGCGTTATGAACTGGGAGAGTACTAATTGGATCCATGTCTCAGATTGTTGACTAAGGTGATAAATTCCAAGTGGATTGAAGATTTTTTTTAAGTTTATTTATTTTGAGAGAGAAAGAGAGTATGCATGTAAGTGAGTGGGGGAGGGGCAGAGAGAAGGAGAGAGAATCCCAAGCAGGCTCCATACTGTCAGCACAGAGCCCTACACAGGGCTCCAACTCACAAACCATGAGATTGTGACCTGAGCCAAAATCAAGAGTCAGATGCTTAAACAACTGAGCCACCCAGGTGCCCCAATGGATTGAAGATTTAAATAGAAAAATATGGAAGTCCTAAATGAACTAGAAGAAAACATGAAAGAATGCATTTAGAAGCTTAGAGTGGGGAATACCCTTCAAAATAGGACTCAAAATTCAGGATCCCAAAAGAGAAGGTATATAAGGTTGTCCACACTTAACCCCCCCCACAAAACCCTCTAACTGGCAAAACAAAGCCTATACCATAAAAAGTGGGGGAGGGGGGAGAGGGAACCTGAGGAAAAGAGCTGCAATACTTGTCACAGACTATGAGTGAAGGGCTAATAATGTCTCCAATATGGAAAGAACTTTTAGAAACTGAGAAGAACACAATAACACATGAAAGAAAGATATGCAAGAAACATGAACAAACAGTTCACAGAAAGGACACAAAAATGGCTCTTAAACTAGGGGAAGTTGAGGCTCAACTTTACACATCATAAAAGTAAATTAACACTAGGCTGAGATGCCAGATTGTTGCAAAATAAAAGACCAGTTGAACACCTGTTGATAAGGCTGTGGGGAAAGGCATTTTCACATGTGGCTGGTGGAAGTGTAGATTGGTTCCTATATGAAAATATCAAAGTTACAAACGCATATGCTCTTTGGTACGGCAGTTCAATTTCTGGGGCTTTAACCAAAGGGGTAGGCATGTGCTTGTGTGAAATTATGTGAAGCTATTCACTGTAGCCTTCTTTGCACAAGTGAGAGATTAGAAATGATCTGAATGTCCCTCAGTAGAGGATTAGCCATGGTGCATAAATACAGTGGAAAACCATGCAACTTTATGTGGAAAGATTGAACTAAAAGCAAACAAAATTCAACAAACATTAAGGTAGAGAACAATATATTTATATGTTGTGTAAAAGGGGGCTAGGAAGAATGCATATTATGTCCTTTTGTATGCATCTTTAAAAGTTCTGGAAGGCTACATCAGAAACTAATAAAAGTAGCTTTATATTCGAGGATGTGGGAAGTGGGTGGCAGAGAAAAGTGGGTGGCAGCCGGATTTTTCACTGTATATACCTTTAATATTTCTCCATTGAAATATGGCACATATAGAAAAGAACAGACTACATAATGCTCTGCTTAAATAAATCCTAAAGTGAACGCTGAACCCATTGTCCTGGTCAAGACATAATGCACTGCCTCACCCATAAGCCCCTTCTTCATTACAGTCTTCTCCCCCACAGGTGACCACTATCCACATGTTAGGATTATCACCTTGTTGTATGGTTTGATCACCTAGGTGTGCATCTCTAAATGATGATGTTTGTGAGTGAGTAGATTTATAGCTTACATGCCGTCTTGTAATGCGCTTCTTTGCTTACTTTGTTACATGTTACATGCCATGCATAGCTGTAGTAGTACATTTTCATTGTTGGGTTTGAGATTCTGTTTTGTAAAGATGCTACAATTTGTACATCCATTCTGCTGGCGCACATTTGGGCCATTTCCCGTTTGCGGCTATGATATTGTGACTTATAAGCACTTGTATTTGGTTGTTCAGATGACAAAAATCTATTTCTTCTAAATATTGGTGTCAGGTTCTTGCCCATAGCTCCCCAATTTGCTGAGCAATAGGATCATGTTATGTTACACTATTTGGTCTCTTGCCTTCCATTCTTGAAGTCCCTTCAGAGCCATAAAGGTGAAATGAGTGTCTCACTGTTCATAACAAGCCCCTTTCTACCACAGTGGAGTTTGTGTTAATGAGGTGACTTGCAAAGCACTGAAGGTTAGGAGCTGGTTGACTGGAGAACCATTTGTGATTAGAGGGTTGGAACTTTCAGTCCCACTCTCTAAGTTTCCAGGGACAGGAGTAAAAGTTGAATTAATCACCAGTGACCAATGACTTGATCATTCATGCTTATGTAATGCCTCTATTAAAAACTCCCCCGCAGGTGGGTTCAGACAGCTTTCCAGATTAGGGAAACTCATGTGCCACTGAGTTGGGTCCCAAACCCTACAAGGGAAGACACTCTTTTGTTTGGGACCTCACCCTATATGTCTCTTGTCAGAGCTGCTGATTTGGACACTTTAGTGTTCTTTGTAATGAACCAGGAATCTAGTGGGTAAACAAGCAGATTTCCTGAATTCTGTGAGCCACGCTAGCAAATTAAACCTGAAGAGAGGGTGGTGAGGAACTCCAGTCTGTAGCCAGTCGGTCAGAAACACAGATAACCTGGGCTTGTGATGGGATCTGAAGCGGGGGTCAATCTTGTGGGACTGAGCTGTTGGCCTGGGGAATCTGATGCTGACTTTGGGGAGAGTGTTACCAATCTATCCCAGCCGCCACAGATGAGTTCTGGTGTGCTGCCCCAGCCCCCTGCTCCCCCAGGGGAATCCCAAGGTGGCTGGACAAATGGAGACCACAGCTCCTGGCTGGGTTTGACAATAGTGTTGGCAAACAAACTCCTATAAACTCCTTGCAAGAGAAGCCAATAATTCAAGAGATGAGGGTTTGGAAAGGAGGAAGGGAGACATTTATTCTGGGTGCCGGCAGAATCCCAAGCAGGCTCCATGCTTTCAGCACAGGCACTCATATGGGTGTTGGTCTCATGAACTAAAATCAAGAGTTGGACACTTAACGGACTGAGCCACCCAGGCACCCCAGGCTCAAGACTTAATAACCACTTTTCTGACCACAAGATGGACACCTAGAGTTTGACAGGGAGAAGTTGAGGGGATGTGCAAGAGAACAGGCATGGGCTGTGCATGATCATGGCTGGGGGTCAGAATGTGTTCAGGGGATGATCGTGGGCAGGGAAGGGGATGTGTGGGGTGTGGTCTTCTGGCATTCTGTTGCTATCCGGGCTTTTCAGGTCTGGTAGTTGGGATATTCCAGTCACTGCAAAATACCTTCATCGATGCCTCAAGATCGTGTGATGAAAGACCAGCACAATGGGTTTTAGTTAGAGCATGAGTTAAGGTCTTGCCTATTTCTGGTTTTAGTTACGGGAGTCTGTAGTTGAGCAAGAGGGCTCACTAACATCGAAATTGAGTTGAATTGTAGGACACCTGGCTGCTATTGGAGAATTGCTTGGGGGTCCCCCTCCGTATGCATAAAAATTGGGTGTGCAGACCTTACAGGGGCTGTGAAAGACAACGCTCCTAGGAACATTTTTGTATATGTATCTTGGAGAACATGTACACACATTTCTGTTGCTTACATACCTAGGAGTGGAATTGCAGAGTCAGAGTATGACTATCTCGAACTCGAATTCATACTGCCAAACTGTTTTCACAGGGGCCATACCAACTTAGAGTCCAGCCAGCAGTGTAGGAGAGTTTGTTACTTCAGATCTTCATCAACACGGGGGATTGATGGTCTTTCAAACTTGAGCCATGCCGCCCGTGTGTTACAGTATCTCATGCTGGTTTTAATTCACACTTGTCTGCTCATAAGACAGAGCACATTTTCATGTTGATGGGCCATTTGAGTATCCTCTCTTGTAAATGTTACCACTTTTCCCCTCTTCGCTTCTTTTTTTCTCCCTTAAGAAAGGAATGCGTTGTTCTATTACAAATATCCTCTTCATCTCTGTGGTTAGTCTTCATTTGCCTCTCTTCTCACTGTTGCTCCCATGTTGCCTATTCATACTGTTCAACACCTGGTCTTTTAGAGCATTATCTTGGAGGTCTTTCCGTTATCCGTGCATAACAGCCTCTTCTCCTTTCTATGGTTACACTGTGTCCTATGAATTTCCTATAGTTCATTTAATTTTAATTAGACCCTATTGACAGATGTTGAAGTTGTTTCTATATGCTGATGTAAACAATGCTTCAATAAATAAACTTACCCTAATATATTTTTATCCATATTTAAGTAATTTTGTAGGATGAGTTCCTAGAAGTAGCATTTCAGGTCTGAGCGTAGGTACATTTGTTATTTTGATCATTAGTGTCAAATCTCTTTGAGGGAGGCTGCTCTTTACCTGAGCGCCTATTTCTACACAGTCTCGTCTACGAGGTTCTGCCAGATTTCAATGATTTTGCATCGAGTAGTCAACAATGGTGCCTCCAAGTAGTTACTTCAATAAAGTTGGGGTTTTTTTGTTTTATGATTGATATAAATAGTGCACATTTTTGGTGTAGAACCTGACAAACACTGATATACGCACACACTTGCAAAACCATCACCACAATCCAGATGATGAACATCTCCATCACCCCTGAAAGTGTCCTCCTGTCCCTTTGTATTTCCTCCTCCACCCCCAAGCAACCAATGATCTATTTTCCATCACCATAGATAGTTTTTTCTAATTTGTCCATTTACCTGGTGATGGACATGATGTGGGTGGTTTCCAACTTTTAACGATTTCAAAAAACCTGTTATAAAGCATTCATGTACAAGTTGGTGTATAGACCTATATTTCCCTTTCTCTTGGGTAGATACTTAAGAGTGGGATGGCTGGATTACATTGTAGGTATATAACCTTAAAAAATATTTGTTGTGTTTATTTTTGATAGAATGCAAGCAGGGGACAGCTAGAGAGACAGGGAGACACAGAATCCGAAGCAGGCTCCAGACGCTGAGCTGTCAGCACAGCTGACAGCTGTGGGGCTCAAATCCACAAACTGTGAGATCATGACCTGAGCTGAAGTCAGATGCTTAACTGATTGAGCCACCCAGGCGCGCCTGTAACTGACCTTTTAATAGTTCAGAAAGTGAACAATATTTGGGGAATCTCTCAAGGGTATAACGGAACTTTTGGTATCTTCCCCCCACTGCCCAACATTATTTTTAAAATTTATTTATTTTTATTTTTTTATTCTCAAGTTAGTTAACATACAGTATGGTCTTGGCTTCAGGAGTAGAACCCAGTGATTGATCTCTTCCTATGATACCCAGTGGTCATCCCAACAAGTGCCCCCATTAATGCCCGTCACCCATTTACCCCACCCTCCCCAATCCCATCAGCCCTCAGTTCTCTATATTTAAGAATCTCTTATGGTTTGCCTCCCTGTCTGTTTTTATCTCATTTTGGCAACTTTTCTGTAAGTTAAGTTAGGCCAAAGTTAAAGGGAAAGCTGCATTATGATACAGTCTCCTTGAAGATACTTTAGGAAAGAACAAAGAATCCAGATGAAAACAAAAGCTCCCCTGGGAGGAGTCCCACCAGTGGGTGACAGATGTGGGAATACCTGTCCAGCCAAGTTTCCACACGCACGACAGTCACAGCCATCTGTGCCACGAGCCACCTCTTTCCTGAATGGCCCCTTGATGCAGGTTGTAAGAAGATAATACTACATGTGGAGCTCCCACTTTATGCCAAGCAATTTCTCTATTCGGATTACCTCTGCTTTGGGGAATATGTAAGTGTTTTAGAATTGAGGAACTAGGGGCGCTGGTATTGATAGAACCTGGTGATTCAGTGGCAGAGGGAGGGGGGAGGGGCTGGTGCTGAGAAGAACTACGTTTCTCATAAAAGCCATCAGTGCCATTTATGGAAGGGACACCTGGAAGAGATGTGGATTTGGGGGGGGAGGGAGTGCAGCTTAGCGGGGGGGATATCAGGAGCCTACCTTTGGACATTGGAAGTGTGTGAGACACGTGAGAAGAGAGGCATATACAAATCTGAATTCCAGAGGCAAGGGACGGGGATTGAAGAGGCGTGCCCCTCACTCAGTCACATGACACTTGGGTTGTGTGTTTGTGTGTGTTAGGAAACCAAGAGTGGGAAACGCCAGTAAGCGCCCGTTGTCCCACATTATGTGGATTTGCAGGGAGGTGGCACTAGGGCTGAGGTCCTGTGGGTGGTCTCGTCCTTACCGCCATCCTTGGCTCTGTGCTAAAGCCTAGGATGAGCTTGGGGGGCGGGGGGCGGGGTGCTGCAGGGAGCCGGTCACAGGAGCAAGTCTGCTCGGCAGGTTTCTGGCAGTTACCAGGGATCTGGAGTTCGAAGGCTGACCTTGTCATAGAGGGCAGGATCTCAGTCCCTATCAGGCGTGAAGGGCACTGAATACTGTCCTAGCCTGCATGTATGCAAATGTTGAACGACTTTCCAGAACGGATTATAAAGGCCTCTGATAAGAATTTCTGTCCAGTTCGTGGGGTACCTGGTGGCTCATTCGGTTGAGTGTCCCACTTCAGCTCAGGTCATAACTCCTGGTTTGTAGGTTCAGGCCCTGCATTGGGTTTTCTGTGCTGACAGCTCAGAGTTTGGAGCCTGCTTCAGATTCAGATTTTTTTTAATGTTTATTTTTGAGAGAGACAGAGACAGAGCATAAGCAGGGGAGCAGCAGAGGGAGAGGGAGTCACAGAATATAAAGCAGGCTCCAGGCTCCGAGCTGCCAGCAGAGAGAGCTTGAACCCACAATCTGAAAGATGATGACCTGAGCTGAAGTCAGACACTTAATCGATTGAGCCACCCAAGTGTCCCNGTCTCTCTCAAAAATAAACATTTAAAAATTTTTAAGAAAAAAAGAATTTCTGTTCAGTTTGAAAGTAAAATTATTAAGTGATGATGACCTTTGCTCTTGTCTAATTCTTACTGTTTCCAATTAACTCCAAGTCAGTCTATTTGATAATACCTGCAATTTCCAGGGACAGATGGGACTATAAAACAGGTGTGTGTGCACACACACATGAAACCCAACCNTTGCTGTTGGGTAGGCTCTGCGACCCATTCTGGCTAATGAACTCCCTACGTAATGGTTTAATCACTTAAGAACAGTTACAGGATCCTACGGGGTTCCCCTTCTCTGCCACAGAACTATCAACTAAATTGATCTGATCATCGAATACCCTTCCTAACAGCATACTATACATTCTTAAGTGTACAAAAAACATCAAGATAGGCCATATTGTGGACCATAAAACCATTCTCAAAGGAATTCAAATGTTAAGGTATGTCTTACTGCAGTGAAATTAGAAATGCATAGTAGTCGGCCACCTGGCTGGCTCCGCCAGGGGGCAAGAAGCTCTGAACCTCGGTGCTAGAATTTTGAGTCTCATGGTGGCTGTAGGGATTGCTTAAATCAATTACCTTTCTACCGGTTTTGTTAAAGTTTCCTATTTGCAAATACTTTAACACTTCTGAATAACCCTTCTACAAGAAAAAGTCAAAAGTAAAGTTAGGAACATTTGAAGCAAATGAAAACACGGGAAACTGACGTATCTGGAATGAAACTAAGGCATTACTTAGAGGAATTTTGTAACCCCAAACATCCGTATTAGGAAAAAGAAAGGTCTCAAATCAGCTCTCACTTTAGAAGAGAAGCAGGAAATGAAACTCAAAAGGAGTTTGACAGCTTAGACTTAATGAATACATGCTTGAGAAACAGAAACTAAAGCTCGCTTGAGAAGACTGATAACCCGAATAGCACTAAATCTATTAAAACAAATTTGTAGTTAAAAAACACCCATGAAAACAGTCTTGGAGCCTCGATGATTTCACTGGTGAATTCTACCAGACATTTAAGAAATAACATCCCTACGCAAATTTTCAGAAATTGAAGAGGAGGCAATACTTGCCATTTCTATATGGCTAGCATTTCTGTGATACCAAAGCAATTGAAAAAAATTACAAGAAAATACTATACCACAAATATCTCACATGAATATAGCTGTCAAAATTCTTACCGTGTTAGCAAAACAAATCCAAGAGTGTATAACAAGGGTACTGCACTGAGATTTATCTAGGAATTCAAGGTTTAACATACAAATATCCATGCATTTCACCATATTGAAAGACAAAGGGAAAAGCGTCATCATCTCAATAGATGCAGAAAATGCATTTGACAAGATCCAAGGTCCATTCCTGCTTTAAAAAAAAAACAAAACTTTACACATACTAGGAATCCTCAATCTGACGATGACCTCTTTAAAAGAAAATAATAAACAGCTTCTAGCTGACATCATGTATGTGGTAGAAGATCGGTTGCTTTCCTCCCAAGATTAAGAACAAGTCAAGGGTATGTGCTCCTAACAGTTTTATTCAACATTGTACTGGAGAGCAATGTTGAGGCCACTGCTCTTTCAGAAAGGAGCCCTTGTGTCTGAGCAGCATAGAGGGTGAACTGAATGCTGACTGGTGGCCAGTCCAAAGGTACTGAAAATTAGGCAGCAGGCAATTGTGGTAGACCTCATAGATCTTAGTTATAAGGACAAATAGGGGTGATCCGTTTGACTCTTCCATTGGAGGGAGAAATCTATTGATAAACGATTTTTGATTTCCCCCTTGCATATGAAAACTTTCTCTGTATTTTAAATGTCTGTGAATAGATTAATGCAACCCTGGAGAGGCAAATGAGCATTCATGTTCAATAGACCTTCTGAGGCTATACGCATGATAGGTATAATACTTTATTAGTAACCATGTTGACATTAATGGTTAATATCGGTAATAATGCCTAGCAGCTACTATAGGCCAGGTTCTGGAGCTGTCGCAGAATCCTATCTGAAGTAAATAGTATTATCTGAGAGGTGCAGGTACTGAAGCTGATGGGAATGATATAAAATAATCAAGAGTGGGGAGAGGCAGAGACAGGACTGGAACACAAATGCCTCAGAGAGCAAAACTGGTGCTTATCAGTGCTACTCAGCATGGCCTCCTTACAACTTTGAGTGTGATGGATTCCAGCCTTTGCTTATGGCCACGCAGAGAGGCAGGGGGAGGGAGAAAAAAGACCCAGGTGCTTCAGAACAATTGGTTCTTTCTTAGATTCTTTCCTCACCAGGCTTTTTCTTCACCAACAATTCCTTGTTCGTGGTTAACCTAAGAATTCTTGCCCAACACAGGGGGCTGCTATACTTACTTGGAGAATTTTTAAAAATCTGTTACTTTGCCCCAGAAAGTGAGTGCTGGGGGTCCTTTGGGCAGGGAGTATGCTAACTCAGAATCCCTAACTCAGAGAAAGCTGGAGAAATCCTATGATGCAAAGGAAACTACAGTGAGCTAGCGAAGAGTTGGCGGTGGCCGGAGGGAAAGCCCGGGAAGCCCAGGAGAATTTAAGGAAAGGGCCTTCGTGGAAGGCGCTGACCCCCTGACCCTCTCACTCTTGCCCTGGGAAGCCCCACTGTTACCATCACTCTCATTCTTCTCTGTGGGCTCGGGTGTTTTTTGTTTTTTTTTTTTTTAACTTTTTACTAGCCCTTCCCACAGCCTCATAGTCCCGGGAGCATACTAGAGCCAGGACTGTATCAGCTGTGACCTCCATTTCTACTTTCAGGCTGTGGTTTGATCACCCCCTCTGAAGCCACTAGCAGCTGGCCATATTGCTTTCTGCCTATACCTCCCGGTCTCTTCCAGGTACCTTCATCGTCTTGGGTTAGCTCAGAACTCGGTTCCTGATAATCACCCAGGGCGTCCCCAGTGTCCAGAGGACTGGCTCATCCTGTATCTGGCCTCGCTGTGTCTTCCTCCTCTCTACCTTAGCGGCCCTCTTAGTCAGGTCCCCTTGCAGAATGTGAAATTACACAGAAGTTCTTGCTGCAAGGGTGACCTTTTACCTTCTCTACACACCCCCCTCCCAGCTGCCGCACTCACACCTGCTCTACAATAGCATTTCAATTTCTGGTTCCTCAACTCTTCCTTATTTGCCCACTGCCTGTTTCGTCAGCCTCCTTTGTCTCCCTATCCAGTGTGGGTGTTGTGTTTGACCATTTCTCTGCCCTCATGATCATCCTCCTTTCTTCTTACCCTTGGCTTTCTTTTCAGGAGCCTAATCGATTTCCCATCACAGGTTAAGGCAGCTGAAAATTTCCTGTAGCGTGTGCACGAGCTGTTCAAATAGTGCTGGAAAAACAAAAACCTCGGTCATGTTGCTTGACTTCATCACAGACTTACATGATCAGTCTTCGGTCGGAACCCGGATGTTTGCTGCTGCTTTTAGTTATGGGTCTTGTAAAAATGTGTGAGAGTGAGAGCATGTGCACACAAGTGGCGGAGGGGCAGAGAGAATATCCCAAGCAGGCTCTGCACCGTCTGCGTAGACCCCCACATGGGGCTTTGTCTCATGATCCGTGAGATCATGACCTGAGCCAGAACCCAGAGTTGGACACTTAACCGACTGAGGCACCCAGGCGCCCCTGCTGCTGCTTTCATCTACCCCTACTCACTGTGGTACCCTCCCCGCCATCGGGGGTTGTCCTTTGCACCTTCATCTTCCTGTGCCAGGACTCCCCCAGTGACCTAGGCTTCCACTTCTCTGAGAAGACTGTGCTGTGAGTTTTCCCGTCCCTCAGTAAGACTGTCCTGTCCACCCCAAGCACCTCCCTATCCTCCTCTTCAAGAAGCCTTCTTCCTCTGTTGCATCTTCTTCCCCACCCCCTAAGTCGACCGCAGTCTAACCTAAGCCTCCTGGTCCTGAACGCAAACAAAGCTCGCTCCTTCTTTCTCCCCTCAATGTGCCTTTCTACCAAACACTGCCGGGACTTCCACTGCACACATCTCTTCCTTTCTGGCTTGTATTATAATCTGTTTTCATAGCTTGAATCTCCTATCTTCGTGAATACAAGGTTTTTGATCAGCTTTGTATATTTTGTTTACCCCACCCCCCACCCCAGACTAGATAATGGAAGTAGCATTTATCCTTTCCCATGAATCCCTGTGCCCTGCAGGATGGAGCTGAGTTGGTCTTTTTTTCAAAAATATTTTTAACATTTATTATTTTTTTTTTGAGAGAGAGGGACATTGTGTGTGCATACTAGTGGGAAGGACCAGAGACAGAGAGACAGGATCTGAAGCAGGCTCTAAGCAGTGAGCCCAGAGCCCGACGTGGGGCTCAAACTCCTAAACCATGTGATCATGACCTGAGCCAAAATCAGGAGTCAGATGCTGAACCGTCTGAGCCTCCCCAGGTGCGCCCTGAGGTTGGTCTTGAGACCACAGGTGAGCACAGGGATTGTGGCAAGATAGCTTCACATCTTGGTGGAAATTACCTCAGGAAAATGAAAGGAAGGGCCACTTTCATAAAGCTGGAATCCTCAGGGCAGGGATGCTATGGCGGGTGGCTTGGGAACCGTTGTCAAATCGCTCATTTCTGTACTGACGGCTGGAAGAGAGAATGAGTCTTCTCTGTAATGTGAATAACGCACAGTAGCATGTTTGGAAAGCACGAACTTCTAACTGCGTCAGAGAGGCGATTGTGTTGAGCTGGAAGCATGTTAAAAAAGATACAACAGGCATGCATTGTGTTCAAATCAAGAAATGTAAATATCCTGGATAAACAGATCTTTTTATTATGAGAATTAACTTACATGAAGTAATTCTGTGATTCAACAGATTTTTATTTGAGTTCCTGTTACGAGCTCTGGGCGCTAAGGGAACAAAAGAGAGTCCCTGCCCTTATGGTCAGGGAAGTCCTGGCTGAGGAAGGGACATTTGAGGAAAAGACCCAAATGAAATGAAGTATGAGGGTAGAGGGGACAAGAGTATCCACAGGAAGGAAAGCTGTGTGTGCAAAGGCCCTGAGGCCTTTGCGAGATGCTAGAATATGTGAGGAATAGCAAGGAAGCAAATGATAAAAGAGCAGAATCCGGAAGAGGAAGAATGTTGGTTGAAGGTCAAGCCACAGAGCAGAATGAGGAAGAGGAAGAATGTTGGTTGAAGGTCAAACCACAACTGGGCCAGTTGGGCCTAGTGGCCAGGCTGGGGACATCATGTGTAAAAGCACTTTGAAAATCTCAGTTGCTGCTAAAAGGATTGAAATAGAATTAACTTCTTAAATTATTTGATAAATCAATAAAATAGAATTGCTTTCTCCGGTTTATCTTACACCACTACTAAGGGGAGAGACTGTTGTCCTACAACCCTGGTTACTCCCCTGGGAAGACACCATGGGCTGGTCACAGGGTCTGTCGTTGCAGATTTCAGCAGGACGTGACCACCTCTCTGTCCTGTAGAAGGAGTCCTCTGCTTATTAGGGATGTTAAGTGAACATATTCTTCTTGTTACTGTTTGTCATTTGACTCGACTTGTGGTGCCTTTTGCCCTACTGAAGTGCTTCATTTTTTTACTGTTAAATCTCAGGGGGTGTTGTTTTATATACAGCATCTGCATGTGCTCACTTCCGCAGCACATATACAGCATCTGCGTTTCTTATCTTTAAAGGATCACTTATTCCTTTAAGCAATACAAAGATCCTTCATTTTTCTAATATACATTATATATATTTAAATATAGCATTCATCTAACATGCAATGATTGTTATGTAAATTTTAAAAACACTTCTGTACTGAGAGTAAGTTTTTTTAAAGCCATTTTAATTTTAATGTTTATTCATTTTTGAGAGACAGAGGGAGAGAGAGAGGGAGACACAGAACTTCGAAGCAGGCTCCCGGCCTGAGCTGTCAGCACAGAGCCTGACGTGGAGCTGGAACTCACAAACTGTGAGGTCATGACCTGAGCCGAGGCCAGAGGCTTAACCGCCTGAGCCACCCAGGCGCCCCTATACTGACAAGTTTTAATCAATTTGGATTTGTATAAGGCACAAGGTATGGATATAACTTCTGTCTTCCACATGCATAGCCGACTATGTCAGATGTTAAATATGTCTCTTGCTGGGTATAGTGACACGTATTATTCAGAAGTGAAAAATAATGAAGTTTGAGTTTTCTTAAAGGCCAAGCGAGCTGTACACTAATCTCAAAAATATTTTTGAGATCTTGCTAAATGCAAGGCCTGTGAATGATATCCATGGGGATAAGATGTGCTTCCCTCTGCCAAAGATGGGGTGCACGCATTAAGTGGCCCTCTTCTCCACCTCCTGTGCTGGTGTGGGCAATTAATAACGCTAAGTCTCTGTTTTCTCATCTGTAAAATGGGGATAATAACTTCATAGGATTGCTGTGGAACTAAATAAGACATTTAGCATGTCTACCTCTTAAAAAGCACTGAACAAGTGTTTGTTAACAAACACTTCCAGCTGATTTTATTAACAGCATAGTAGTTCCCTCCATGTTCTCAGGTTCTGAGAGCACTTAGCCCTCAGTAGAGATTTGCTGAATGACCAAATGAATGATGGTTTCTCTGGTACCGTGGTTTATCCACTGTTTTTT
This sequence comes from Crocuta crocuta, assembly GCF_008692635.1. Taxonomy (NCBI): domain Eukaryota; kingdom Metazoa; phylum Chordata; class Mammalia; order Carnivora; family Hyaenidae; genus Crocuta; species Crocuta crocuta. Next base: position 14,025,629 of record NW_027527920.1, on the reverse strand, counting down.
CAAAGGGAAAGAAAAAAGTTGAGTTAGATCTCAATAACAATAACATTTTGTAGAGCATTTATTTTTATCCATGTGTTGGCTGCACTGTTCTGAGGACTTTCCATATATTTTTCTTTTTTTTGCAGTGATTCAACAACTCTATACATTATTCTGTGCTCACCCCAAGTGTAGCTACCATGTGTTGCCCTGTGATGGTATTACGATTACCACTGACCGTATTCCCTATACTGTACCTTTCATCCCTGGGATTTACTCATTTCATAACCAGAAGCCTGTAGTTCCCACTCCCCTTCACCATTTTGCCCTTCCCCTCCTTTCCCCCCCGGCAGCCACCAGTTCTCTGTATTTATGTGTCTGCCTCTGCCTCGTATATTTATTTATAAAGATTTTAGTGTATGTAATCTCTACACCCAACATGGGACTTGAATTCACAGCCCTGAGATTAAGAGTCACACACTCCAGCTGAGCCAGACAGGTGCCCCTCCCTGTTGCATTTTGTAGATTCCACATGTAAGTGAAGTCACATGGTATGTGTCTTCTCTGACTTAATTCACTTACCATAATCCCTGATAGCCCTGCCCATGCTGTTGTGAATGGCAAGATTTCATTCTTTACTATGGCTGAGTCATACTGCATTGTGTGCACCACAATTTCCTTGTTCATCTATTGATGGACACTTAGGTTGCTCCCATATCTTGCCTACTGTAAATAATGCTGCAATAAACATAAAAGTGAGTAGATCTTCTCAAATTCGTGTTTTTGTTTTCTCTGTACATACCCAGAAGTGGATGGACTAGATCCTGTGGTACTTTTGATTTTAGTTCCTTGAGGAATCTCTCTACTGTTTTCCACAGTGGCTGCACGAGTTTACCTTCTCGCCAACAGTGTGAAAGCGTTCTTTTTCCTCCACATTCTTGCCAATGCTTGTTATTTCTTGTCTTTTGGATTTTAGCCATTCTGATAAATGTGAGGTAATATCTCATTGTGGTTTTGATTTGCATTCGATGAGTGATGTTGAATATCTTTTCATGTGTTTGTTGGCCATTGGTATGTTTGCTTTGGAGAAATGGCTATTTGCCTATTTTTTAGCTGTTTTTAAAAAAATATTTAATGTTGATTTATTTTTGAGAGAGAGAGAGAGAGAGAGAGAGAGAGTATGAGTGGGGAGGGGCAGAGAAAGAGAGAGAGACACAGAATCCAAAGCAGGTCCCATGCTCTGAGCTGTCAGCGCAGAGCCCAATGCAGGGCTCAAACTCACAAACTATGAAATCATGACCTGAACCAAAGTTGGACGTTTAAGCAACTGAGTCACCCAGGTGCTCCTACCCTTTTTTTTTTTTAAATATTGTGTGAGTTCTTTATATATTTTGGATATTAACCTTTTATCAGGTATACAATTTGTAAATATTTTCTTCCATTCAGTAGACTGCCTTTTTATTTTGTTGATGGTTTACTTTGCTATGCAGAAACTTTTTAGTTTGATGTGATCTCCCTTGTTTATTTTTGCCTTTTTTTTGCTATTACTTTTGGTGTAAGATAAAACAATTATTGCCAACATCTATGTCAAAGAATTTGCTATTTTGTTTTCTTTTAGGAGGTTTATGGTTTCCTATCTCACATTTAGGTCTTGAATCATTTTGCGTTTATTTTTGAATATGGTCTAAGATAATTGCCCAGTTTTTTTTTTCATATAGCTGTCCAGTTTTTTCCAGCAGTATATACTGAAGAGACAGTCTCCCCCCCCGACCCTGCCTTGTATATTCTTGTGTTAGCTTCAAGCCCCTGGTCTCCACCTGATTATGCAAACAAGTAAAGAAATACTCCATGCCTAAGAGCAGGCCTGTGAATGAGGAAGATGGCCTACAGGATGTCTTTGGGTTGGGATCTCTCTCTTTTTTTTAATATATATAATTTATTGTCAAGTTAGCTAATAGAGTGTGCTCTTGGTTTTGGGGGTGAGGTCCTGTGATTCATCACCTACATACAACCCCCAGTGGACTGGGATCTCTTGCTGCCATGCAAATGATGTTTACAAAGAGTCCTCTCTTTAAAGTGAAAACAGGGACACCTGGGTGGCTCAGTTGGTTGAGTGTCCACTTGTTGATTTCAGCTCAGATCATGATCCCAGGGTTGTGGGATCAAGATTGTCATTGGGCTCCCCACTGAGTATGGAGTCTGCTTAAGATTCTTTCTCTCTTTCTCTCTCTCTCTCTCTCTCCCCCTCNCTAAAATAAAAAAAGAGACAGAAATTTATTAAACAAGATTATTTAAATGCTAAATATAATACACATTTAAAATGTTTTATTTTGAGAGTGCACACAAGTAGGAGAGGGACAGAGGGAGAGGGAGAGAGAGAATCTAAGCAGGCTCCATGCTAAGTGCAGAGCCCAACTCGGGGCTTGATCTCAGGACCTGAGCCGAGATCAAGAGCTGGACGCTTCGCTAACTAAGCCACCCAGGTGCTCCAATATAATTCCACTTTTTAAAAAAGTAACATTTCAAAAGTATTTGCTTGAGGGGAGCCTGGGTGGCTCAGTTGGTTAAGCATCGGACTTCGGCTCAGGTCACAGTCTCATGGTTGGTGATTTGAAGTCCTGTATTGGGTTGTCTGCTGTTAACACAGAGCCCTCTTCAGATCCTCTGTCTCCCTCTCTCTCTTTGCCCCTCCCCAGCTCGTTCTCTCTCTCTTTGTCTCTCAAACTAAATAAACTTTTTTTTAAATATATATTTTTTTAATGTTTTCTTTATTTCTAGGAGAGAGAGAGAGAGACAGCATGAGCATGGGAGGGTCAGAGAGAGAGGGAGTCACAGATTGAAACAGGCTCCAGGCTCTGAGCCAGCAGTCAGCACAGAGCCTGACGTGGGGCTTGAACCCACGAACCGCGAGATCATGACCTAAGCGAAAGTCGGATGCTTAACCGACTAAGCCACCCAGGCGCCCCTAAATAAACTTTTAAAAAGTGTATTTGCTTGAGAAAAAGCAAAAGAAACTTTTTAAGAAGTTGTTTAATAGAAGGAATGCAGTGATCTGAATCCTACACCTGACCCAGTCAGTGAAAGCCTGCATAAGCCTGGGCAGGCCATCTAGTAAATTTGTGGCCCACCCTTCCACCATAAAATCTGGAACCACCGGACGGAAAATCACTGAACTCTGTACAGACTCCACCTGAGTTGCTCACAGTCCAGTCTACACTCTTCATAATCCCTTCTACATGACGTAGGAGCTGTTCAGGTCTTTTCCATATTAATACAAAAGCAACACCAGAGCACTTCCTGATAGGACATTTCTCTCCCTTCCCCACTTCACAACCAAACTTTCTTTGGAGCTGTCTGCACGCATCTTCCACTTCTCTACCTTGCTTTGACCTCTTCTCTCAACTGATCTACTCCTTCTGCTCTTCTTAAGCTCACTCATAAACCTTTCAGACTTTTTCTTTTGTGACTTCCCAGCGGCATTTGCCAGTGTTGACCGTCCCTTCTTCTTTAGGTTTCCAGGACATTGCTTGCTGTTGACTTATTTTCTCAGAAGTTTCTTCCAAAGCTCTCCTGGGAATTCTCTTTCTGGGCCCTTCTTCAAATGTTACCTTCCTCAGGGTTCTGTCTAATACCAATTTCCTCTCACTCATACTCTCCCTGGGTCTATTTATCCAATGACTCTTGTTTCTAGAATTCCTTTCTGGGTCTGTCTCCTGGACTCCAAAAGTCTATGTTGACCTGCTTACTGAATGTCTCCACTTGGATTTTCCACAGTTCTCTCACGCTCCACATGTTTAAACCCGTGCTCATCACCTCTCCTACAGATGTTGACCTTGTTCTGTGCAGCTTGTCTCTGCGGAAGGCATTGTCGTCCATCCAGTTACCCAAGCTAAACATGTGGGAAGCATTTGTGACTCTTTGCTTTCTCATACTCAGTTGATGACAAGGTCTATTCTGTCTCTACTCCATCTCTAGAATCTTTGTCCATTTCTCCTCACCTTTAGGAGAGGAAATGTGAATGGTGAAGAGCACAATGGGTGAAACCTGGCTCTGTCCTCACTGCTATATGGCCCTGGGCAAATTGTCCAATTTCTTTCTGCCTCAAATATAATATGAAAATAATAACAAATAGTAACAATGCCTTGCTCAGGCTTCCTCTGTCCGGCAGGGTTCTGCCAGGTTGGCTCAAGAATTTTTTTTTTTTTAAGACTCTGAATAGCCAAGCAATCTTTTTTTTTTTTTTTTCTGGGACAGAGAGAGAGAGATACAGCGTGAGCAGAGGAGGGTCAGAGAGAGGGGGAGACAGAGAATCCAAAGCAGGCTCCAGGCTCTGAGCTGTCAGCACAGAGCCTGACGCAGGGCTCGAACCCATGAACCACGAGATCATGACCTGAGCCAAAGTCGTATGCTCACCCGACTGAGTCACCCAGGCGCCCCAAGGTTGGCTCAAGAATTAAATAGATACAAGACAGACTAACAGAAGGGGGGGAAATTTAATTACATGTACATGCAGGCCCAATAATGACCAAGGCAAGCAATTTTTATACTTTTTAGACAAAGAAGCAATAAACCTCTGAGGAATTGACAGGAGAAAGGATACTTTATGTTCGTGAGCTTCAGTTAGTAAGGAATTCTACCCAGAATTTGGGTTGGGGTCATAAATTAGTAAAAAAGTAACAAGATCGTTTATATAAATTTCTTGGCTCTGAATTCCCTATTTGGTGATAAGGATGTCTCTTTACATCCTGGTACCAGGAGGCTACCTTTCACATGGGAGATTTATTTCCTGCCTTCCAGCAACAGAGTGGGGTGGGGGTAAGGTCAGCATGTTCTTGCATTGGCTGTTTTCTTAAGTAACTTAAAATAGTATGCCAAAGTGGCACATTTTGGGGCAGCCTGCCTTTGACCTCTCCTCTGAAACTTCTTTGAAAGTTTGACACTTTAAAAGTTGAACTGGTTTGGGCGCCTGGGTGGCTTAGTCAGTTAAGCATCCGACCGTTTCAGCTTAGGTTATGATGTCACAGCTTCGTGGGTTTGAACTCCACATCCGGCTCTGTGCTGGCAGTGTGGAACCTGCTTGGGATTCATTCTCTCTCTCTCTCTCTCTCCCTCCCTCCCTCCCTCCCTCCTCCTCTTTCTCTTCCCCTCCCCCACTTGCGCTGTCTCAGTCTCTCAAGATAAATAAACTTAAAAACAAAAAAGTTGAGCTACTAGATTATTTTGTCTTACTGAACCAGTCTTAGTCCTGACAATATAGTAGTTCAACTAGACTCAGTTTAGGAGGGGGTGGTGCAAGTATGTTCTAAGTTAGCTTATTTACTTCTATAATCAGGTTATTAAATAAGAGGCATTTCTAAGGAAACAAAAGATATACAATGGCTATTGATTGGAGCAAATTGTAAACCAGTTTCTGCATTCTGAGGTCAGCCAGTTGGGCAGGCAGCTGTGGTCTGACGGACTTTGCGGGTTTGTAGTTTGAGTATCTCTGTGATCTTTCTGAGTGGCCCACCGAGCAGCAGGCTTGAAGATGGCTTATGTGCAAACTGTGGTGGTGATCTCTCTGCATGAAGCCATCCGGATTCAGTTTGCAGGGCTTCAGGAAGCAGGGCAGCCCAACTTGCAGTGATTCCCAGTTAGGAGGATAGGAGAAAATGGGAAATGTTAGTTTGGAGAGCCATAGCCAGATATTGAGGAAACCAGAAGAAGTCACTATCCAGTCCAGTTTATAGGCAGACAACAAACCCTCAGCGACAGAAATGGAAACTGATATCCACAGAGTTGTGCTACAAAACGCATTCTCTCTAAAATCACCCTCATTTCCTCCAAAGATAGACAAATTAATACTAGTTTCACTAAGTTTGGCCTGATTATTTACAGAAGTGCTGCAAGAATATCAATGGATCATATAAGCTCTTTTAAATCTGCTTTGCNCAAGCCACATACTTGCCATCAGACTGCCTGAAAAACCTATAGATTTGGTTTAATTCCTCATTTCTCAAAATTCCCCTAAATATTCTGAGGTTCCTGCACCTGCCGGGAAGTGACATTCTTTACTCACCTGGTAAGGCTGCTGGGAGCCTGTTAGCAAGGCATCAGGCTGTGTTTCCTGGGTGATTTATTGGCTTTGTGGTGTCAGCCTTATTTCTTAAAGCAGTCTGGTCATATAAATACGACATCCCAGTCAAAGCTTTGGTAATATACCCAATGTTTCCAATCGCTTTCTGTTTAAAGGAGAACAGATTCTTACTAACTTAGGCAAATAAATACATTGCCATGAAAATATAGGAATACTCACTGAGAGGGGCACCTGGGTGGCTCAGGCGGTTAAGTATCTGACTCTTGATTTTGGCTCAGGTCATGATCTCATGGCTTGTGACATCAAGCCCGGGACTGGGCTCTATGCTATCAGTGCAGAGCCTGCTTGGAATTCTCTTTCTTCCTCCCTCTCTCTCTCTCTCTCTCTCTCTCTCTCTGTCCCTCTGTCTCTGTCTCTCTCATGCACTCTCTCTTGCTCTCTCAAAAAGTAAAAAAATAAAAGGAATACTCACTGAGATTTTCCAAATTAAAAAAAATTTTTTTAATGTTTTTTTTTAATTTATTTCTAGGAGAGAGAGAGAGAGACAGCGTGAGCAGGGGAGGGTCAGAGAGAGAGGGAGTCACAGACTGAAACAGGCTCCAGGCTCTGAGCTGGCAGTCAGCACAGAGCCCGACGCGGGGCTCGAACCCACGAACCGCGAGATCATGACCTAAGCGAAAGTCGGACGCTTAACCGACTAAGCCACCCAGGCGCCCCAAGATTTTCCAAATTTTAGAGGGATCAGATAGGGAGAGAAAGATAAATGTTTTAGTTCTGCTTACAAAGGTATCATTTATCAGATTCTAAACTATCAAAGTCATAGTTAGATTAAGAGAAACCATATCCTTAAATCTAGAAAAACAAAGCATTTTTAAATCAATGTTTCAAACAACAGAAAATCCTGAAAAGGATAATTCTATTCCCCAGGCCATTCAGTCCCGTGTTATTCTTGTGCTTGAGATAGTTTTTCAATTACTTCTGGAAATTCCTACCCAGTGCAGTTTTATGATCTTACATTTATCGGAAACCTGTATTTGTCCAAAGTCCTTTTCATGAATCTCTCTGAAGATGAAACACATTTGCAAAAGCATCAGAGTAAAACAAGAAATGTAACTGATAAAAGACTTAAAAATAGTCAGGGCTAAAAGTCTGATGAGAATTCTTTATAATACAGTTGACAAGAAAACTTGGTTATTTCTGGGACACACAGCACTTCAGGATAATAACATACCAGAATATATCAGATTTTTAGGACTTTTATACAATTTGTAGAACATTTTAAAAAATTTTTTTAACGTTTATTTATTTTTGAAAGACAGAGACAGAGCACAGCCAGCGAGGGGCAGAGAGAGAGAAGCACACACACACACAGAATCTGAAACAGGCTCCAGGCTCCGAGCTGTCAGCACAGAGCCAGATTCAGGGCTCAGACCCATGAACTGCGAGATCATGGCCTGAGCTGAAGTTGGACACTGAACAGACTGAGCCACCAGGCACCCCAGAACACTTATTTTAATAACCTATCTACACAATGATGGGAGGATAAATCAATGAAATCAAGAGTACTCTACCAAATTTACCAAGGGTCACTAAGCCCAAGGAGCTAGTTCCACAATATCTCCCCCTGCTAATCTAAGTTGAGAGAGAGGGGTCCCTGGCTGGCTCAGTCAGTAGCGCATGTGACTCGTGATCTTTGAGTTGTTAAGTTCTAGCCCCACATTGAGTGTAGAGATTCCTTAAAAATCTATGAGAGAGAGATTCATTCATTCATTCATTCATTCATTCATTCATTTTCCCCATTCTTGCTCCACTGGATTCTGCAGACAGGGCTCACAGGAGACTGGCATGCTAAGAAATCTTACCTCTGCTGGCTGCATGTCAGATTCCCAGGATCTCAAAGCTGCAGAATGGTCAGAGAAAATACAGGGGAAGTTTATCCTGCTGACTACCCCAGTTGTTGGGGAGGAGAAATTTTCATCTGTCTTTCAAGCTCCTTCCAGAAGGTCTAAGAATTAAATTGACACAAGACAGCTTAACAGCAGAAGAGAAACCACAATGCTGTGTGCACGGAGGCCCAATACTGAAATTGAAACCCAAAGAAATGACCAAGGCAAGTGATTTTTATACTTTTGGACAAAAAGGCAATAAATCTCTGAGGAAGTGACAGGATAAAGAAAACTTAGGCTCACGAGCTTCAGTTAGTAAGGAATTCTAAACAGAATGTAGGCTGGGGTGGTACATCAGTAAAAAGTAATAAGGTTTATTTATACAGCCTTCTTGGCTCTGAATTCTCTATCCCTGGTAATAAGGATTTTTCCTTATATCCTGATACAAGGAGGGTATCCTTCACATGGGAGATTTATTTCCTGCTTTCTGGAGACCAAGGCAAGAAAGGTCAGTGTGTTCTTACAGCACCAGCTGTTTCGTAAGCAACTTTTATTTAAAATCAATATGCCACAGTGGCACATTTGGGGGCAGCCTGCCTTTGGATCCCATATAGGGTAAATTACCAGTATGGGTAATGTTCTTGGAACCACGCCTGGTTATGCAAGGATAGGTGTTAGGCAAGTGCTGATAAGTGTTGCTCTCCAGGTTATTTTGTTTTACTGTGAGTTACTCTAAGACACTCCTACCTGATCTCTCTGCTTCTGGTCTTCCCTCCATCTACACCCCATCCAGCCAAAAGGCAGGCACTTCTAAAGCTTGTATTGCCTTGCTTTACTCATAACTGCACTCACCAGCAGGGAGAAATATTTGAATTCCTTATCTTGGCTTAGAAAGATTTTTCATAGGAGTGCCTGGGTGGCTCATTCGGTTAAGTGTTAACTTTGGCTCAGGTCATGATCTCTGGTTTGTGAGTTTGAGCCCCGCGTTGGGCTCTGTGCTGCCCTTTCAGAGCCTAGAGCCTGTTTTGGATTCTGTGTTTCCCTCTCTCTGCCCCTCTCCTGCTCCTGCTCACGCATGCTCTCTCTCTCTCTCTCTCAAAAATAAAATAAACGTTAAAAAATTTTTAAAAATGTTTTTCATAAACCGGTCACCTATTCAAACTCATCAGTTGCTGATGCTCCAATTTGCGATCTGCAGTCTCCTGTAATCTGTCCTATTGAAAGCTCCCTCTCTCTCTTATTACCTTCAAAACTTTCTCTGTGCTGTCCCTCAAAATTCCCCATTTCCTCATTTATCTAATCAGTGCTTCAGGGCTCCACTTCAGTCATTTCCCCTGGGAAGCCTTCCCAGACTTCCCCATTCTTCCCAGCAAAGACCAGTTTGCCTATAAAGCTTGTGTGGGGGAACAGAGGCTCCGACTCTGGCTGGGGGAATGCTCCCTTTCAACCCCCTTGCATGTACTTGAGAGGGTAAGAATAGAACAGGTGTGTCCTGGAAAGTTGATGTAGGATGATTTTAACCTTTTTGTTCTTTGTTCTTTTCTTGTAGATCCTCTCAACAAGGGCAGATTATTTCTTTGAAGACCCACTCTTTTACGTTTGGGAGGCTGTTTGGGGTTCTCTTCCCGACATACACACAGTAGCAAAGCACATTTCTTGGTCTTAGACTCTTGTACAAAGTCCATTCAGTAGCTACTTGGTGGTCAATTCTAGGGCTGGAGCTCAGACAGCCTGGAGAGGTTTCTTCTGTCACTTTCCTGAGCCCAAAACTCAGCCCAACTTGGTCTCAGAGTCGTCCTATTTGAGCCCTTCCTAAAGTAGAGGAGCTGATGTGCTTAGCTGAGGTAGATTCCCTTCTCCTATCGCTAAATTAGAGTTTGTGTGCATTAGGTCAGTTGATGGAGGCCAGGAAGAGCGAGGAGAGTAACGTAGGGTAGACTAACATGCACATCAAGTTCACGAGCTATAATGTGGCCCTTGCCACTCCCTGGGTGCTCCAGAATCACGTGGCTGGATCTGGAATTCCGTCCCTGACTTGGGCATTGGGGAGGGCAGTGGCTGGGTACTGGGTGGGTCCCTGCTGGTTCTGAAGGCAGCACTCTTAGGTTAGCCTGGGCACTTTCATCATCATCACTGCAAACGCCAGGGCCAGACCATGGATCTGTTGATGCAGACACTTTAGGACGAGTACTTCTCCTGGCCTGTTTCTCCCGGAGGCTGGCTCGCTCTCACGGAGGTTTGGGCTGCCATCTGCAAGCTCTGTGGGCAGGTCTCAGGGATTTTTCCCGAGGTAGGAAAAGAACTAGAATCAGGGCCCAGACTTGCTCTCTGTCCATCCCACTGCGTCCACATCCTCAACCAAGTGGCTAAGTTAGGCAAAAATGTAATTGCTTTGTATAATAGTGTCTATGTTTATTAGATTGCCATATAGTATATTAGAGTTTAACTTTCAAAGTTTGTCTCTAAGTTACTCACTTGATTTGTCAGTAAAAAAACTGTTTAGTTATAAATAATATTTCTGGATATTCTTTTTATTTAATAGGAAGAAGCAGGAGGGAAAGAGTTTTAATGTTGTTTTCCTCCCTCTAAACTTAGATCAGCTATTGGTACTACTGCTTAATCTTGCTCTAGTGAGCTGAACATTCATACATGCTCTTACCAGATCCAGTGACACAGAAATCTTTTTAAGACTGAGCTATAGCTGACCTATGACACTATATTCGGTGCCGGTATATGGTGTTGTGAAAAATGATCACCATGGTAAGTCTACCTGACATTGTCCACCACACAGTTACAGAATTTTCTGCATTGTGATTGAGAACTTTTAAGACTTACTCTCTTAGAAACTTTCAAAAAGGCAAGGCAGTATTATTAACTATAGTCTCATGCTGTACATTACATCCCCAGGATTTATTTTATAACTGGACATTTATACCTTCCAACCATCTTTACCCATTTGGCCCACAGCCATCAATCTGTTCTCTGTATCTATGAGTTTTGTTTTGTTTTCACATATCAGAGTATTTGTCTCTGTCTGTCTGATGTATTCCACTTAGCAAAATGCCCTTGAGGTCCATCCATGTTGTCACAAATAGCAAGATTCCATTCATTTTTATGACTGAATAATATTCTATGATGTATATAAACCACACTTTATTCATTCATTGATGAATACTTAGATTATTTTTATACCTGGGCTATTGTGAATAATGTTGCAATGCACATGAGGGTGCATATTTCTTTTCAAATTGCTGTTATTGTTCTCTTTGGAAATACCCAGAAGTGAAATTCCTGGATCACATAATTGTTCTAATTGTTTTGAGTTTATGTATGTATTTTGAGAGCGTGAGTGAGTGGGGGAGGGGCAGAGAGCAAAGGGAAAAAGAGAATCCCACACAGGCTCTGTGCTGTGAGTGCTGAGCTAGACACAGAGCTTGAACCCTCGAACCATGAGATCATGATCTGAGCTACAACCAAGAGTTGGACGCTTAACTGACTCACTCACCCAGGTGCCCCTTTTGTGAGTTAATTTCTGTTTAGTGTACGGTAGTGATCCAGTTTCATTCCTTGGCATGTGGGTGTCCAGTTTAACCAACACTATTTATTGAAGAGATTGTCCTTTCCCTATTGTATACTCTTGGCTCCTTGTCCTAAATTAATTGACTGTATATATATGGGTTTATTTTGGGGCTCTCTACTCTGTTCCTTTGATCTATGTGACTGTTTTTTATGCTGACACCACACTGTTTTACTTACTGTAGTTTTGTAATATAGCTAGAAATCAGGGTTCATGATGCCTCTAGCTTAGTTCTCCTCACCCAGGGTTTCTCAGCCTATGTGGGGTCTTTTGTGGTTCCACACAAACCTTAGAATTATTCTATTTCTGTGAAAAATACTGTAGGAATTTTGATACAGATTAGATTGAATCTGATTGGGGTAATTTGGACCCTTCAACAATTCTAATTTTTCCAATCCATGAGCATGGAATATCTTTCCATTTATTTTTGTCTTCTTCAATTTCTTTCATCAATGTCTTAATATTTTTCAATGTATAGGTCTTTCACTTCCTGGTTAAATTTATTCTTAGGTATTTTATTTTTTAATGCAATTGTAAATGGGATTGCTTTCTTAATATTTCTTTCTGGACACTTTGTTCTTATTGTATAGAAATGCAACTGATTTTTGTATATTGATTTTTGTATCCTGAAACTTTACTAAATTTGTTAATTAGTTCTAAGAGTTTTTTGGTGCAGTCTTTAGGGTTCTCTCTCTATAGTATTATGTCATCTGCAAATAGACCGTTTTATTCCTCTTTTCTGATTTGAATGACTTTAGTTTCTTTGTTGCCTAACTGCCCTGGCCAGGACTTCCAGTACTGTGTTGAATAAAAGTAGTGACAGTGGGCATCACAGTCTTGTTCCAGATCCTAGAAGAAAAGCTTTCAGCTCTTCACCACTGAGTATGATGTCAGCTGTGAGTTTGTCATATGTGACTATTAATATATTGATGTATTTTTTTTGTACTCATTTCATTGAAAGTTATCAGAAATGGATGTTGAGTTTTGTTAAAGGCTTTTTTCTGTATCTGTTGCAATGATCATATTACTTTTATCTTTCATTTTGGTCATGTGATGTATGACGCTGATGAGAATGTTGAACCATCTTTTCCTCCCTGGAATAGACCCTGGTTGATCATGGTATATGATCTTTATATAGAATTGTTGAATTTTGTTCGCTAATATTGTGTTGAGGATTTTTGCAGCTATGTTCATTGGGGTTATTGCCCTATAATTTTTTTTACATGTAGTGCCTTGACTGATTTTGGCATCAGGGTAATGGAGGCCTTATAAAATGAGTTTGGAAGTGTTCCCTCATTTCTATTTTTTCAAAAAACTTGAGGAGGATTGGTTTAATTCTTTTTTAAATATTTAGTAGAATATACCAGTGAAGCCATCAGGTCCTGGAATTCTGTTAGGAGGTTTTTGATTACTGATTTAATCTCCTTACTAGTAATGGGTCCGTTCAGATTTTTTTTTTTTTTTATTTCTTCATGATTCAGTCTTAGTGGGTTGTACGCTTCCAGGAATTTATCCACTGTGTCTAAGTCGTTCAGTTTGCTGGTGTATAATTGTTCATCCTGGTCTCTGACCCTTTGTATTGCTATGGTGTCAGTCGTAACATGTGCTTTCACAGTAAGCTTTTTCATTACTTTCAAGGGCCTACGTGGAATTTTTTTCATCCTAGAAATGATCATGAAAGTCTGAACAGGACATCAAGGCAAGAGTCATCTGAAACTTCCCTTACTTGCCGCAGATCTGGAGATCCCTCCCAATTTTGCTGGACAGATACTGGATGATAGGAAAAGCTAGGGCACCAGGGCCAGAAATCTGAGGACAGGATGCAGGCACCAGCTTGAAAGGGGCATGTCTGACCTGGGTAAAACACACGTAACCCGGACGTCCCCAACTTCTTCGCCGGCAGCAGCCATCGTCCATTTCTACCCAGAGAACACCGTTCCCCTGCTCTGTGAGAGAGAGAGCTTTCCCCCAGGCTCCCCTGTATTTCAGAGACTGCCCGGACTATGGACACCTGTCTGTCTATGTATCCCGAGGTTGTGCTTGCCTCACCTGTGCTTCTTGCTCCACAAACTGCCTGGAAGGATCCTTCAGCTGTCACTTAACAGCTTTTGCAAGTAATTGCCATCCCTGCCTGAAGCAAGGAAAGGAGTTCTTTCCCTAGTAAACGAGGCACTGGGGAGAATGGGAAGGGTCACTTGAAGGCTCGCATTCTGCTGCCTCCTCCTAGCGTCAGTTTGCTTTCTTTGATCTTTGCCCTCATCTCCTCTTTGCCTACGAATATTTTAAAAAAAAATTTTTTTTAATGTTTATTTTTAAGAAAGAGAGAAAGAGACAGAGTCCAGTTGGGGAAGGGGCAGAGGGAGGAGGAGACACAGAATGTGAAGCAGGCTCCAGGTTTGAACTGTCAGCACAGAGCCCCACATGGGGCTCAAACTCAGGAACTGCGAGATCATGACCTGAGCTGAAGTCAGATGCTTAACCAACTGAGCCACCCAGGAGCCCCGCCCACTAATATTTCTGATACTGATGTCCCATGTGGGGCTCCCCTGCCCCATACCATCAATGGTAGGACATACAAGCTAGATGTCCTACCGTTAAACTCAGTTTTGACTCTATCTGCCTGGAGACAGTGTCAGAGCCCTCAGGTTAGGGGCTCAGTCTGACCAGACAGTCCCCCACTTACTTCAGAAGCCATTTGCAAGTCTAAGTGTCCCCGTGCGTCTGACCTACCAGCTATAGATTGCAGGTTCCAGTGACCCCCTTCTTGGGTTCAATTAATCTGCTAGAGCAGCGCACAGAACTCCGAGAAACATTTTATTTAGTAGATTATCAGTTTGCTATAAAAGGCTGTAGTGACAGCCAGATGGAAGAGATGCATAGGGCGAGGGCTGAGGGTGCCGTTTCCCCCAAGTCCCCATTTTCACCAGCTGGAAAGTTTTCTGAACCCATCCTCTGGAGTTTTTAGGGAGGCTTCGTTACACAGGCACAACTGATTAAGTCACTGACAATTGAATCAACCTCCAGCCCCTCTCTCCTCCCTGTAAGTCAGGTGGGATTGAAGGTTCTGACTCTGTAATCATAGGGCTGGCTCTCTGGGCAAGCTGGGCACATGTAAAAAGCCACCTCATTAACATAACAAAAGACACCGGGGTCAGTTTTATGACTTAGAAAGTTCCAAGGGTTTTTAAGAGCTTGGTGGCAGAAATGGGAATGAAGACCATATATATTATTGAAAATCGCAGTATCACACCCAGGAAGGAGGAATCCTCCCTTTTCCTCCTCAGCATCCCCTCCAGGATGATATCCCTTCAGACTCAACCATCTCATTCTGGAGCAGGATTTTGCTGTTGCCTTTGCAACTCCAAAATAGCCATGGAGTATTCCAAAATATAAATTTACTCCAGCACCAAAGTTGAATTCTGCCTCTCCTTTAAACAAAACTGTTGAGGGACGCCTGGGTGGCTTAGTTGGTTGAGCATCTGACTCTTGACTTTGGCTCAGATCATGATCTCCTAGATCAAGCCTCCACATCGGGCTCCACGCTAGCAGTTCAGAGCTTGCTTGGGATCCTCTCTCGCCCTCTCTGTCCCTCTTGTGCGCATGCACGCGTGCGCGCGCTCTCCCTCTCTCTCAAAATAAATATAAGAAACTTAAAAAAAAATGCTGGCAGGTTTGACACCATGTTTTCCTGGCTTCCAGCTATTAAGCTGTCAGAGTGGATGCATCCATCATTCTGTGGGTGCCTTGGGGACCTGATTTGTCTGGAGTGGGGTGTGAGTATCGCCAGAAGTCCTCTTGCACTTGGCTGAGGAATTTCACTGACTAGAAATCATTCTAAAGAAAGAGAAGTTCCGATGCAGAGCCACGGCCGGGTGGGTGAGGGGAGAGGGGGTTGGGAATTCAGAGTGCAGCACTGGCACGCTGTGCCCAGGTCCAGCGGGGAAGGTGCTAGAAGCAAGCAGCAGCAACTACAATAGCAACAGTAACATCCAAACTGAAAAAGCTCTTTATTTTGGTTAAGCCTAGTGTAACGCCCTGGGGCACAAAAGTGAAGGGAGCAATTTTTTCATCCGGGAGGTACCTTCAAAGTGGTCTCAGGGTGTCAGCAGGACCAGGTATGTGGGTGTGTTTACTGACACACATGACCCTGCACTTGGTCAAATGCTCTCCATTCTCATTTTGAAATTCCTAGTTTTTTGACAAGGGGATTTGTGTGTGCATTTTGCGCTGGATAAATTATGAAGCAAATTATGAAGCCAGCCCTGGGTGTCGAAGAGGGATCATTAAGAGATGGTTCCAGGCACTTGTCGCCGCTTCATTTGCCAGCAAGAACTAACGGGGGCTGTCCTGGTTGGGACAGCCTCTGGCTGCCGGTGTCACCACAGGGTCCCCTGGCAGGGCTGGCTCGGCACGCTCTAGCTCAGCAGCCCTGAGGCTTCTGTGGCTCTAATAGACAGAAGTAACTTTAGGGAGAGTGGGTGGCAGGGTCTTGACATGGTCAGCAAGGCCCTGAGCAGCCCACACCAGCTACAGTGACAGCTGGGGTTTCTCTCGGGAAGCTCTTTACTTGCCAGTGGACGGTCTAAAAGTGCTGCTCGGGAAAGGAGAATATGGCATCCCCGTGAGCACGAGAACATTGTGGTGCTGTCTTTATTATTTTTTAAGATTTTCTTTTATTTAAGTTTATGTTTGTTTATTTTGAGAGGGGTGGGGAAGGGCAGAGAGAGAAGAAGAGAAGAGAATCCTAAGCAGGCTCTGCATGTCAGCATAGAGCCCAATGAGGGGCTCGAACTCATAAACCGCAAGATCATGACCTGAGCTGAAATCAAGAGTTGGACCCTTAACTGAGCCACCCAGGCGCCCCTGATATTTTATACTTAAGTAATCTCTACACCCACCGCGGGGCTTGAACTTACAATGCTGAGATCAAGAGTCACATGCTCTTCTGAATGAGGCAGCCAGGTGCCCCTCTGGTGTCTTTAAAGGACAGGGAGAGCCCGTCCTGGTGTACAAGGCTTCTAAGGATTGGAGGCACGGGTAAACTTCTAAAATTGTCACTTTTACCTCAAGATTGGTGCAGCCTGGGGAAACATGGGTTCTGCGTGAACGGTGTAGGTGCAGTACAGATCACTTCACCAAAATCTGTGACTGAGGTAAAACCCCAGAAAAAAGGAACCCTAAGGCCCACTTCCTATTTTTGTACTGGGAATAAACACAGGTCTAGACCCTGGGCCAGAACTAATAATGAGTAATGACAATAACATTGTCCATTTATGTGAACCTGCCATTGTTTTAAATGTCACATATTTTGACTTAAATGAGCAAGAGCACAAACCTATGAGATGGGTCAGGGAGGAATTCTCCCCACTTTGCAGATGAAGAAACAGACTGAAGGTCTCAACCGCCCTGCATTCTGGAACACTGCAGCTGGAATGCAGGTGGATTCGAGTTCTGGCCTCTCCAGACCAGGTACGGAAGGGCTTGCTTTGTTGTGGCAACATGGAGCCCAGGTTAGAAACCTGGAGCACAGAGAATGCGTTTAAAATCCTTGCTAATTTCACTGAACCCAAAGTTAAATGATACTTGGAATCCAGTATGTAGTCTTCTGGTTGAGATGGCACAGCACAGAGAACTCCAATGCTTCGTGGTTGTTGGCGAGTGAGATCCTATTCGGGAAGACTATCCAAAACTTGGAAATGAGGCAGTGAGGGAGTGGCATGTCCTTTTAAAATTCTCCCATACACTTACAGCATTGTCTAACACCTACTAAGTCATCTGATTCAAAGGCATGTGGTCTTAGCCTATTATTTACCATTGATTAGGGCTCAGACTCCATACAGTTAATGTTACTTGCAGATTTTTGTTTGTATAGATGCGAATGATTTCTATTAGAAAAGATAACCTGGAAGCTTACAATTTATCTATCTTGTACAACATAAGCCAGAAGGTTTATTTCTGTATTCTTTTTTCCATGGATTATATGTTCACCAAATGCTCCTATCCTTGGAGCCAGGTCTGTGCTGCTGATTCCCTTAGTGATGTGAAATACATCTTTAACACAGGCTTGCTATAAACTTATGAGAACTTTTAAAAATTTATTTTAACTCTTGAAATTTATAGTTTGATAGCTCAAACATGTATCACTAAAATTTCACTTAGAGTAATTTATATTTTGGGTTTAAAAAAAACAAGTACCATAAAAATAAAATTTGTTACTGCTATTATATTCTGTATTGCTTTCATATCTTGGCTATTGTAATTAGTGCTGCAATAAACATAGAGATGCATATAAGTTTTCCAAATTAGTGTTTCTGTTTTCTTCGGGTAAATACCCAGTAGTGGAATTACTGGATCATATGATATTTCTATTTTAATTTTTTTAATGTTCATTTTTTAGAGAGAGAGTAAGGGAGGGGAAGCAGGGAGGGGCAGAGAGAGAGGGAGACGGAGAACCTGAAGGTGGCTCTGAGCCAACAGCAGAGAGCCTGATGCAGGGCTCAAACTCACGAACTGTGAGACTGACCTGAGCCAAAGGCAGACACTTAACTGACTGAGCCACCCAGGCACCCTGGTGTAAATTTTTGAGGCACCTTCATACTGTTTTCCAGAGTCTCTGCACCAATTTATATTCCCGCCAACCGGACACAAGGGTTCCCATTTCTCCACCTCCTTGCTAATGCTTATTTGACTGCTTTTGATTTTAGCCATTTTAACAGGTGTGAGGTGATATCTCATCGTAGCTTCAATTTTCATTTCCCTGATGATGATGATGAGTGATGTTGAACATCTTTTCATGTGTGTTTTTTTGTTTTGTTTTGGTTTTTGGTTTTTTTTGGCCATCTGTATTTCTTCATTGGCAAAACGTCTATTCAGGTCCTCTGCCCATTTTTAATCAGATTATTTTGAGGGTGTGTGTGTTGTGTTGTAAAAGTTTTTTAAAATATATTTTGGAGGGTCCCTCATTGGCTCAGTTGGTTAAGTGTTAGACTCTTGGTTTTGGCTCAGGTCATAATCTCACGGTTTCGTGAGTTTGAGCCCCATGTCTGGCTCTGTGCTGGCAGTGCGGAGTCTTCTTGTGATTTTCTCTCTGCCCCTCCCCAACTTGCTCTGTCTTGGTATCTCTCCAAATAAATAAATAAACCTAAAATATATACATATATTTGGAATATTAGCCCCTTATCATATATGTCATCTGCAAATATCATCTCTCACTTAATAGTGTGCCTTTTCATTTTGTTGATGGTTTCCTTCACTGGGCAAAATCTTTATGTTGGTATAGCTCCACTTGCATGGGGTCAAGTCCTGGTTTTACCACTAACTAGCTGTGTAACCCTCCACTTCTCTGTCCTCATCCATAAAACAGGGAACATGCTAATCCTCATAACAACCCTTTATGGTAGGTAGTAATATTTCTAAAGCCCTTAGTACAGAGCTTGGCACATGGCAGACATCAGGTAAATAATGATAGTAATAAAAAGAAATGATCCTCATTTTTTCAGGTTCTTTTTCAGACCTTACCCAGATGCATGCACTTTACACTCTCATAATTATAGTGTGCAAACAGTTGGTAACCTGTATTTTTTCTACCTGTAATCAGTCTTTATTTTCTAATTACTTCCTCATAGGTACTTTCTATGAGTCTAATTAGCTCTCATGATGATTAGGAGCTCTTTAATATTTCATAATGATGCAAGCTGCTTTACCAACCTCTTCCTCTAATGCATGCATTTAGATTCTTTCCAGTGTTGTGCTATGGTAGAAAGGCTACATCTTGCATGGGAGTGACCGAAGAAAGGGAGAAGTTCCAGAAATGTGTCAGGGGGCCAAAGATAGGAAACGGGTATTGATAGGGAATATGTTAAAAAGCACATGTAACCTCCCCCAATAAAATAGAAAAAGTAGGTGCTCCTTAAATAGGAACAGAGGTTGAAAGAGCTAAAGGGACCTTAGAGGTCAAAGCCACTGAATCTGGAATCAAAAGATCTCTGTCTGAGTGTGGGCCCCAGCCCACCAGTAGTGTGGTGTTTAGCCACTCTGCACATGGTAGCCTGCACATGGTGGCCCATGGGCCCTGGCCTGTTCGATGGAAATATTGAACTTGGAGAGCAGGGAGAACACAGCACTACCTGACGTTCTGCGGGCCTAAACCCAGAGGGGACGTTCTGCTTGCCTAAACTGCCACAGAGGTGGCGTTGATAAATTAGCTCGGGGAAAATGTCGCCATTCCTGGGAGGAGAGGGTAGACGGGAGAGAGAGTGCGTGTGAAACCCGTGGAAGAATCTAGTTCTGAAGCAGCGAGGTGAATAGTTGGCTGCTCTGACCCTGGATCCCTAGATGCCAAGTTCTGTGGCTTTGCCTGAGGCTGGCCAGGACCTGGTGGCCCAACTCCATCTACAAAACTGCCTTTGGCATAAGTTCTAGATACGGCAAATCGCAGCTGCGGAAGCTCTTGTTCCAGTCCTAGCTGTGGACTGGCCTCCGTCACGTTGCCTGTGTGCTCCTAGCAGGGGGGCAATGTTGGACACTCCCGGGTTTCTCTAGTCCAGGCAAAGGAAGCCCCCACTGATCACTATTTGTTCAAATTTTATAAAATTTTATAAAAATTCATGCATAGTTTGTTTGAACTCCATCATTTGTTTTTCTCTTTCTGTACAAATGAACCCTGGTATGGTGAAATCACACTACCATNGAGAAGTGCAGGGGCTCTCCCCATTCCATGTCATTTCCCTCCTGCTGCTCTCTCCTCTTTTCTCACCTCTTTGAATAATACTTACAGGATTTTAAAGTCTTTTTATTGTCTGACAAAATTACCTTCAGATTGCTTTTATTTTTTAAAACAAAGGTATGTTCAGACTAACAGAAAATATAGGGCTGCTTCTATCTTTTTCGAATGAGTGTTTTGTTTTCTTTGGAAATACCCAGAAGCGGAATGAGTAGACCCTATGGTACTTCTATTTTTAGTTTTTTGAGGAAACCCCCTACTGTTTTCCAGACTGGCTGCACCAATTTACGGTCTCACCAACAGTGAGAGTACTTGTTATTTCTTATCCTTTTGATCTGAGCCATTCTGAAGGGTGTAAGGTGGCAGTTCATTGTGATTCTGATTTGCATTTCCCTGGTGATGAGTGACACTGAGCATCTTTTCATGTGTCAGTTGGCCGGTCGTATGTTGTCCTTGGCAAAATGTCTATTGAGTTTCTCTGCCCATATTTTGCTGGGATTGTTTGTTGTTTGGCATTGAGCTGTGTGGTTTTTTAAGTATATATTTTGGATATTAACCCCTTATCAGATTTATCATTTGCAGATATTTTCTTGTAATTCAGTAGGTTGTCTTTTCTTTTTATATATGTTTTCCTTTGCTGTCCAAAAGCTTTTTGGTTTGGTGTAGTCCTAATTATTTCTGCTTTTGTTCCTCTTACCTGAGGAGACCTATTCAGAAAAACGTTGCTAAGGCCAGTGTCCATGAGTTTACTGCTTATGTTTTTTTATTTTTAAGGAGTTTTCTAGTTTAAAGTCTTATACTTGGTCTTTAATCTATTCTGAGTTTGTGTGTAGTGCAAGAAAGTGATCCAGTTTCATTCTTTGGCATATAGCAGTCCAAGTTCCCAAGTACCATATATTGAAGAGACTTTTTCCTCATTAAATGTTCTTGCCTCCTTGTCATAGATTAATTGACCATGTACATCTGGGTTTATTTCTGGGCTCACTCTTCTGTTCCACTGATACCTGTGTCTATTTTTGTGCCCATACCGTAATGTTTTGCTTACTGTAACTTTGTATTATAATTGGAAATCTGGGATTGTGATATCTCTAGCTTTGTTCTTCCCATTATTGCTTTGGCTATTCAGGGTCTTTTGTGGTTCCTTACAGATTTTAGGATTATTTTTTTCTAGGTCTGTGAAAAAGAGTATTTAAAAATTTTTTAACGTTTTTTATTTATTTTTGAGACAGAGACAGAGGATGAGCAGGGGAGGGGCAGAAAGAGAGGGAGACACAGAATCCAAAGCAGGCTCTGAGCTGTCAGCACAAAGCCTGATGTGGGGCTCGAACCCATAAACTGTGAGATCATGACCTGAGCCAAAGTTGGACGTTTAACCAACTGAGCCACTCAGGTGCCCCCAAAAAGATTACATTAAATCTGTGAATTGCTTTGGGTAGTATGGACATTTTAACAATATTCTTTAAATCCATGAGGATAGAATATCTTTTTGTTTCTTTATACTGTCTTCAATTTCTTTCCTCAGTGTTTTACAGTTTTCAGAGCACAGGTTTTCACCTCCTTAGTTGAATTTATTCCTAGATATTTTGTTCTTTTTCAGGCATTTATAAATGGAATCACTTTCTACATTTCTATTTTGTCATTAGTTTACAGAAATGCAACAGAATTCTACATACTAATTTGTATTCTGCAACTTAACTGAATTCACTTATTAGTTCGAATAGTTTTTTCATAGAATCTTTAGAATTTTCTATAGATAGTATCATGTCATTTGCAAACTGACAGTTTTACTTACCAATTCAGATGCGTTTTTCTTCTTCTTGTCTGATTGCTGTGGCTAGAACTTCCAGCCCTATGTTGCTTAACAGTGGTGAAAGTGGACATTCTTGTCTTGTTTCTGATCTTAGAGGAAAAGCTTTCAGGTTTTCACTGATGTTAGCTGTGTATTAGCCATTTATTATTTGCCTGATTACATTGAGGAACATTCA
Source organism: Crocuta crocuta (assembly GCF_008692635.1). Classification (NCBI taxonomy): domain Eukaryota; kingdom Metazoa; phylum Chordata; class Mammalia; order Carnivora; family Hyaenidae; genus Crocuta; species Crocuta crocuta. Next base: position 14,003,407 of record NW_027527920.1, on the reverse strand, counting down.
AAAGGGATATTCCTTTTCAAAGTTTTAATCATGAATGGATGTTGAGTTTTGTCATGCTTTTTCTGCATCTACTGAGATGATAAGATTTTTATCCTTCATTTTATTAATGTGTATCATCTCAGTTGATTTGAATATATTGACACCTCCTTGCATCCCTGGCATAAATTCCACTTGATCATCGTGAATGATTCTTTTAATGTATTGTTGAATTTAGTTTGTTAATATTTTGTTGAGGATTTTTACATGTATGTTCATCAGGGATATTGGTCTGTATTTTCGTTTTTTTTTGTAGTGTCTTTGTCTGCTTTTGGTATCAGGATAATCTTTTTTTTTTTTTTTAATATTTTTATTTATTTCTAGGATAGAGAGAGACAGCGTGAACAGGGGAGGGTCAGAGAGAGAGGGAGATACAGACTCTGAAACAGGCTCCAGGCTCTGAGCTGGCAGTCAGCACAGAGCCTGACGCGGGGCTCGAACCCACAAACCGCGAGATCATGACCTAAGCGAAAGTCGGACGCTTAACCGACTAAGCCACCCAGGCGCCCCATGGTATCAGGATAATCTTGACCTCAGAATTAATTTGGAAGTGTGATCGCATGAGCGCTCTCTCTCTCTCTCTCTCTCTCTCTCTCTCTCTCTGTGTGTGTGTGTGTGTGTGTGTGTGTGTGTGTGTGTGTGGNGTGATCGCATGAGCGCTCTCTCTCTCTCTCTCTCTCTCTCTCTCTCTCTGTGTGTGTGTGTGTGTGTGTGTGTGTGTGTGTGTATAGAATAGGAATTCTCTAAATATTGGGTAGAATTTACCTGTGAAGCTATTTGGTTCTAGGCTTTTTTGTTGTTGTTGGGAGATTTGATTACAAATTCAAATTTGTTACTAGTATTAGTCTGTTCAGATTTCTATTTCTTCCTGATTCAGTCTAGAAGACTTCACATTTCTAGGAATTTGCCCATTTTCTTCTAGCTTATCCAGGTTGGTGGCATATCGTTTTTCCTTGTGGTCTCTTACAATCCTTTGTGTTTTTTTGGTGTTGGTGGTAACCGCTTTCATTCCTGAGTTTATTTGAGTCCTCTCTCTTTTTTTCTTGGTTAGTCTGGCTAAAGGTTTATCAGTTTGTGTATCTGTTCAAAGAACCAGCTCTTGGCTTCATTGATGTTTTCTAACTTTTTTTTAAGTCGCTCTTGCATGCAATCTTTAGTATTGCCTTCCATTGATCACTTTTGGGCTTTGTTCTTCTTTTTCTGGTCCTTTTAGGTGTAAGGCTAGATTGTTTGAGGTTTTTACTGTTTCTTAAGGTAGACCTGGATCTGTAAATGTCCTCTTAAAGCTGCTTTTGCTGCATGCCAAAGATTTTGAAGTGCAGTGTTTGCATTTTCATTTGCCTCCAGGTATTTATTTCATCTGTCGTTTCTTCATTGACCCATTTGCTGCTTAGTAGCGTGTTGTTTAGCCTCCATGAGTCTTTCTTCGAGTTCTTTTCTTGTCATTGATTTCCAGTTTCATATTATTGTGGTCAGAAATGATGCTTGATGTGATGTTAGTTTTCCTCAATTTCTTGAAACTTATTTTGTGGCCTAACATGACCTATCTTGCAAAATCTCCCATGTGCAGGTGAACAAAGTTTGTATTCTGCTGTTTTGGGATGAAATGTTCTGAATATATTTGCTAAGTCCATCTGGTCTAATGTGTCAATCAAAGCCACCGTTTATGGATTTTTCTGTCTGGAAGAACTATCCATTGATGTCAGTGGTGTGTTACAGTTATTGCCTTACTGGCAACTTCTCCACTTACATCTTAATATTTGCTTTATGTATTTAGATGCTCCTCGGTGGGTGCATAGTTAACAATCGTTATGTACTCTTGTTGAATTGATCCCTTTATCATTATGTACTGTTCTTCTTTATTGCTTAGCCTTTGTCTTAAAGTCTATTTTGTCTGATAGAAGTACTGCTTTCTCAGCCTTTTTTCCTGCTTCCCTTTGTGTGGAATATCTTCTTCCATCCCTTCAGTTTTCCTCTGTATGTGTCTTTAGGTCTGAAGTGAGTCTTTTGTAAGCAGCATACAGATAGGTTTTTAAAAAGTTCCTTCTGCCACCCTGTATCTTCTGATTAGAACATTTAGACTACATTTAAAGTAATTATTGATGGGTCCATAATAATTGGGTGGGTGGCATTTCTGTTGTGCCTTCCTGTTGAGGGTGAGCCACACCTGCTCACACTCTTGTGCGCGGGGCTTACCCCCCTTGTGGCTGGGTCCAGAAGCCCTACTGCAGAGCTGTGTCTGTGCTTGTGGCTGGGGCGAGCCCTCAACTTGGCTGCGAGCAATGATTGGGTACAACTGCTGCAGAAGCACCGGTGAGCAGGGCCTGCCCAGACATGGCCAGGTGAGAGGCCTGGCGGTAGCTACTTTGGGCACGCTGGTGGTTGGGTTAGCCCCCCGCCTCCTCCCTAGGATAGGAGTTGCGTTTGGAGGGGCATCAGTCCTGGCCGGGGCTGCCCAGTGGGTCTTGGGGGCAGTAGTCACTTTGGGGAAATGCTGGTCTCAACTGAGGTTGTCTGCCCGGTGTGGCCGGATGGGAACATGCTGCGGTGGGGAGACTGTAGGAGGTGGGTTTGCAGGGGAATGTGGGCTGGGGCAAGCAGTGCTAGCAGGGCAGGTGGACGGTGTCAGAAGTGGCTTCTCAGGCCTCGAGGTATCTAGGTGGAAGGAGGCCAAGAGAAATGGCACCTGTCAGCACTCCTGTTCCTGGAGAAACTCCGATAGACCCTTGTCTCTCTGACATGCCTCCTAAAGTTGCCAGTAAGTCTTCTTATCATATAACCCTGGTGCTTTTCTTTTCTTTCTTTCTTTCTTTCTTTTTTTTTTTTTTTTTTTTCAAATAGTTTATTGTCAAGTTGGTTTCCATATAACACCCAGTGCTCATCCCCACAAGTGCCCTCCTCCATGCCCATTACCGCCCTCTCCCCCCACATCCATCAGTCCTCAGTTTCTCAGCATTCAAGAGTCTCTCATGGTTTACCTCTCTCCCTCTCCCCCACTATTTCCCCTCTTCTTCTCCCCCACGGTCCTCCGTTAAGTTCCTCCTAATCCTCCTATACGTGCAAACATGGTATCTGTCCTTCTCTGCCTGAGTTATTTCGCTCAGCATAACACCCACAAGGCCAGATTTCATTGTTTCTCATTGCCATGTAGTATTCCATGGTATAGATAAACCACATCTTCTTGATCCATTCATCTGTTGATGGACACTTAGGCTCTTTCCATGTTTTAGCTATTGTGGAGAGTGCTGCTATGAACATTGGGGTACATGTGCTCCTATGCATCAGCACTTCTGTATCCCTTGGGTAAATTCCTAGCAGTGCTATTGCTGGGTCATAGGGGAGTTCTATTGTTAGTTTCCTGAGGAACCTCCACACTGTTTTCCAGAGGGGCTGCACCAGTTTACATTCCCACCAACAGTGTAGGAGGGTGCCCGTTTCTCCACATCCTCGCCAGCATCTAGAGTTCTCTGATTTGCTCATTTTAGCCACTCTGACTGGCGTGAGGTGGTATCTCAGTGTGGTTTTGATTTGTATTTCCCTGATGAGGAGGGATGCTGAGCATAATTTCATGTGTCTGTTGGCCATCCGGATGTCCTCTTTGGAGAAGTGTCTGTTCATATCTTCTGCCCATTTCTTTACTGGGTTGTTTTTTTTTTTCCCGTGTGGAGTTTGGTGATTTCCTTGTAGATTTTGGATATTAACCCTTTGTCTGATATGTCATTTGCAACTATCTTTTCCCATTCCGTTGGTTGTCTATCAGTTTTGTGGATTGTTTCCTTTGCCGTGCAGAAGCTTTTAATCTCGATGAGGTCCCAATCATTTATTTTTGCTCTTGATTCCCTTGCTTTTGGGGATGTGTCAAGTAGGAAGTTGCTGCGGTGGAGGTCAAGGAGGTTGTTTCCTGCTTTCTCCTCTAGGGTTTTGATAGTTTCCTGTCTCACGTTCAGGTCCTAACCCTGGTGCTTTTCAAGCTTCTCTTTCTGTGCTGGGTCTCTTGCCGTGTGATACATTGTGCTGGCTCTTTAAGAGCAGGGGCTTGGTTTCCCACAGCCTTGTGCCCTCCTGGAATTAGGCCTCACTGGTTTTCAAAGTCAGGCCACCTAGTGTTGGAGGGGGTTGCCGCATGTGAGGCTTGATCCCCTTGCTCCTCTGTGGTTGTGATTTCCCTCCTTGTGAGTAGCCATACCTGGGGTTCGGCTCCCTTCCTGCCTTTCCGACGTGGCCTTGTCTTGATGACTAGCTGTGGGGCACTTTTCCTGCCTGTCTTCAGGTCATTTTCAGAGTACAGGTGTTGCCTTTGTGTGTGGGAAGGGGTGCACTCCGGCTCCCTCTCCTCTGCCAGCTTTTCTCTCTCCTCAATTTCCCATTTTCCTTTCTTTCATATAAAGAAGAGTTAGCATGCTTTTTGCACTTGACCATATATCCTGGAATTCGTTCCATCTCAGTGTAGGGAGGTCTTCCTCAGCCCTTTCTACAGCAGCAATGCATCCATTTTGTTGCTGTACCATAGTGCACACCTCTCCCTTGGGCCATTTACCTAGTTTTAAGTATGTTGCAATCATAAATAATACTGTGCTGAATAAACATGTACATTTTTTTGGAATTGTTGAGGATATAATTTCAGTGCAAGTTCCTACTAGAATTGTTGGATCAAAGGATAAATGTATCTGTAGATTCATTAGATATCTAATTTCCCTCCACATAGGTTATGCTGTTGTACAGTCCCACCAGCAGTGTCTGAGGGCACCTGTTTGGTCACACGTCACCAATATACCTATTAGCAAGTTTCGGAATTATTAATTAGCATTGTTTCTATTATCAGTGAAGTTAATTACCTTTCACATGTTTAAGAGCCTTTTTTGTATCTTTTTATGATTTTTCTATTCGTATCTCTTGTATATTTTCTCTTCAATTTTGTCCTTTTTCCCTCTATTTTAAAACTATTTATATTGATTGTTTAGTTGTGATACATGTTGGAAATCTTTTCTTTCAGTGTCATATGCTTTTTTTCTTCTTTTGGTCTGATTTTCCTATGCTTACGCTTTTTATACTTACGCAGTTAAGCCTATCAGTCTTTCTTTTTTTAATGGCATTAGGATTTTGAATCTTTATTGGAAAGTCTTTTTCTAAGCCCAGATGATTTAGGAATTCATTCCTAGATATTGTCTTCCATGCTGTCTTCTACCGTGGTATAGTTTCGTTTTGTTAAACTTTGACTTGGGGACTTGCTACCATGCTGGTCAGAAGTTTGTGGATTTGTGTTCTTCCTGCATAACCCTTCCTTCCCTCCTCCCGTTGACAAGTGCTGGACCTAATTGCTGTCTGAAAGCACCTGTCTATTTCTGGTCACTCTCCCTTTATCCTTCACAGGAGCTATCCCCAGTAGTCACCTTGCATGCTCCTCTCCGATCCAGTGCCTGCCGCTCAGGGGACCTGACCTGCCACTTTGAGGTCGCTGGAATTGAGCACCAGATTTCTTCTGTATTCTGTAATTGCCCCTCCCAGAGGGCCTGGAGGCAATGCCATTTTTTACTTTGACTTGAATTCCTAAGCATAACTCCTTCTCTCCAACTTCCATGAGGATAAATACGCTCCTTCTACAGGCTCTTCAGTGAGTCAAACAGACACCTGACCAATCCTCAACACCAGATGGGTCAGCACTCCAGAGTAAATACAGTTCGAGCTCATACTGAGGCCCCAAATGAAGAAGTCATGTTGCAGCGTCCATGGAAAACTTTGCCCAGAGGGCTCAGTTACTGAGAAGAATGCTCACACGCTCTTATGGAATTTGCAAAAAAGCTCAGGGTAGCTATTTCTTAGAAATGAGGGTTCCTACATTATTCTTTCAGGAGTCGGTGCAGTTATGCCAAGTTAGGGGCCTACCCCAGGCTGGTATACTTTTAGTTACAATTATACAAAGGGCTTATATTCTTGAAGAGCTATACAATACTATATATATACACATATATATAGTATATATATATATGTGTACAGTATATGTGTACTGTATATAAATATATACATACATATACTATATATACACACATATATAGTACTTTACACATGTAGTATATACATACATATATACATACATGTAATTCATGTTATGTATAGCTTACATAATTGCATAGAAAATACCCCATATACAATATAGAATGACCTCCTTATAGAAATTTTACAGACCTCCCCTTTCTTGTTTTCTCTTCATATCCTAACAGAACAGTATCAGAAACTTTACCAGGGCAGTAATACGGTCTAACTGCTCCATCTGCAACTAGATTGATAAAATTTATCTTCTTTCAACAGTCTTCCCAGACACACTCTCAGAATATATAGAGAAGATATTGGACTTAAAACACAGCCACGTCTTTGTGTTACAAATCTGAAAGCTTTGATTTTCAAATTTGCAAGACTCAAGGCATTATCCTAACAAAATGATGCCCCTTATGGAAAACAGGGAACAGACAGAACTAAAGCTGCTTTGCGTACTACAGCTATTGGCCACACTGTGAAAAGGAAGTAACAACTGGGAGACACATTCTCTCTCTCCTTGGAGTTTAATACTACATTGTCTCAGAACTATTATTTCTCTGTGTTCTGTGCTGACCTGTTGAGAACAGAGAGTGGGGTGTCTGAAAACTACAACTGCGTGGTCTACTCCTAAAGGACTGGGGGTGAAAATGGGTATCCCCGAATACCCTGCTGAAGCACACACTCCAGCATTTCTACCTCCCGCTCTCTGAGGGATGGTTCCAGATGGAACTGTGGAACGTGTGCGGCAAGTATAGGGCAAGGGGGTACTAGAGAAAGATGGATCCCTGCTAGTTGCAGGCCTTGGTATTTTGGATGGAAGGCAGAGGGGATAGCAGGTGAGTAGGAGATCAGAATTAGGATGGGGGGGTGGGGGGCTTTGTGAGGAGTTTAGTTTCCTGGGCACATAGTTTTAATTATACCCCTTCTACACTAAATTCCTTTGGGTTTCTTTGGAACCCTCCCGTATAGACTGATCTACCCGGAAGACGTTGAGGGTGGTTTCTTGGTGGACAGCAAGGTCACCCTTCCCCTGGTGCCTGAGGAGAGGGAAGTGGAGCTGTAGGCAGTGGGTGGGGGGAGGGTAAGGAGGGATGCCCCCGGGCACAGTCAGGGGTAGGGCTGAAGAACTGTTCAAAGGAGAGATACCAGATAGAAACTGACTTCCTGATACTTAGCAGGAAACAAGAGAACCAAGTCCGGAGGCCGTCAGTGTCGTCAGTGTCGGTCTGCACAGGGTGAGGAACGGCCCTATGGAGACCGTGAGCCAAAGAATGGAGCGACTGACTATAGTACTCTGCACAGTTGTCATGGGACAGTAAGCAGGTCTGCCTGTGCCATGTTTTGCTGTGGGACATAAAGAACACAGGCCCAGAATGTTACAATATTCTGAGATTACTTCTAGGAACTGCCTCCCTAGAAGGATGGAGAGGAGTCCTCGGATAGTTGGGCAGCCCCACAGACCAGCCCCTTTTCACATCAGAACATAGAACTTCCTTTCTCGATATTTATGACCTCAGGTCCCTTCAGAGTGTCCCCTGGTATCAGCAGAGAAAGATAACACTGAGAAAAAGCAAACAGGCTCTGTGCTACACCCTAAGGAAAACGTGGCCCCTGTAATTCTTAGTCAGCAAACTTTAAAAGGGCTCTTTGAAAGAGCAATTAACATGCCTTTGAAAAAGATTCCGCTGTTAGCCAAGTGAGTCACCAGGGATCTATTTATTGCTAAAAGTTTATCTCTGTCTCGCTTTTTCTAATCACTCCCTACCGCTTAACTGCTCAAACTACTGGATTATTTTAGGGGGGCCAATTTCTTCCTCTCAAGTAACAATCTCTTTCCATAGCTCCTAGACAAGTGTGAAGTATGAGTAGCAGGGACACTATGAGGAATTGTCTTTATTACTTTGAGGATATTTCTAAAAAAAAAAACAAAAAAACAATGGAATGCAAATTATCTAGTATTAAGCCACAGATTAAAAGCAGAAACATTTTGCCACATTTGCCTATCTGGAAGCCGTCAATAAATATTTGTGGTACTGAATTGGGAAATTGATCAAAATTTAAACAGAAGCTGATACTATAAAATTTACTTCTGGCAGTGTTAACAAATCTTTATTTTTTATTTAACCAATATGAGTTAAATGCACAGCGGAATCAAGGGGCTGGGCCAGTTCTTGTAGGAATATTTGAAATAGATGGAGGTCAAGAGTTCTTTCACACAAGATGTATTGCTGTTAGTACAGTGCCTGACCTGGGCTTGAACTTGCAGACCGTGAGATCATGACCTGAGCCAAAGTCCGACGCTTTATGACCGAGCCACCCAGGTACCCCTAATTGTTGTACTTTTAAAAACCCTATTTCATCGAGGAGCCAGGATGACTCAGTCAGTTGAGTGTCTGACTCTTGATTTTGGTTCAGGTCATGATCCCAGAGTCATGGAATTGAGTCCCTTGATGTGGAGACTGCTTAAGATTCTCTCTCTCTCTCTCTCTCTCTCTCTCTCTCTCTGCCCCTCTACCCTGCCCTTGTTTTTGTGGTCGCTCTCAAAATAAAAAAAAGTCATGGGGTGCTTGGGTGATTAAGTCAGTTGAGCATCCAGCTTTGGCTCAAGGTCATGATCTCACATTTTGTGAGTTTGAGCCCTTCATCGGGCTCTATGCTGACAGCCCAGAGCCTAGAGCCTGATTCAGATTCTGTTTCTTCTCTCTCTCTGTCCCTCCCTTGTGTTCTCTATTTCAAAAATAAATAAACTTTAAAAAAATAAAGAAATTATATTTTATCAATTCTTTTTCAGTTATTTTTGAGAGAGAGAAAAAAAGAGAGCATGAGCAGGGGAGGGGAGAGAGAGGGATAGAGAAAATTCCAAGAAGGCTCTGCCCTGTAAGCACAGAGCCTGATGTGGGGCTCCAACTCATGAACCGTGAGATCATGACTTCAGCCAGCTGAAGCTGAGAGTCAGATGTTTAACCTACTGAGCCATCCAGCGTTCCCTCATATTTCATCAGTTCTAAGAGAGATGTTTTTTCCCAGTTTAAAATCTCTCGGCATCAGTAGTATCCATTGATCCTTGTTGGCCTGCTGCAAACTGCTGCAGTTGGCGTGTACATGCAGTTGGGTAAACGGGCGTCACTATTCAAATCGCCTCTTCAACAGAGTTAGGTTCATTGTTGGAATGATACATATTGAGTTTGATAAATTTGCCATTTTAACCAGATTTAAGTGTACAGTTCAGTGGCATGAGGTGCATCTGTATTGTTGTATAATGCTCACCACCATCCATCTCCAGGACTTTTTTCATCGTGCCAAACTGAAACTCTATCCATTAAGCACTAATTGCCCGTTTTCCTCTCCTTCCCAGCCTAGTAAGCATCATCCACTTCCTTTCTGATGAGTTACCAATCTAGGTAACTCATCTAAGTGGATTCATACAATATTGGTCCCTTTGTGACTGGCTGATTTCACTTAGCATAATGTCTTAAGGTTCACCCATGGTATAGCATGTATCAGAAGTCTCCCCTTTCTGAAGAAAGTCTGAAGAAAAGTCTATTATGTGTATATACCACGTTTTGTTTATCCATTCATCCTCTGGTAATTTACAGTGTTGTTGTTTTTTTTTTAAAGCAGCTTGACTGAGATATGATTGACATACAATAAACTCAACATATTTCAAGTATATTCTTTCTCCTCCCCTCTGCACGCACGTGTGTCCATAAAGCCATCGCCGCTATATGGTATTACAAAAAGGTATAAGGACATAGATTACATATTAGAGAAGCAAATGTTCATTGTTGGAGGAATGGCCAAAATCTGATATTTTCTTGCAAGGTACCAACAAAGTATTTTCTTTTTTTTAATAGAATCTTTTTTGTTAAACTTTTATTTTTAAGAGGGAGAGAGAGAGAGTGAGTATGAGTAGGGGAGGGGCAAAGAGAGGGGAGGAGAGAGGAGCTGAAGTGGGCTCCATGCTGAGAGCAGTGAGCCCAGTGCAGGGCTCCAACTCATGAACTATGAGATCATGACCTGAGCTGAAGTCAGATGCTCAACCCACTGAGCCACCTAGGTGCCCCTTGTGAGAGAGTAGAGAGTTAGCTATAAGGCCATAAAAACTTTATTACGGACAATTTCCTAAGCAAAGCACTGTACCCAAAAGCAGGAAGAATTGCCAAATTCTTCAGAACAATTTTCAGAGCAGTGACCTGTGTGACTGATTCATGTGTCATTGCTGAACCATCATTAAGGAGTTGAACAGTCATCTGTTAGAAACTTTCTGTGGACTTTGAACAGATATTGCTGAATTTCCAGAAACAAGTGATTGAGTTGAGCCCAAGTTGAAACTATAAATATAGCCAACTATGGAATGCTAAACCCTGTGCTTCAACAGCCTCAAAACTATACTGTCACTGTTAACAGTTCCAGAAAAGGCAAGATTCTGAGCACTGGTTTTTAGGTCTTTTGAGCCTAAGTAAGTCTGAAGAAGCCCTTTAAGCATAAACATTCTAAATGACCAAAAAGCTCTGTGTCTGGCTTTCATAGCAGCCTTTGTTCTTTCTTGCTAACAAGAGATCCTATGATCAACAGTAACTTTGATTTGAAGAAATGTGGTAATTAGGGAAAGATATGAAAAGTAGCTTCAAGCTTCTGAGGGAGACATTTGCGGTGGCCATCTCCTTCTTGTGATGCATTGGTCTCCTTCGCCCTCGGTCTCAGGAGAACACGGCCAGAGCCAGTGCAGGATGAGGGGATTGCATCTGGTCTGAAGGTTCGCCTGGTCAACCACACCTAGATAGTCCTATTTAAGTAGTGCTACTAGTCCAAGCCAATACATTTAAATACATTTTTTTTAATGTTTACTTTTGAGAAAGGGAGAGAGACCCAGTGCAGGTGGGGGAAAGGCAGAAAGAGGAGGAGATCCAGAATCCGATGTAGGCTCCAGGCTCTGAGCTGTCAGCACAGAGCCTGACACAGGGGCTCAAACTCCAACAGTGAGATCATGACCTGAGCAGGAGTTGGACACTTAACGGACTGAGCCACCCAGATGCTCCATGCATTTAAATAAATTTAAATGATCACTTCAGACTTTACTTAAATTTCCAGTGGTCTTAGTCCTTTCCTTTTCACGGGACATTTTTGCCTGCCATGTCTAGGGAGAAGAAAATGGTGGTTCACCAGAAATGATCAGGGCGCTTTTTTTTTTTTTTAATTTTTAAATGTTTTATTTATTTCTGAGAGAGACAGCATGAGCAGGGGAGGGTCAGAGAGAGAGGGAGACACAGAATCTGAAGCAGGCTCCAGGCTCTGAGCTGTCAGCACAGAGCCCGATGTGGGGCTCGAACTCACGAACTGTGAGATCATGACCTGAGGCGAAGTTGGATGCTTAACCGACTGAGCCATCCACGCACTCCCTGGGCACTTGTGACAGAGACTTCCATGTTTATTCTGCACAGGTACAAATCAGCATTGTCTGAGAACTGGATTTGGAATATTTTGTGGAGAGGAACAAAGTTAAACACCCAGCTCTTCATACCTTTCACCTACTGCATAAGAGCTCAGTTTCTCTCACACACCAATATATACTTCCTGCCTCTCAACTCAGTGAAGAAAAAGAAAATATTTAAGTTATCAAATACTAATTTTTGAAAATAATCGACACTGCATTTTATTGACTGAGCCCCTATGACTGTGAAGACATTGGGCCTTGTTACTATTCAAAACTCAACGAAGCAGTTTTATTTTTATTCTCCACCACCCCCTCCTCCCCTCTGCCACCACTCTGGAGACCAGGAACCTGAGCCTCAGAGGAGTTAAGATCTCACAGCTGTGAAGTGGGGACTGGGCGGTGGTGGTGGTTTTACTGCAACACAGTTGACATAGAACACTATGTTAGTTTCAGGTATACAACATGATGACTGAAACTTGTATATATTGTGAAATTATCACCAGAATAAGCCTACTAAACTCTGTCACTTCACATGGTTGGAAGTTTTCCCCTGTGGCAAGAACTTTTAAGAACTCCTCTCTTAGCAGCTTTCAAATAGACAGCACAATGTTATTAACTATAGTCCCCATGCTGTATGTCACATCCCCAGGACTTGTAACTGGAAGTTTGAACCTGTGGACCACCTTCACCCATTTCTCCCACCCCATACCTCTTGCCTCTGGCGACCACCAATCTATTCTTTGCACCCATGATTTAGATTGTTCTGTTTGTTTGTTCAAATTCTACATATAAGTGAGATCATACAGTACTTGTTTTTCTCTGATTTATTTCACTTAATATAATGCCCTCAGGTTCCATCCATGTTTTTACAAATGGCAAGATTTTCATTTTTATGGCTGAATGAGCTTACGTTGTGGGTATATACTAGGTGTTTTTCTTTCTCTTTTTAAACTTGAAGTGTAATTGACATACAGTGTTAGGTTTCAGTTGTATGTCCCAGTGATTCGACAGTTCTGTGTATTACACACTGCTCACCCCTCACTGTACAAAGTTATTACAATTTTATAACTGGATATTTATAACTCTTAATCCCTTTCACCTATTTTACCCATCCTCACACGTCTCTCCCCTCTGGAAACCACTCATTTGTTCGCTATATTTATGAAACCGTTTCTGGAGTGTGTGTGTGTGTGTGTGTTAGGTTCCACATTTAAGTGCCATCATATGGCATTTGTCTTTTTTTGTCTGATTTATTTCACTTAGCATAATACCTTCCAGTTTATCCATGTTGTCCCAATGGCAAGATCTCATTCTTTTTATGGTTGAGTAATATTCTGTTGTGTGTATAGATATTCCATCTTCCTTATTCATTCATCTATTGATGGACATTTAGGTTGCTTCCATGTCTTGGCTATTATAATTAGTGCTACAATAAGCTTAGGGANCCCAGTTGTAACAGACATTGCCAGTACCCCCTTATATATATATATCCCTATATATATATATATATATATATTTCTTTGGGTAAATTCTCAGCAGTGGAATTACTGGATCATATGGCATTTTAATTTTTGTTCTTTTTAAGGAATCTTGTTACTGTTTTCCAGAATGGCAACATCAATTTACATTCCCCCCAACAGTGCATGGAGATTTCCTTTTCACTACATCTTTGCCAACACTTGTTATTTCTTGTCTTTTTATTATTATTTTAGGGAAAGAGCATGTGCACAAGCTGGGGAGAAGTGAAGAGGGAGAGGGAAAGAGAGAGAGAAAGAAAATCTGAGGGAGGCTTCACATTCAGTGCAGAGCCTGACCTGGGGCTTGATCCCACAACCCTGGGATCATGACCTGAGCCAAAGAATTGGACCCTCAACCAACTGAGCCACTCAGGCTTCCCTCTTGTCTTTTTGATATTAGCCATTCTGACAGGTGTAGGGTGATACCTCATTGTGGTTTTGATTAACATTTCCTGATGATTAATGATATTGAGCATCTTTTCATGTGTCTGTTGGCCATCTGAATGTCTTCTATAGAAAAGTGTCTATTCAGGACCTCAGCCTGTTTTTTTAATCAGATTGTTTTTTGGTGTTGAATTGTAGGACTTCTTTACATATTTTGGATATTAACCCTTATCAGACATACCATTTGCGAATATCTTCTCCCATTCAGTAGATGGTGTTTTCATTTTGTTGATGGGTTCTTTCATTGTGCAAAAGCTTTTTATTTTGGTATAGTTGTAATAGTTTCTTCTCCCTTGCCTGAGGAGACCTATCTATCTAGAAAAATGTTGCTAGGCCAATGTCCAAGAGATCACTGCCTCTGCTTTTTCCCAGGAGTTTCATGATTTCAAGTCTCACATTTAGGTCTTCAACCCATTTTCTGTTTATTTTGTGTATAGCATAAGAAAATGGTCCAGTTTCATTCTTTTTTACCTGTCCAGTTTTCCCAGCACTTTTTTTGGAAGAGACTGTCTTTTCCCCCACTGTATAGTTTTGCTTCTTTTGTCATAGATTAATTGACCATATAAGTGTGGGGTTTATTTCTGGCCACTCTCTTCTGTTCCATTGATCTATGTATTTGTTTTTGTGCTAGTACTACACAGTTTTGATGGCAATAGCTTTGTAGTATAGCTTGAAATCTGGGATTGTGGTACTTCAAGCTTTGTTCTTCTTTCTCAAGATTACCTTGGCTTTTGTGGTTCCACACAACTTTAGGGTTATTCTAGTTCTGTTAAAAATATTATCGGTATTTTGATAGGAATTGCATTATATATGTAGATTGTTTTGAGTAGTATATACATTTTAACAATATCAATTCTTTCAGTCTATGAACATGGCATATCTTTCCATTTATTTGTGGTGTTCTCAAATTTCTTTCATCAGTGTCTTATAGTTTTAAGAATACAGTTCTTTCACCTCCTTGGCTAAAGTTATTTCTAGATATTTTAATATTTTTGATCCCATTATAAATGGGATTATTTTTTATTTTTATTTTTTTAAAGTTTATTTGAGACTGTGTATGTGCAAGTGGGGGAGGGGCAGAGAGAAAGGGAGAGAGAGAATCCCAAGCAGGCTTCTAGCTGTCAGCATGGAGCCCAATGCAGGGATCAGTCCCACAAACCATGAGGTCCAAGAGTTGGACATTTAACCGATTGAGCCACCAGGTACCTCTATAAATGGGATTATTTTAAAAATTTCCCTTTCTGCTACTTTGTTATTAGTATATGGAAATGCAACTGACTTCTATATATTAATCCTGAAACTTTGCTAAATTCACTTTTTAGTTTTAGTAGTTTTTTGGTGGAATCTTTATGATTTTCTATATATAGTATCATGTCATCTGCAAATAGAGAGTTTTGAGTCCTTGCCAATTCGGATGCCTCTTTTGCTTTCTTGTTTAATTGCTCTGGCCAGGACTTTCACTACTGTGTTGAATAAAAGTGATAAGAGTGTGAATTCTTATCTTGTCCTGATGTCAGAGAAAAAGCTTTTAGCTTTTCACTATTGAGTATGATATTCCCTGTGGGTTTGTCATATATGGCTTTAATCCTGTTGCAGTATATTCTCACTAAACCCACTTTGTGGGGGGTTTTATCAGAAAAGTTGATGAATTTTATCAAATACTTTTTCTGTATCTATATCTATTGAGATAATCATATGATTGTACTTCATTTTGTTAATTTGGTGTATCACAGTGATTGATTTACAGATACTGAATCATTTTTATATCCCTGGAATAAATCCCACTTGATCAAGGTATGTGATTCTCTTAAAGTATTGTTGAATTTTGTTTGGTAATATTTTGTTGAGGATTTTTGCATCTATGTTCATCAGGGGTTTTGGCCTATAACTTTCTTTTCTTGTAATGTCCTTATCTTATTTTAATGTCACAGTAATGCTGGACTCATAAATGAATTTGGAAGTGTTCCCTGCTCTTCTAACTTTGGGATAGTGTAAGGAAAATAAGTATTGTTTTTTAAATGTTTGGTAGAATTCATCAGGGAAGCCATCTATCTATTTCTGGACTTTTGTTTCTTGGGAAGCTTTTCATCACTGATTCAGTTTCCTTACTAGCATCTGGTCTGTTCAGATTTTCTATTTCTTCATAATTCAGTCTTGGTGGGTTTTAAGTTTCTTGGAATTGATTCAGTCCTTCTAGGTTGTCTAAATTATTCACATATAATTGTTCATAGTAGTTATCAGGTATTAGTTGACTTTGTGTACCGATACTTGCTTACCAAATGGTTTGCCTCACAACTGCATGAGGATATTCAGTAATTTAAAGTATATATTGTTTTCCAGTTTGTTCCATTTTTATCCATTCCATTCTAGCCACATTATTTGGTACAAATAGAAGTCACAATCATAGATACTAAAGACACACAATGAGTAAGATACAGTCTTTATTTGCAAGAAGGCGGCAGGCCAAATGAGTCAGGTTATGGGGTAGAAGTTCAGAGATTAAATGACTTTCTAGCCCACACTGTTACAGGTGCTAAAACAGGTTCAAGTTTGAAGTTTGACAATACTGGTTTTGAGCCTTCTCCTTACAGAAGAAAATGAGAAAAATTAATAG
This sequence comes from Crocuta crocuta, assembly GCF_008692635.1. NCBI lineage: Eukaryota > Metazoa > Chordata > Mammalia > Carnivora > Hyaenidae > Crocuta > Crocuta crocuta. The sequence continues at coordinate 13,987,329 of NW_027527920.1, read as the reverse complement.
ACACAAATATCAGGTCTCAGCCTACATATGATCTCTTTCTGGGGCCTTCTCTGACCTACATATTTGCTACTAAAACACCTTATCAGAGCACCTTACACACATCTAATCCCTGCGTGTATTTTCCAGTTGTCTGTTAAATTCCTTGAGGTAAAGGCCTACACTTGGTCCACCAAGAAGATCCTTGTATCCACCATAGGTTGAATGAATGACAAATGTTTTTTGTGAGGATACCATTTTAAAAATATAGCACTTGCTTCCCTTGAAGAATCTTTTCCCCCCAAAGAGCTTATTACTTTAGATTTTTAAAACTGTACCTTTCAATGTTTAGAAGTAGCAAAATTCATTTTTAAAATGAAAAACCTATTAAAAATGTCACAGGGGTGTCTGAGTGGCTCACTCGATTAAGTGTCTGACTTTGACTCTGGTTGTGATCTCACGGTTCATGAGTTCGAGCCCCACAATAGGCTTTCTGCTGTCAGCACAGAGCCCACTTCGGATCCTTGGT